>NC_133473.1:8270073-8440658 GCF_025370935.1 Choristoneura fumiferana
TGTACTGTACTTACATAAAATTGAGAGACTTTTACGGTGTTATTATATGCTCCATTGACATTTATAATATGTAATTGTAAATTAACTTTTCGACTCAGAGTCCTAAATCGTCATTCATTACCTTCTATGAATAATAATAGTTACGGTCAAGGAGTTTAATTCATTGGCCAACACGGAACCATTTCACAGTAAACGTCATAGTGACATCGCATTAATTAAACAAAATTCGTAATGACTTTTCCTTGAAAAGGTTCCATGGTGGTCCATGAATTAATTCCTTGACTGTATAAGGTTACTTGTTTAAAGACCGTGAAATGTAGTGTATTTTTAAGGTTCCGTACCCGAAAGGTGAAAACCGGAAATTATTACTGTCGCTTCGCTGTCCATCTGTCTGTCTGTCACAGGGCTGTATCACAAAAACCTTAATAGATACTTTTATTTTTTCTTGACCTTGATCGTACTGTAAATGTACCTACAAATAGTAAAAATCTGACAAGAGTGAGTCGGTCTTAGAGAAAACATTTAAACTTTGTAATTTGTCTGGTTGCGATTGTAGGTAAATTACGATTTTTAGGGTTCCGGGAGCCAAAATGCAAAAACGGAACCCTATAGTTCGCCATGTCTGTCTGTCCGTACGCGGCTTTTCTCAGGGACTATCAATGCTAGAAAGCTGTAATTTTACACGAATATGTATGTAAAGAATGCCGACAAAATGGAAGGTACAAAAATTAAAAAAAAACATTTTTTTTTAAATTACCTTCCATAGACTAAAAGTGGGGGGTTTTTTTTTTTCTCATCCCAACCTTTTAGTGTGGGATATCGTTGGATAGATCTTTTAAATATAATTAGGACGTGCTACAACGATTTTTCGATTTAGTGATTTGTTTGCAAAATATTCAACTTTAAAGTGCAAATTTTCATTAAAATCGAACGTCCCCCCCCCCCACCCCTCTAAATCTAAACCGGTGTGTGAAAAAATTTTGAAAATCAGAATTGTAGTAAGTATATGAAACTTTTATGGAAAACTATAACGGCTAAGCTTGCTTTGCTTGAAAATGATTAGTAGTTTAAGAGTAAATAGCAGCCTAAGGTATAAAATATACCTAAACTTGGAAGATTCCGTATAAAATACGAAATCCTTAGAAAAATATTACTTATTTTTTTTCGTAATTGCTACGGAACCCTATTTTGAGCGTGTCCGACACGCTCTTGGCCGGTTTTTTTTCTATTGTTTAGTGATGTAGGTACTCGGTCTTAATGCTACTGCGGTTTTTTACCTAATCGACTTCACAAGATTAGGAGAATCTCAATTTGTCTTTTAGGAAAATGTTGAGTTATTCTTGATCAAAATAAATGCATCGGTTTTTTTTAGTTTGCGATTTCATAAAGATCTAGTGGTAGAAACTACACAAAAAGTTGTAAATAAATCATCAATCAAAACTTTTAAGGGATCTCACTTTATTTTTATTTTCATCCCAACAAATTATTATGAGGTTCATATTTCAATAGCCCTTTATTTTTTTTCTTGTTACTTAGTAAAACAATGCACAGTAAGCAGTAAATTTGTCCCCACCACGTTAGTTCCCATGGTAAAGTGCTCATTGGTCATGGGTTTCCTGAGAGACGACATTTGATTAGGGTAGGACGGAATGTTTACCCTCTTTACTTGAACGGTTGGTTTCAAATTTTAGCAAATTGTATACATACCTTTGATAAAGCACAATAATTTTATTATTGTAGCTAAACGTAAAGTAATTGATAAAACGCCGAAGGGTAGCTTTAACATCTTTATAAAGGGTTGAAATTCTCTTAATTTTAAACTTATTAACTAAGTAATTTAAGACTAAATTGCCACTCGCTGCTGCTATTCTTTTTACATCCGCTGTATTAAGTAAATGTATGAGTAGTCGACGCTTTACCAATAGTTGCCGTCTTTAATTTTATGCCATTGGCAATAGAGGCGACTGCAGTGTCATCTATTAGGCATTATTTTGGCCATGGCGACCGGCATGGCCAAGTGGTTAGGGAACCTGACTACGAAGCTTGAGGTCCCGGATTCGATTCCCGGCCGGGGCAGATATTTGTGTGCATAATACGAATGTTTGTTCTCGGGTCTTGGATGTTTAATATGTATTTATCTATATAAGTATGTGTGTGTATGTGTTTGTTGTTATCCATTGCCTAGTATCCATAGTACAAGCTTTGCTTAGTTTGGGACTAGGTAAATTGGTGTCAAGTGTCCCATGATATTTATATTTATTTATCTATTTTATTAGCGGGTAGAGCACTCTGACATTTACCTTATATATATAACTAAGTGGTAGTAATGGTAATAAGTAATAGCTTTATTAAATTTGTGTTAAAATAAAATGTGATAATCATAATAATATTTCTCTACTATCATTACATACCTATAGTAGGTAGTAGACATTTAAGTAATTTTAGTTTGCGCGATTTAGTCTCAGATTCTAATATAAAAATAAAAACCATGCATGAAAATTGCAAAAGTTTGAAATAATAACGTATACGGTTTATAACGACACAAATATTAATTTATTAACATCCAATCGAACTAATCCGACTTTAAAAAACATACACAAACGTACGTTTTCAGGTTAAAAAGATATTGGGTTGACTCACAAAAGCTGTTCATTTCAGGTTGACGATAAAAGCCAAATGTCCGATGGAACTGAGGAGTTTTCCCATGGATCGTCAGTCCTGCCCACTAATACTTGGAAGCTGTAAGTTAGCGTTTGATAACTCTTTGTGAATGATCTCAGAAGTAGTCGAAGACTGGATCTTTAAGCCTAGCCTGCTTTAATTTTTAACCCCGCCGCAAAAGGAGGGATATTATAAGTTTGACTCCAATTTCCTGTCTGTGACATCGTAGCTCTCAAAAGGACAAACCGACGTCGATGTGTTTTTTTTAATGATATTGTACCGGATAAATCACGTCTTAAATCAAGTTTAGCTCCGCCGTGAATTATCTGGTACAATATTATTTAATATGAGAGTCTCACGGTAGTTTCATGTTTTTTTTTACGTGAAAACTAGTGTCCTTGCAGTGGTTCTTGTGTTTTATTGAAATCGGTTCAGATATTTTTGGGATATTGACCTTGCTATGACAATTTCGGTTGTTTCTTAACTTTTCTAAGTCGGTTATATATCGACTGCTTGAATCCATGAAAGATCTGAACTTGAGAAAAGAGACATTCTTGCGATATATTATTATATCTCAACCAAAAATTTATACATTTAATGTTAATATTTTTTTTAACATTTCAATCTTAAATATCCAATTAAAATTTTATTTAGAAAAAAAACTAATTTGTGGCAGAACAAAAGCCGTCTCGTCTATGAAAATTGTTGTGTAACAACACGACCTAATTTGCTTAACGATGGAAGCTCTAGACTCTTTCCTAAAGCTATATTGTACTGGTAGTAACCTTTACAATATGGCATGGCTTCACAGAACAACACAACTGACAAACGTTGAGACACAAGTAGGTACGAAGGCGAACCTATGCCTTGATAAACAGTTCGTATCCAATGTTAGCAGAGTGCACGCACGACCGTGAGCAAGATAAGGGTAGACCAGGGATGGGGAAACTGCGGCCCGCGAAGGCTTGAAATCCGGCCCGCGACCATCAAACAAAAAACAAGAGAAGATTTCGTATTGTTAGAAATTTCATTCTCATTGTCAATGGCCGGCTTGCATACAACAATCACGCATTGTTTCGCGAGTGCGGGCGGGATGAGCGAAAATCGAGAATATTGCACAATAAATTAGTATTTCAGAAAATACATATTTTTTTCTCACTTTGACGTAGATAGGTACACATTGACATTATATTATATAAGTACCTATCTGTAGTTTAAATAATCTTATTCTTTAATAACTTGTCGGCATGAAAAAATAGTAATAAATTCAATTAGTAAAAATGCACGACTAATGTATGACTTAGCATAATTTTGTATATAAATAGATTTGGTATTCTTTATTCTGTATTTATAAATTAAATTAAACTGTTATTGTGTGCTCTTACAGGGCGTCATGGACCGACCTAATTGTACTTAACATCTTAATAATTTTATGTACATGACTTATACAATAAATAAATATCAATAATTTTATTTCAGTAAATATAGCCAAAAATGCAACAACTTGGCCTGCCATATATTTCGTTAGTATATATTGGCACGCGAAGGAAGTTTCCCCATCCCTGGGGTAGACAGACCTTAGTCTACACAGCATTAATATCATGATGCTGGGAGATGCGTAAGAATGTATTCCATTTTAAGCAGCGTTTCCACCAGAGATGTGTGAGGATGTGTTGCGAGGAATATGTTTTTGACTAACAAATAGAAACGCTTCATTTACCTCGCCTCGCTCCGCTCAGCTGTTTCCACCAGAGATGTGCTGTGCGAGGATGTGTAAATGAAGCGTTTCTATTGGTTAATGAAAAACACATCCCTCGCAACACATCCTCGCACGAGGACGTATGATAATCGAAAATTAGTATATCTAATGTTAAAAAGGACGGTCAAAATATCGAAATTATGTTAGGTTAGGTTAGATATTTTGAGCGTCGATATTTTAACTATCGATATTAAAATTTTCGATATGTGCACCGGCTCGCACATTATTGGTGGAAATGCTGCTCGAATGACAGTTTCTGTGACAGGCTATTTGGCGCTAGTTACCTATTGTTTGACAACTTTGATTTTTGCGTCAAGATTGTGATTGGTAACTATTTAAATGAGCCAATCGCAAGCGAGACTGCTACGTTAAACGAACCTTACAATACTAACAAGGAACCTTCATTAACCGTTTTCTTCTTTTTAAATTCTTATGTTTCGTCAGACGCCTACTCCAACCAGCAGCTGGTGTACCAATGGCAGAACTCGGAGAGCGTCAATTTCGTACCTGGCATGACGCTGTCACAGTTCGATCTGATCAGCTTCCCATATCGAAACTTCACCTTCACCAGGCGAGAAGGTATGACAATGAAATACTTTTTCCAGATTTTATCTCTATATTTAAAATACTTACTACTAGTATGCAGGGCGTGGAGTGAATATTTTCGCTATGCAATCCGATCGGAATCGAGTCGTTACGGCGTAACGCCACTACCACAGTACAAATATTGTCGAAAGCTTCACCAGATTTGTACCAGTGTCTCATTGATTTATGGTGATCCATGTCTTTCATACCTATACTTAATTTCAACTTCAGCGTAGCATAGCGTAGCGTAAATCTGTTTGTTACTTCATCACGTCTAAACGGCTGCACCGATTTAGATGAAATTCGGTGTACAGATAGTTTGCGTCCCAGGGAAGGACATAAATAGGATATTTTTTATCCGGAAAATTGCATAGTTTCGGCGGGATGTAAAAACCAAATTCTACGCGGACGGAGTCGCGGGTAACGGCTTGTTTAAAATAAATGTTTGAGTGCTGGCCCCAGTAGTTTCCATATTTAATTTCATGTCGTTAGTGGGTACCTAATAGTACTTAGTAATAACAGCAGAGTGTCATCTGTTGGGCAGGCAGGCAGCATATCACGTACTGGCACTTTTACCTTACAACCTTTACGTCTAGTTGAAATATTGGACTGAAATTATAGTTAACCGAATTGAATGATAATTTCTAATGACAGCTCTATGAAAGATAACCATTAGGAAAAACAGCGAAAAATATCCTCACAAAGCAATGAGTAAGGTATTTATCGCAACCTTTTTTACTTTTATCTACACAATAAACGTCAACACATTTCGTATTATGTTGTTAATTAGTGTCAGCGTTTACGATCTCGAAGAAGTAGCATTTATACCAAGTAACTTATTGTTTGCGGCAAACATGACGAACTTCCTTTATTAACGCTCCTTAATTGTGTGGACCTGCACAAATATAAATAGAATCTCGCCACGACTTGCAATTCATCCATTTCTATTTATTCATTGAGATTATTTGTCTATCTTCACTCCGCTTGTTTACCATTATAAAATGTCGTTGTAAAGTACCTATTCCAGCGGAAATATGAAATATACATAATATAACAAAACAATACAGAACAAGCCAGCCTCCACTTCCACTCAATAGATACAATCATCCTCATAAGCACCACACAAAATGTGAACCCGTTTCGAACTATCTACGAGCTCATTCTCAAAACAACAAGAAAGGCAAGAAGAAGAGGATTATGCTTGATAACATACCTATATTATGTGTCGCATAGACGTAGCTGTCATGCACGTCTGGCAGCGAAGGTCCAAGGCAAAAAGGTTGTATTTCATTTATATTGGAGCGAAAACTTCTCCCGGCGCCTAAACGGCCTTCATCTTTACTAATCACGGCCAGCGTTCACGAACCTTATCCGCTTACGAACTAACGTGATTTCCCGCACTTCGGTTCAGTCGAGAAAACGCTGCCATTATAAATATTATTTATCGTAAGTGCCAAATTATCGACAGCGTTCGCGAGGCGCCTCTGCGATCCCGAGACAATATCACGTTTATGAGATTACATTACGCCTATATGAGTGCCGTGCCTAAGTGTGTTGTTTCCTTCTGGAAACTCGATAGATAGAAATATATGTAGACGACTATGTGGTAAAATGAAAACTTCTTTCTAGTCTAGACTAGAATATTGCGCTCAATGAGTCACGAAATCGTTTCCCCTTCACGAAGGCTCTTAAAGGTACTTCCTTGCTCAGTGTGTCGAGATTGTTTCATCTCATTCTGGCCCAAAATACACCTTCAAGTGCTTTCCAATAAAAAATATGTTGCGGCTTTCCCCCAAGGGCAAAAGGAAATGTTTTAGAAATCTGTGGCAGTAGCGGCGCACCAATGACACGAATCGGCTTTTACGCTCCGAAGGGCGCATTTGCTTCCATCACTGGAATGAATGACAGCGTAAAATAGGCACTCTAGTGCCTAAATTGTAACATTAAGCTATTTTGTCATAGAAATCTGTTGAATTCTGTGCAGGGGAGTTCTCAGTGCTACAGGTCTCGTTCAACCTACAACGGCATACGGGCTACTTCCTTATTCAAGTTTACGTGCCATGCATTCTTATAGTTGTGCTCTCGTGGGTATCTTTCTGGATTCATCGAGAGGTAAATAAATTTCTTTATTCGATTTCTCATTTGATTGCGAGAATGTGTGTGTGAGTATTACAGCACACGGGACTTAGGTATCACGCTCAAAACGAGTAGTAATTCCTTACCTCGACGTTTCAGTCGCATTGCAGTGTACGTTGTTAAATATTGCTATGTGTCGGTGGGATGGGATGACGATAAAAAATTGCGACCAAGTGCGGATAGTTCAAGATACGGGTGCCAATAATAATCAAGTGCGGGTAGCTCAAAAGCTTCGCGCGGCTAAGCAAACGTACTATACCTACACGTGACCAGGCCACTACGATGTGTATGAAAAGGGTCTCTATCGTTTGCTCGAATTTCATATGCCATAATGTATCTTTTTCCATAATTTTCATTTGCCATGAAGTAATTTATTTCTGAAATAGTATTTTCTTCAGAGTTGATATTAAACTAACCTAACCTACTACATTCTATGATATGGCATTTTAAAAAAATCCTAAAAGCAGCACGGTTCTATATTATATTCTAAGGCAAACGTTAGTATGACAAGTGAAATTATAGTAGTGTTTGCACCGTTGTGTTTCGGCGTGGAGAGTAAGACAGCCGGTGAAATTACTGGCACTTGAGGTATCCCATCTTAGGCCTCTAGGTTGGCAACGCATCTGCAATCCCCTGGTGTTGCAGGTGTCTATTGGCGGTGGTGATCTCTTACCATCAGGAGACCCACTTGCTCGTGTGCCATCCAGTAGATTAAAAAAAAAATATGGTAAGTGAAGTAATTCGGTCTGAAACGTCGAGGTATTATTACGTGTTTTGAGCGTGATAAGTCCTGAGTGCTGTAGGTATCTTATAGTTATGAGCAGGGTCGGATTAACCATAGGCAAAATAGGCAACTGCCTAGGGGCCCCGCGCGCGCACTAAAGAAATTGAAAATGTTTCAAAGTAAAACGTCTCTTGTACAATCTGCGTCTTTTTCACACAGTAAGTCAGTCAGTTAATTTGATTGAACTTGAAAAGAGCTGATGGTCTTCAAATGGCTGAAAAGAAAAAGATGCCCCGATAATTTGCATTGGCCCCGACATGGTTAATCCAGCCCTGGTTATGAGTGAAAATCACGAAAGTTTAAAACATTATAATCTGTATAAGATTTTGAAATAACAAATCTTTTAGGCTACTTCGGATCGCGTGGGTTTAGGAATAACGACTGTGTTAACCCTGTCGACAATAAGCCTGGACTCACGCACGGATCTTCCTAAGGTCCGGTACGCCACAGCACTGGACTGGTTTCTCCTTATGAGCTTCTTCTATTGTATCGCCACGCTTCTTGAATTTGCTGGTGTTCATTACTTCACTAAGGTAAGAGCCAACCACTCAGAAAATTTCCGCAACTTTTTCCGTCGCATTGTATTTTCACGATGTCCTACATTTCTCCGAACATAATCTTGTCAGACCACAGATTTAAAAAAAACAACCAGTTAGCTAATTAGCACCGTCTAGAGACACAGAAACGTGCGATGCATGTAGTGCAGGGCAGAGCGGCGTGCCCGCACTGATAAAGCAGGCCCTCGTATCTGCAAACGATCATTGCGTGCCTGTACGTTCTCCGAGGTCTGATTAATTTAGTATGTAGATAGCTGGAAGACTCGAATAACATATAGGTAATTCGTTCAAGGTGTTTAGCTTTACGCTTCTACACATTTGATACGTCTTTATTTTTGCAGGTTGGTTCGGGAGAGATCGTGATAGACGATGCAGAGTGGGAGGAGCTAATCGAAGAGGTGGGGGGCGACGCGTTCGCCGCGCGGCAACTCGCCGTGCGTCGGCGCAGCTCTGCGCGCTCCATGCAGAACTATGTAACTTTAATCAAAAGCAATTAAAACAAGCAGAACTCTTTAGAGCAAGGCTGGCCAAAAGCAGGCCACAGAATGGCCTGCCAAGGCATTTGAATTTCCCCGTCAACGCGTCAATAGCGCCACTAATTTTAACAGTTATGTACCTCTGAAAGTAGTGGCGCAACACCGCCTCAGACTTACGTTAGAATACGTTTTTAATCCCTCAAATTTACCTAAACAATATTAAACTATGATTCATTTGGTATACCTAGGTAGAGCGTATTTAAATGAGCGGGGCCTAAAAAAAGGTTAATAAAGGTAACAAACCTGAGGCACTATGCCAACAATAACTTCTATTTATATAACCGCAATCTCCTATACTTTCATGGCTTTCAGAGTTTTTCTCTGCCAACTCAAAGCAACTGTTCCACGGAGGCCGGGCCTGCCGAGCCCGTGGTACGCCTGACGATGGAACGGACCACGCAAACGGAGGCTCGGGTGCCGCGTTGGAGGCAACTGCTCTACTGCCTGGCTGGAGACGACTTGTACCGGAGGAAGCGGCAAGTTGAAGCTGGTAAGAACCATAGAAGTTATACTTATTATACGTAGTCTAAACGTATGATTACACCTTGATCTTAAGCGCAGTTACGCAATTAGGTCGTATAGGTACCTACCTAAGTTGTTCGTGCGTTCGTCCTAAATTTTCCGGGCAACGCAACCGTTTTCGGTGAAACCGCAAATGTAAGGAACTTAAAAGCGCCCTTTGTAACATTTTTTTCCTTAGCCGGTTAAAGTGTCCCACTGTTGGGCAAAGGCCTCTCCTTTTTTCCGCCATTCGTTCCTGTCGAGACAACATATCGATCTTTTATTTATTTCTCACAGGCGTAAACGACGTGGGCCGCAACCTACGGCCACGCGGTCTGAAGGGCCTTGTGCCTCGAAAGTTTCTGTCTTTTTTGCGCATTTAAAAATCCGTCATCTCTAATCTATGGTGCTCCATCATAGGGCCTCGCAAAATTTATCTTGCCCACGCCAAATTTTGATCCTGCGCCGCCACTGATTTCTTAAGCCAGGGATACCCTAGGGGACAAATGACCCACGACATGTGTGGCTTAAAATGTCTCGTGACATGTCAAGCGAAGCCAGCCGATGTCACCTGACATATCTGGCGAGACACCCGACGTCGTTGGCAACACGTGTCGCGCGATATTGCCAGACATGTCGAGCAAAGTCCGGCAACGTCGCCCCACTTCACCCGAAGTCGCTGGCTACACGTGTCGCAGGACATTTGTCAACTAGTGTATCCCTGGCTTTAGGAATCGTCACCTTGCATTTGCCCGCAGGAATGCGCGGGCACATCAACAGCGTGTCCCACATCGACCGCGCCGCGCGCGTCCTGTTCCCTGCCTCCTTCGCTATACTCAACCTCTTCTACTGGCTGGTCTACGTCTTCTCAAACGATGACTTTGCTTGGAGCGACAACCCTATGAACTCCTTGTCACATTAAAAACTTATTTGATAAAGTTGTAGAGACATGAGCTTATGCCATTGCATTGCACTGTTTTTTAAAAGTACTTACAGATGTATGAGTCCCTTTTTTGTCCCTTTACGGGTATTTGCAACTATTACTTATGTGTATGTCTGTAGGATAGTAATATATTATGTAAGTAGAGAAATAAATTGTGTCCAAAAACTCCAGCTTTCATTACATTTAACCCGTAATAAAAGACTAAGGAGCCGGATTTGGTATTTCACATCACGCCACTCATACCTACCTCATTGTCAATGGTACCTATCTCAATGTAAAAGAATATACAATTAACAAAACTGTGGAACATTTTCAAATAAATTTTATAATGACTTTCTTGACAGACATTATGTAGTTAGTCTAACTCTACTTGTTACTCTAACTGTTAGAGTCAACTACAGCAGCCAGACTTTTTTTAAGGGAGGTTAAAGTAACGTCGTATTTCTGTAATAACTTTACCATGACATTTATTTAATTAATAAACTAAAATTCAGACTGTTAAGGGTGTAGACCAAAAAGTTGCACACCAGAAATTAAAACTACTTGCTAACGCAGCTTTAACGCTGTGCAACTTTTTGGTTTTCACCCTTAATTTCTATCAAAATTATAATTGCCAGCAATGTACAGCAAGCGTATTTTTACTATTTGAAGCGAATTGACAAGTAAGTGTAACTAAATGTCAGCCGACAGATACTTTGATTATTACTTGTCAATTTACTTTGCTGTAGATTACTGGCAGTTATAATCTTGTTAGAAAGTTAACAAAGTCTGAATTTTAGTCTTATTTAATTAAACTAATGTCATGGTTAAGTTAAAGAAATACGTTACTTTAACCTGCCTTGAAAAAAAGCCTGTCTGCCGGTAACACACTGTATAAAGATACATATGTACCCACGGAAGAATAAAAAATTGTTTTTATTTTTCCACGTATGTAGGTACTTATACCTATCCAATTTTTCACCTTATTTCATTTACATAGGGTATTACTTATGTGAGTTTTTTCGGCGAAGTAAAATGTGTCATGGCTCGCAGAAACTTTACAACTACATTTCTGGATTAATTCAATGATCTTGCTATATATTAAGCAATATTAATCGAGCATATATCTGCAATACATTTTAATGACGTGTAAGAAATGCATAGGTACCTAATCATAATTCACACTGGGCTTGGTTGGGAACTACAGTCCGAAACGTGCCCAGTAGTGAGACATAGGACTAGGTACAGGAGAAAAATTGTTAAATAAGTATGTCCTAAAAATATCTCTTCAAACGTGGGAGTGGACATTGTGGTTCATAAAATGAATATACATTTCGTATACCGCCTACACTGCGCAATGTAGCAAAGCCTTAAACTCGCACAAAGTAGATACACTGCCTTGCATTAAGTCTCCGTCTAATAACAAGTCTGCGGTTAATCAAACAGAAAACAGGCCCTTACTCTTTAATTACCACGGGAATTCCAGCTGTTGTCTCAAACTCCGCGCCATGAATATTGAACAGCAATGAAATATTTTATAAAGTAAAACAATTAACTTTATCGCTGCTTTCCTTTATAATAATACAATGTTGATTTTCGCTTTTTAACTTGGCCACAAAGTTGACACGGGAGGCCTTGTATCGCTTTTGAGGCAACGAAGTGACCAGCCTTTTTATAATTGTTACCAGACTGCGATTAGAAAGAATATTTTTTATTTTCAGATTTAGGTATGTACGTTCTAGTTTACTTACCTCTTAACACAAAATCATCATCATCAACACAAACCTCTTAACACAAAATACTTAAGTAAAATTACAGGTTACCTACCTACAGAAGTTTCACTCCCTCACAAAGGCGATATTCAAGCATAATAAACGATTAATTTATGCTTCTCTGTTTATCGCATACGTACTCTTATTCATTCACACGTGGCACGTGTCGTGCTAGGGAATTGTTCCTCATTCGTCGTATTCTTGTTTCGTCGGAATGAGGGCTATCGTTTTTTGTCTCACTAGATGGCGCACTGTTACGTGAGGTTTTTAAGTATGGCTTTCAAAGTCTGTTATTACGGGCGTGAAAACAAAGTTTAGATTAAAATCATATTTAATACACCTTAAAACCGTAGCATAAAAATATCGAGCATGCCACAGTGTTGCAAAGTCCCCGTTTTGTTCGGAAAGAAGGGAGGACAAAGGTTTCCGAAAGACAAAATTGTCTCAAAACACAGACATTATTGCCCCGGAACGCCTATTTGGCATAATTAATTTCAGATATTGCAAAATATTCACAAAATTATTCTAATTATAAATAAACCCGCGTAGCTCACCCAAAAACTATGAGATTTGACATTTCCGAGACCTCACGCTACACTAGCGCCTCTAGCGGCGAATTCATTCGCGATAGCCCTCATTATCTATTATATAATTAAATCTATCAAAAGTAGTCACGGTAATTGCATAATTTCATTAGATATTGAAAATCTGATCCGATCCCAATTCAATCCGATCGCAATTGAGGTTTTTAATGTGAAGGAAAAATGGGGGGGGGGGCGCTATAAAATAACTGATTCATAACATATTAGACTCGCCTAAAGGTGAAGATTTTTCTGGGCCCCTTACCGCCCCCCTTTAGGCCTCCAGCGCCCACAAGGGGGCGTTATCGCCCACTTTGGGAAAGACTGATTTAAAGGACAAACAAAAACAAGGCAAGCTAAAGTGGAGAAAAAATTCAATCATTCTAGATTGACACTCAAGAATTTACAAGATTGGTGGTTGGTCCAAGAAACAAACTACAAATAATTATGTAACTCAAAATATAGATATTTGGCACAACGATTAGGATATAGGAGACTACACAAGGTATAGGAGAATAACCAATACATTAGATTAAATTATATCTTTAATTTTTTACTGGAAAAGGTAAGGATTATTATGTATATAAAGAAAACTGTTTTCCTTAAATATTACAGTCATACATATAATTTATGTATCACAAATAGCTACCTACTTATAAATATACCAGTACATCTTCAAATTTGTAATGTATAAGAACGAATCTATTTATCGAACAGGTAAAATTTAAAGAGAGCTAATTGCGTATAATCCAGTATTGGTCCGACATTCTGTAAAACTACAGTCCTCTGACAATTTCCAACTTTTAAATTCTCCATTTACTAATAGAAAATAGATATTTTGAAGGCAAATATCATAAATACAAGTGGAATGTACAGTCAAGGCTTTCATCATAAGTAAAGAACTCTTACAAGGTAAGGTACAATGAGAAGACTCGCATTTGTAAAATTGCCTTTTTAAAATATTTTTATGTAGAAAATCAGTAAACGTTCATTTCTTTAGATATATGGAATATACAATCATACAACCGATAATGTATACTGACGCAAGTCTTCTTAAATATTAAATATATTGTTTTATTTATATACTTAGAGAATAAATATATATAATGCAACAGCTCTATTCGTAACCCAAAATTGTGGATGTGCGAAAAAAGAGTAGAAAATGGATCAAACCATTTTTTATGCTAGGTAATCGTTGCCATACTTGGGTGACAGTTTTAAAGAAAGTGGCTACGTCATTTTATTTTTACTCTGCTGCACTCTAGACAACACCAGCGGCCCAAAATGTATCCCTCGTACTATAAGGACAAGTACACTTGGACTTCCAGAAGCAATTGACCAGACAGACAGAATGTGATATTATATTAAAAATGTAATATACATTTTTTATAATATTTGCTATAGAATATTCTTATGAAAACATCATTTAGGCTCCAAACTTTAGCCAAAATCAAAATGTGTGACATAGAATTTTTCTCACAATTTTTTTCTCATAAAGTTGGTTTCTGGAACACTCAATTCAGGTAATAGTATATATTAACTCGTACTTACTCGTATGAGTAAGTATTCGTTTCGCGCAAGTGTTTAAAATTATTTTATTAATAATAATAAATAGTCGTTTCGTTTTATATATTTGAGACAATATATGCTATCCTGCGAAGTAGAAGCATTTTCGAATAACTTATTACATCGACGAAAAATTTCGTTTTATTTCTCGCTACAAATTTTCTACTTTATTATAAAGACAATAACCGTCAGGTTAGAACATCAATGGTACATTATATAAAAAACAGTCTCCGTTGGCTCGTTTGCTTAAGTACAACACGTTAACGCGGCTAGCCTGCGTTGTTCGAGCCTCAACTAAGGTTACCATATAAAAGGTGCGTGCCGCATTCAACAGAAATACTCTTCCTATATAGGTATCTTCATGCTGTTGGAAATATCTGAGCACCTCGCTAGCCAGAATAGCATTCCCCGAGCACCCGATTACTCAATTACGAAACGTAATATCGGTAAAAGTGCAAGCTGGTATCCGTATTTTTGTTTTCAGTTTAAAGACAAAAATTTAAAATCATTTTCCTGTAATGACAACACAGCATTGAGGTGGTAAAAAAAAATCCGCACCGCAGACTGGCAACACTGTAATATAATGGTAACCCTAGCCGCAATAACAACATTCGTTGTCCGTTT
The DNA here is from genome assembly GCF_025370935.1 of Choristoneura fumiferana. Lineage (NCBI taxonomy): Eukaryota > Metazoa > Arthropoda > Insecta > Lepidoptera > Tortricidae > Choristoneura > Choristoneura fumiferana. The sequence continues at coordinate 8,285,058 of NC_133473.1, forward strand.
CCTACCGAAATTGCCATTATTCACATTCAAAATTCAATCAACAAATACGTTTACAATTTTACTACACAATACATTATTTTGCTATTCCTGAAAAGGGTCGGAAACAAACGCCATTATCCATTACACAAATACAAAACTAAGTTCTTTACATAAAGAGAAGACGGGTAAATATATTTTTATTCGAATATACAGGTCATAAACTGAAATTTCATTGTGGACTAGAGCACTGGTCACAGATTAGACAACACAGGCAAGTAGATTTTATATAACATCACTGCATAAAAAGCATGCAGTTACACGCACGCAACCACTAAACACACTAAAGCCAAATAACAATAAATTAATAGCTTACATCGGGAGTATTTCGTCAAGCCATTATATCACTTTTATAATGCACACAATAAATAAGCATCATCTCTTATTGTAACCTCATTACGTAAGCTACGTAGTTATAATTATAACAAATATATAATTAAATCACAGATTCTACTTTTCTTTATAAATAGTTTCTCCTACCTATTCTACTTTTTTTCTGACCAAGAGATAGACGTCCATATTGTCTTTACCCTTAACGTACACGCTGCCGCGACGCTCAAACTCGTAAATGGGGGTCAGCACTGGTATACAAGCTTCCCCCACCTGGATTCGCTTGGCGACCCCTGTCGAATCCATCCTCGAGGCGATATTCACCGCGTCTCCCCAAATATCATAATACAATTTGGTCGTACCGATTACTCCGGCTGTAACATCACCGACATTATATCCGATACGAAGAATGAAATCGAATTCGAGCAAATCTTGGTTGAAATTGTCCACTACTTTCTGCATCTCAAGAGCGAAATCCATTAATTGGTAGAGATGTTCAGGCGTGCCGCGCGACGCGTGGCGTAAAGCCGGGTTCAGGCCGCTGGCTGCCATAAACGTGCTTCCTATCGTTTTAATCTTCTCCACGTGTTGGAACTGCGGCCTCTCCAATAGATCATCAAAATCGGCGATCAATTCGTTCAGAACCCTTAAATATTCTTTTCCTTTCAAATATGATTCGTCATACATTTCATTGAAGTTAACGATACTGGCAAATATAATGCCGACGTCTTTGTAGTTTTCGGAATATTTGGCGGTGTTTTTGAGCTGATCGGCGACGTGTCGCGGGATGATGTTGTGGAGCAGCCAATCTGCTTGGTTTCGCATGATCTGAACTTTCTGTTTGTCGCGGTTGGCCACGACGTTGCTGTGGAAACTAAGCCGGTAACTGATCTCAAACTCTCTATTTAAAAACCACACCAACATGAGTAGTAACGCTACGTCTAAATAAAGCTCCGTTAGGTGCATCTCTAATTGCTTGCCATCGCCTCTCTCCGTTTTGTTCCCATTCTCCAACCAGTCCTCAGAAAAATCACTAGTTGTATTTATAGAATTATTGTAACTAAGAGCTACCACTGGATGCTTAAAGGTGTTAATATCAGCGTCTGAAATCTGAGTATTAACCTCGTAACAGCCGAGCACGGCAAGGAACAGGAAAAAGCCGGCGTAAATCGTCACCAAAGTATTCTTCACCAGCCAGTTCATCTGAGTGAAATTACAGAAGTGGACAATGCCGAGGCACAGTAGATACACGTAGAAGTACTGTTCGCCTTTTAGTATCGTCATAGTGGTGTATTCGCACGAGAAATTAATCAAAACTGCCAAAATGGGCAGGCTGATCAACAAGCTGCCAGATAGATGCCACGGAAACCAGTCCGTCAATTTTCTAAATATTTTTACCGATCTCCGTATACTGTCGGTGACGAGGGGATTTCCTTTCGTCTTCCATTTCAAATAGTGTCTGTACACACAGCATGACATACTAATAACCTCGATGACGGTGAAGAAGACAAACCATCCGATCCACTGCTGCCACTCGCGATAAAGAGTGAATAACGAAGCGGAGACGGATAGAAATATGATTGCAGATACCAGAATATCTAAAGCCGTGTTGAATCTCGACGTGGTCAGCGTCGGCGGGAAGTCTTCGCAGTCATCGCTCCTGTGAGCCTTGTCCCTATAGTGCCTCTCCATTCCAGGCGTTTTGAAGAAGAGCGTGAATCTATCAAGGGGGGGTTGTACAAAGTAGTTGATGCCTGACCTCGCATTGTCTTGGACGCAGCGAATGAGTTGTAGGTCGGATTGCTTGCGGAGTTTCTGGAGCGACTGCACTTGTTGGTCGTTGAGAGGACCGGGGAGACGCGTGCGGGAAGGTAAGTCGTTGAGCGAAGATTGACTTGAAGTGTAGTAGCCTGACACTCGATGCTGCATGTCGTTTTGTGTTTCTATCACTGGGTGGTTCAAAGCGAATATCTGGAATTAAAAATGTTTTATAATAAGAATATTTAGGGAACAGCTGTTGCCCGTAACTTTGTCTGCGTTTGAAAGAACTTTGCACTTCCTCCGAACAAAAACAGCTTATGTTAATAAGGGCCTCTCGATTAGCGAAAGATTTTTTAAGTCGATTCATTATCTCCAGAGATTACACCCTACACGCCAAAAAAAAGTTGACCTAGTCAGCACGAAACGCGAGTGAAGCGTCTCCGTTATGGTTTATTCCTGCGGCTGTGTGTTCTCCCCTGTAGGTTGACTTTTCAGCTGACTCGTGAGATTTTGTGAACAGGGTCGATAATTGTATGGCTTTTTTTATCCATACCTAAATGGAAAAATTGAAAAATGGCCGAACTATGGCGATTTTAAAATGCGCGGTGAACACTTATTCACTTTCAAGCTATGCAAAGACGATGAGGAGGATATCTACAAGCTCAAAGACCGACTGGCTTAAGTATAAAAAGCTAGGTTTACGTGACTGCTTGCTTGGTATAGTCTGAGTACATATTATAATACAACCGGATAGCCCAGTTCAATCCTCAGTCGGCGCAGATATTTGTATGAAAAATACAAATGTTTGTTCTCGACTCTTGGGTGTTTAATATGGATTTAGGTAAGTATGTATCTCTGTTGCCTGGTCTGGTGGGTCAATACCCATACCATATCACAAGCTTTGCTTACTTTGGGATTAGGTCAATTGGTGTCAAGAGTCCGTGATATTTATTTATAATAGTTCAGCGCAACAGAAGTCGAACTGGGTCAAATGGTATTGAATTTAGCAACTGGCCCTATACTACGAAGTGCAAAATTCGAACTTGCCGTCCCGCTGACACTTATATTATTGAATACGAGAGTGAGAGGAACGGTACGACACGAACTTCGATTTTCGAATTTCGTAGTAAGCCCCCAGATCTCGTGTTATAATCACTGATCTTTCTCCCCTTGTCCTGACGCTCCAACTGACCTGGTGCTGTATGCTGGAGCGGCGGCTGGTGCTGCGGATGCCGGAGTCCTTGCGGCTGTTGACAGACGGGCAGAGGCTGACGGCGTCATCGAAGCGCGGCTTAACGCGCGCCGCGCACGCGCGCAGCTCGCCTTGCGTCGCCAGCGTTGAGCTGCGAGCGCGACACACGGGGATCTACAAGGATTTTTTTTTCTTTATAAGAGGGAGGCAAAGAAACATGCGGGTATCTGACGGGAAATGATCACCATCGCCCAAGAGTATGAGTGCCAACAACTCAAGGAGAGTCACTAGTCTGTTGCCGGTCTTTAAAGAAAACTCAACCATTTTCACAAGTGAGTGTGTACCGGTACCGGTGTAAGTACTTTCAGGCACCCGATCGTTGTAATAGTTAAACTAAATCATTAATGACTTCGCTCCACTTGCGGTGGAAACCGGGCTTTACATTTACAGGCGATAAAGCCAGACGAGCGTAATTTTAAGTAAAAAAAAAGTAAGAGCGCGTTCAGACTGGCGGAAGCCGCGCGGTTCCAAAATCGCGCGATTCCCGTGCGGTTCATATTTACATGAAAATGTTCCAAAGCGTTCAGACATAACCACGCGGTTGCCGCCAACCAACTGCGAGCAAATACAATCGCGCGGGGTCCGCGCGATTTCATTACTATGGAGCTCGACGAGAGCGTTCAGTTGTATCGCGAATACCGCGCGGTTTGGACGTCACATTCCAAAAAGCGACGCACATTTCGTGATCAATTCAAGCAGGTCGTCAAAAGATTTTATTGGCATTATTAAATAGTAAAATAATTTTTCCTCAAACATTCTTGGTTTGGGATATAATATAACGAAACTAAATGGCCATGTTTGAATCGATCACTAACTATTGGATGCACCCAATATCGCCTTTTTAGGGTTCCGGAGCTAAAATGACAAAAACGGAACCCTTATAGTTTAGCCATGTCTGTCTGTCTGTCTATCTGTCTGTCTGTCCGTCCGTCCGCGGCTTTGCTCAGGGACTATCAATGCTAGAAAGCTGTTATTTTGCACGGATATATATGTAAACTATGCCGACAAAATGGTACAATAAAAAACTGAAACATAATTTTACGACAGACGTAAAGTGGGGGTGATTTTTTTTGTCATCCAACCCTATAGTGTGGCGTATCGTTGGATAGGTAATTTAAAACCATTAGGGGTCTGCTAAGACGATTTTTCGATTCATCGATTTTTTTGCGAAATATTTAACTTTAAAGCTCTTGGCCGGTTTTTCTTCTTTTCTTTATTGTAAGCAACCATATAGACACAGTATCTCCTCTTCGACGTCCATCTTGAAACTAAACGCCAATCGCTAAATAAACGCGGTGTCTGAATAGTACACATTTTTGTGTTTCAAACCGCGCGGGTCCCGCCAGTCTGAACGCGCTCTAAACGAAAAAGGTCGCGGGTAAGCAAAGTAATTGTTTTCGTTCACTGCGTACGTTTTGCTTAAGAGTACGACTAAGCTCTGATAACACTGGATATTGATAGATACCAACGAGATGGACGGATGACTTGGTTAAAGCCACGAGTTCACGGTGGAGGCAGGCCGCTTCCAACTGAAGCAACTGGAGGTCTATGGGGGAGGTCTACTCACATGTCCAAAAGTGGACGCCCTACGGCTGATATGATGATGATTATGAACAAATTTGTACGGAACCGTTATTTGTGTGTTATTAACATGCATTCAAGTAGCGAAATTACTACTGACCATAACGCCCCGGGTATAATTACAGTTGGTGGTTTTGTAGCAGCATAACTCATTGAAGCCTACTTATAAGCAACAAAAACACGTCTCAAGGTCACACTAAGTTAGCTTTTAGTACTTATAACAGTGAGTGAGTGAGTTCTTGTAATAACTACAATGAATAAAGGATTATTTTCATCAATTTGATGCGTATCAACAGCACAGCCGTGCCTCTCGCTCCGTTAGCATGTAATTTCAATTTCCACTGTTTGTCGACACCTGTCGTCATCCTATCACAAACTAATTATAGCTTTAACAGTTCTGTCAAATCCGTCCATAAGTACGATGTTTCCTGAGTATAAAAAAAACTATTTAGTCTATCAGTTACATTATTATTATTATTACTATTATAAGCCTTCTGTCCGATATTTCACAGTTGGTTGGGTTCTTTAGTTGTTTCATCATACTAATTAGTTATCGTGTGCTTTTTTATAGCAAAGGCCTCCTCCAGCTGACCACTTTTCTCTTTCTCTGGCTAGTGATGTCCAAGTAGCGCCCGCCACAAATTTCGTCGACCCATCGCCTGAGTGGTCTGCCTCGTTTTCTTTTCCTGTTGCTTCGTCAGAGCAACGTTTTTTTGCGAACAAGTACAATGCACAACGCTAGCGCTGCTTAAGCCCGACGTTCGGCAGCCGGACAGCGCTGGGATTGCCACGCCGCGGCGTCGACGTTGTGCGGACACTGGCACGACGACGCCGCTCGAAGGTAGTTAGTGTGGGGGTCTCATAAATGTGTCGCACGCAGGGCGCGCCGTCATACGGGACTTAACTGACTATATACTTAGTTATTTTTAGGATTAGAAAAAAGGTAAGCTATCTTGGCGTCTTTTCATTGAAAAACACTTTTGGAAAATAAGTCACAGCAAATATGTAAGAATTAGCAAGGACATATCGTCACTACTTTTAAAAAAACTCGTAGCTCAAAATAGATAATTTTTCTGAGTGAACTTTATAGGTTCAATTTTGTTGACATATTGATTATAGATACGAGATTTTTTCAAAGTACTGACGATATGATCATTTACATTCTTTTGGTATCATAAATAATAGTTACTGTTTTTTTAAAAACGTTTTTCAATAAAAAGATTCGTCAAGATTGTTAACCCTTTTTCTAATGCAAATAAAAACGAAGTTCATATTTTTTTGTTCAATTGACAAAAGAAAATAACGTGTCCTATATTTCCTGATAATCTAAATAACGTACTTACTAATTAGATTTTCTTAGGACACAAGCCAATGACGATGAATGGTTTAACAAAACCTTTGGCGTCAGCCAACAAACAGAAAAGCATTTTCGTTATTGGCTTAACCTGGTTCACTTCTATTTGCAGTATTCACAGGAAAGTGTGATTGTTTTTTTACCACAGATTACTTACAGAGCATAATCGCTGGCAGATAGTGGTCGGGCTCATCTTGTTTGGTTTGATAATCGGTTCTTCGCCCGTTGATTTAACATTACGCGTTTAAGTACGTTTAAAAAAACCGGTCTTGTGCGAGTCGAACTCGCGCATCGAGGGTTCCGTACAAATTTACAGGTATCTAAGAGTGTCCAGTGCCAGCAGAGACCCTTTCCTAAGCAAAATGTACGCAGTGGTGGGTCATTTGATGTGGGAACTACATAGACAGACAGACATAAATAATTATATTCTTAGTCTCTTCCTATTGGTTGTGCTATAAGAGGCACCTTCATACCAAATTTCAAGTTTCAAGTAACTTATTGGTTTTAATTTCGTAGCCAAAATAGCAAAAACGGAACCATTATAGTTTCGCCATGTCTGTATATCCGTCTCTCCGAACGTCCGTCCGCGGCTTAGCTCAGAAACTTAGGTCTAGAAAGCTGTAATTTTACATGGTTATATATTTAGCAATATGCGGACAAAGTGGTAGAATAAAATGTAGGAAAAAAAAGTTTTTTAGGGTACCTCCCATACTCTATGCAGACGTAAAGTGGGGGTGATTTTTTTTCTCGTCTAACCTTATAGTGAGGGGTATCGTTGGATAGGTCTTAGAAATAGTTTTGCTATGACCGTTTTTAGATTTAGCGACCCGTTTGCCAAATATTAGGCTATAAAGCGCTAATTCTTGTTAGACGAAAGTGCCTCCCCCTTCCCCTATACATACTCGTACATATACTAAATATATATACATATAATGAATACTATCACAGCCTAGTAAGCTTTACAACTTAACGAGTAATAGTCGATCAAAACTTAATGTTGAATATTTGCTTGCCGCATATTAAGTACGGAACCCTACACTGCGTGGTCCAACACGCACTTGACCGATTTTTTGTACGGCTAACTACGAGTTACATGTACGTGGTTCAATTTATTTTAACTGCACCTTTGTCAAAAGTAAAACTTCATAGAATATCATACCAAAACTTACTTCAATATTAGTTGGTCTTCCATACTGCGACCGGTAGCTGCTGCTCCTAGCAAAAGGCGACATGTTACACCTGGACTGGCTCAAATATGACCGAATGTCGATTATTTCCTTCTCAAAAGACACCATGTCGGGATTAAGCGGTATATGCAGCTTGCTGCTAGTAGGCCTAGCAGTCTTATTGTCTTGAGATTCTATAACTATAGGCACTTGCTGGTAACCGTTGCTCATTTGCGTATCCCCTCGAGCCAACAGTTGGAGCATTTTGTCCGTTTCATTGAACTCATTCTTCTTTATAGTATTTAACGGAGTATCGGAATGTTTTCTTAGGAATTTAGACACCCTCCAATTCTTTAATTTACTCGCATACTTTCCGTAGCTTCCTAAAACATAAAAAGGAGAATTTAAATATCATTCCAATAGGATCATGAATGTTAGCTTCACTGCTTAGCACAACGTGTGCGTAATGTTATAACAACCAATTATCGCGCGATTGCTTATTGACACTTGAACTGTATTGGATCTCTAAGTTAGACCTAATGCAAGCGCTAATTATATTTGATTGTGTTGACAATAACGTGACAACGACAGTCTTTAGCTAAAGCAATAAATCTTTAGCATGTTTTAAACCTTATCATCGAACAGTGTAAAATCTAAAGTAGCTAACACGTTTATTTATAGTGATAAAGCTTCCGCCACCGCAGATTATTTCGCTTCATTCGGTGCCCATGGTCTTGGCTTGGTACATCGGAAACGTCCCGAGTCCTTAACCCCAATGTCAGACCCGCCATGATAGCAAAACGGTCATGTTTACAAGTTGCACCATTTCAAGCGTGGCCGATCGGAAAATTTGTTATTTCTATTTTAGAACGCTTGTATATCAAACTATCTTTTAAACACAGAACATTGCATATCAATTGAACAAAAGAGCAAACCTAACGAAAAAAATTAAGTGTGGCCGTTTTATGATATGATAATGTATGTGACAGAGAGCATCACCTTCAACCGAGACATCTTGTATCTTATCTGCTCGTGCCTTGTGCTACTGATAACCAACTTTTCCAGAGTTCAATTTATAATACCTCTCTGAACACGCGGCCGGGCAAACAAACGAAACCGATACTGTGGCAATATTTACAGAGCCAACACCAAAAATCTTACATGAATTATTGTCCGACCAAACTAGCGCACGCTTCGCTTTTATCTGATCTATTTTTGGTGATTAATTTTCAGAATACAACTAGATGAACTATCTTTTACTTCTTCTGATAAACTTCCTGTAATCAGTCGTTCAGTTGTACCAGATTAGGTCTTTGACAGATTTCAAATATAAAGATGTATCATCTCTATGAAGACATGATGCGTTCTGACGAAATAAATGTTACTGGCATTGAAATATCCACCATAAAGTTTCAACTGGTTACTTACCTACGGAAGTGGGACTTTTAGACGAACTATTTGTTCTCTCAGGAAAGCCTTTCTCTCTTTTCTCATCCAACTCCGCATCAGAGTCCAATATGCTAGGCAGTGAACTAGCTTTAGCACGAAAATGGAATGGTGTCGGCGACAGAAAGTTGTTGCCAGTTTTCTGAGGCTCGTACGGGTTAAAATCTTTCTCGTTAGGGGAATGCGGTAGAGGTGTCGGGGTGAAGGAGAGAATGGACTGGGGGGAGGCTGCGGGAGATATAATGAGGCGTAAGTTTACGGGATTAGACGGGGTAAGACAGTGCTCGTGGTCGTACGGGGAACTCAGCTGTCGGCCCTCAATGAAGTAAGTCTTATGACCTGGACACATACAATGCTCTTTTAGACATTCGACAAAATGGAGGATATATTAAAGTAAAGAAAAATCATGCATACCGAATACTTCTTCGCCTTCTTCTAGAACGTACGAGCCTCCGAGGAATCTCGTAGTTTCCTCGGATACGTGGACGCGGCCAGGCTTCCCGCTAGACTCCATCTTGTTAGCAAATGTTACGTCATTGCTCCAGACATCAAATTTAAACCGCCGCGTACCCACGATTCCGCATAGCACGGTCCCAGTGTGAACACCTACTCGCATGTTAATGCCCTCGCCACGCTCTCTGTCGAACTCTTGAATTGCATCTATCATACCTGAAGGACAGTACAGTAATTCTTAAATTGTTTCGCTTTTAAAACCATGAGTATCCTATTGTTTTCGCATCACAAGCTATTTGTAAGGGTTATCTATTGTTTGCCCGAAAGTTATATGCTATAATTTCATAATTTATTGAATCAGGCGTTACTTTGCGGAGGTCCATATCAATGAACTAAAATAATTTCCTTGCTCACCCGCGACCTTACGATAGCTAAGCTTATGCAAAATAAGTATATGTTGGTCAGACAGGACGCAGTTTTAATGCTAGATTTAAAGAGCATGTTTCGGCATATAGGAATGAGCATCCTGATAAGTCGAATTTTGCCAAACATTTGTTGGAACTAAATCATTCTTTATCGGACTCAGATTCGTATGAAGTGTTACATTATTGTGGCAAGGGGTTTCGTCTCGATGTTTTAGAATGCATGGAGATAATTAGATACAACAGTATGGGGTCTATTATTAATGAGCAGGTAAATTTAGTTTCATCTCCCTTGCTACGGCTTGGATCTAATTTCAGTAATGGTAGTTAATAAAACATGCCTTGACAGTAAATAAATAAAAATCAAGGTAGTTTTGAAGGACGGTTAAAAAATTTATTAATAATTTGTGGGTAGTTTTGTTTTGTTTCATAAAACGTATGTGGGTACTTGGGGAGTTACAGTGACAAGTTGAAACGGTGGTTGTGGTTCGTTAGTCTAACAACTGGTAGCATGGTGTACGGTTGTGTCACTCTGAAGATGAGCTCTGGTTGAGTTCGAAACGCGTCAGTGTAGTGTGGTGGTGATGATTTTTTTTTTTTTTTATTCGACTGGATGGCAAACAAGCAAGTGGGTCTCCTGATGGTAAGAGATCACCACCGCCCATAAACGTCTGCAACACCAGGGGTATTGCAGACGCGTTGCCAACCTAGAGGCCTAAGATGGGATACCTCACGTGCCAGTAATTTCACCGGCTGTCTTACTCTCCACGCCGAAACACAACAATGCAAGCACTGCTGCTTCACGGCAGGATTAGCGAGCAAGATGGTGGTAGCAATCCGGGCGGACCTTGCACAAGGTCCTACCACCTGCAAGCTGGTGATAGATGGGTTTGTGTGATTTGTGTGTGTTCTTACAGTGTGGAGGTGGAGGAACTGCATGAACACGCATATTTTGCATAAGCTTAGCTATCGTAAGGTCGCGGGTGAGCAAGGAAATTATTTTAGTTCTATAATTTCATGTTCCCGAAACTTTATTTGCCCGAATGTTTCGTTTACTAGAAAATTTATTTGATATATTCTTATTTTCCCGAAAATTAGATGCCATAATGATACGAATCCAGCACATATTGTTTTCCATATTATTAAGTGCAATAATTATTATTTAATAGAATATTCAAACGCCATACTAAATAGTGTTTATTTTGATTATGATTGATTAAAATTGCTTTTTTCTATTACTACTTAATCTATCTCTTATCTTTATTATCCGGGCTGCTATAAAAAAAAAATACCTAACATCGAACCTAACCTATCCGAGTTGCTTCTGCTCCGGACCGTCTTGTTCGCTCGCTTCGCTCGCTCGCACAAATCAAATGTCGCAATTCTAACCTAACCTAACCTAGGTAAAATTTACCTAATTCAAAGGCTTGTTTGACGTATGGGATACGTATGGGGCTTGTTTGGCGTGTTGATACTCACCATTTACATGGATTGCAAATGACATTATGGCATGTGATACTTATGGCTTATAATGTTTATGAAAAATGAAATTATTGAAATTAATATCATGGGAAACAAAGTTTTTTGAATGCTATAGCACATGAAATTCGGGCAAGTAAAGGTATACCATTTGTAAAAGACTATTAACTGAAATTACATACCTAGTCCCATTTCAACACAGCAAGTCGCGTGATCAGGGCGCGGCTCGGGACACCCCGACACGCAGTAGTAACAGTCCCCTAAAGTCGATATTTTCTCACATCCATGTATCTGGCAAAGCTCATCAAACTTCTCAAACAAATCATTAAGAATATTAACTAATTCTTCAGCACCTTTATTACTGGACATTCTCGTAAAACCAACAATGTCAGCAAATAAAATACTGACATTATCCATACAGCTCATGTTAAATGGTCGGAATAGTGATTTAATGTCAGATGCGCCTGGATTTGAAGGGCGCGGATTCAATGGGTCATGATTCTTTACATTGGGTTCCGATTCCAAAACTTGCTCCTCCATCAGCCAACTGGCAAGTTTTGGTGGCATTACTGAATGTATCATTTTCTCTTTCAATTGTTTCTCCATTTCTAGCTGCCTTCGCACTAATAAACTTTGCCCTACTTTCATAAATGTGCCACGCATTCTGACAAATGTCATCAAATATATATGTATACCAATAATATGCACACACAACTGGAGCAACAGTCTCACAAACAGACCAAGGCTTTGCCATTCCTGCTCACTCAAGTGCAAGACAATATTCAAGACTTCAAAAACTATTGAATACAAAATCCCAGTGATAACACAGGCAAAAAGTGGCAATGGTGTGAGTGTATATATTATTAATAGAATTTCAATGCACATGATGAAGTGCCCGGACTGGCTGATGTCTGCAACATGAGCTATGGCGCTCTGTGTCTGTGTGGTGAGTGTCACAAGCGACAGGCTCAGGGTGCACAGGGCAAGAGCCATCACTAAGGATATCTTGAATGTATACCTCTTGTAAATATTTGTGAATGTCATATACAACATGACACATGTTATCAACAGAACTCCAGCAAATATAGAACATAAATATGGCCATTTCACTGTCATGCCATTCAAGCCCAGGACCACAAAGTAGATAAACCATGATATAGAAAATATCAAAATGTATAAAAGTGCAAATCTGAAATAAAACAAAAAAATGTTGTCATACATTTTAATTGGGTCAAATGAACAAATTATTCCTGACATGTAGGAAAACATTACTAGGTAAATGGAAAACCATGCAAGTAATATTATGGAATAGCAGATTAAGAAACAAACAATAGCTAACAACTGTTTAAATAATCATTGATTGAGGTGTTATAATGTTGACTTACCTGAATCTTAATCTTATTTGTTTAAAGGAACTATGTCTATATTGGCCTTCAAGTATTTCAGAATCAAATCTGGGATTCCACCAGGTGCCAGCAGCAGCCCTCTCAAAGGCAATTGGTATGGTGAGCCCGCAGCAATTAGTGGTGGGGCTGTTGTGTGCCAGGTAGGCTTGGACATGAGGTGCCAGCCTGATTTGAGCATCATCTCCTTCTGAACAATCTGCTTCATGCTTCACATCTGACTTCTCCGAGCCATTACAGTGGCAGTTGACACACCCGTTTGGGGCACTCATTGCGTCTGTTCCAATATTAAACCACCCATTGTCCAATGCAAGAGAAGTGCTTGCCCATATTGAGATCTGTACAACAAAAGCTAACTTTCATAGATTGTTAATAAACTGGGTGAATAATATACCTACATAAAGTATCGCTAATGTAAACACTGCTGCAATGTTTATACTCTTTAATAACACATAAAATCTGAACTCAACATTTCGTATTTTTAACTTCACACTTTTTTGTTTAGAGTAGAATTTTGTATAATAAAAAGAGCAAAAAGTCTATCAATGTCAAATGAAGTGATGTGGATCTTACATCAGAAATCATAACATCGATAACAACTAAATTAGCCTTTTGAATCTAATTATAAAAGCTGACCGATTTGTTTGTTTAACATAACATAAAATAAGGTATGACTGAAGTATTCTGCTCATGACCTTCTTTATGGACATATTTAGTACATTCAAAGAATACTATCTTACTGCATCAATATAATCTTATTATTTTCGTACAGTAATATCAATTTCCCACAGAATTTAAATAAGACACAAATTCGAATGCACTAAACCAAGGTTATTTCAGTTCGATACACAAATCACTTATTTAAGAACTTATTAACATGTTACTGATTGTAAAACAAGCATACTTATACAATAAAACATATTTCACCAGATTAAAATCAGCAATGAAATACAAATTTATGCACTCACTGAAAGCTGGAAATACCTACTAATTGTACCACAGACTACAATAGATAGACTCTCAGGATAGAATAGACTTTGAACTGACGTTGACGTTTGCTCAGACGCGATCAACTCAAGAGGATGTTAAAAACGCTTAAAACACTAATGACTATTTAATAATTCACACTTAAAAGAAATTACTGAAACAGAAGTTCGAGAGCCCTGGATAACTCCTTTTCTAACTCGTGGATAGGCAGAAGCGGCCCAATACCTTGGCCTTGGCCCCTTTTGGCCTGCACGGTCTCCAGACCTTAGTACAAGACCTTATAGTTATTCTGTGCTATTATGTCTGGGAACGGGCGAAAGAGTTACGTTTATTTTACGGAAATGACCACGCGAGAGGTATTAATATGGTATTAATTGAAAGGATAAACGCAGCTTTTTATGACAATGAAAGTCGAAACCGTAACTGCAGGGCTACTACGAAACTCGAAGTTCGTATCGTATCGTCCCTCTCGCTCTCGTATTAAATAGTATAAGTGTCAGTGGGACCGCACGACGCGAACTTCGAGTTTCGTAGTAGCCCTGCTGCTGCTGTTAAAGTAAGAAAGATATTTCGGGCGTTCATTGGGAACGAACAGTTAGAAGGAAAAAAATGTTAACTAGAAGACAGTTAAGTACGCGGGCTTCCTATCTTAAGGGAGCAGCCTTAGCGGTAGATTACCTTTAAAATAGTTCTGGCGTTTGTTGCGGGGGGAAATGTGCATACAAGTGCAGTTCCGCACGCTTGCAGAAACAAAACTGCCACTTGACTGTAATGGTAATGACGATGTAATAGTACATTGTGTCTTAAGGGTGGTAAATAAGGAATTACGAACGAGTCTATTAGAAGCCCGAAGTCGAAGAGGCTTTAATGAGTCGATGTTGGTAATTCTAGTACCGCCCGTGCGATATACAATGTTTTTCATCACATTTGAGAGTACATTTTTAATTTTAAAAAGAAAAAATATAATTCTTCCAAATATTGGCAAACCTTGGGCTGCGCTCTTGGCAGCGCTGCCCTCCCCTCCCCCTCCCGCAGCATGCGCCGCAGCGTGCGTATGTGGTCCTGCAGCAGCGCGCGCACGGGCACAGCGCAGCACCATTAGTACGGGCACGGACTCATTTACCGACCTTGGGCTTCATGACAAGAAAATTTGTACGCGCAATGACTCAGTTACCGACCACGGGTTTCATGACAAGCACATTAAGGTCGAGGGTTTTATCTGGGGGGTTGCAAGCAAGGTAGCCTGCATGTTACGACACTGTTTACGAGCCAGTGTGATGAAAACACATAAATAATCCAACAAATACACGAATAATTCGTTTACAGATGACTCAAAACAAAACTCACACATTGACAAGTTGTTCATTGGGCAGTCTATCGGCGATGTTTTTCTTTGCATACATCCCTACTTTTACAAAACCGAATCAATAGGGTAAAAAATCAAAAACATTTGTAACTAACAAATTATTTTTATAATAACAGTCAGTACAGGTCCTAGAAAACTATATAAATTACACTTGAGTACACTGATATAAATACAAAAGTAAAAAGAGAATAAAAAATTGAATAGAATAGAGAATAAAATTAAAAAATAAATAATAAAAACGTGATAATATTTGATCACTAGAATTTTTTTGTTGATAATAAAAATAATGCTCAACATAGTAAATACCTAAATTACATTGTATTTGAAAATTATTGAGCAAATATGGGGCATATTATATGAGGCAACCCATATTTTTACACCATTTAAATACCCATATAAAAATTTGTAGGAAAATATAATCTTAAGTAGTTTTGTTACACATCACATTGCTTTAAACATGCTTAATATTTTGATAATTTTATTTGCTCAATCTTTAGTAGGTATTGGTTTAAAAATTTGACTAATTAATACAATTACTGACTAATCATGTACTGTGAATGTACTAAAAATAAGATTGTAAGTAGTGGTAGGCTTATATTTTTTATTTATGTACTTTGTTACTTTTCTCCATCTTATATTTATACTCAAATTATATTTTGTTGCATTATTTAATATTAATATTTAAAAAATATTTTATTTTCAATAAAAGTATCTAAAAATGACAAACATTAACAGTAAATTAATTTGGTAACTACACCATACAACATTTTTTTATATCAATTTATTCTCACAATCGATAGTAAAGTTAGTTATCTATTATCACAACATTATGGTTTAATATCATGATAGGAAGACATGTTTACTTAGAATTTGTTCAGACCCAGAATAAAATATGACACACATTTATTTTGTGTACAAACTGTAATATATTTTTTTGTTGCATTATTTTTTAAGAGATGGTGTTAAAATGTTGTGGGGACAGTCACTTCTAGTTACACCACCAATCCACCCTGCAGAAGCTTAAATGCATTATTTAAAACAGCAAGCAAATAAGAGCTTCGACTTTGAATTTTGGAGAATACAAAAGGGAATATTCTTGTAACACAAAATGTTCTATGAAATAACTTAACATGGTACAAACTGGAAAACAAAACAGACATTAAATATATCAATAACTGTTGAAAAATAGGGAAGATACAAGCAAATGAAGTTTCATTTCATCTTGCTGGCATAATGAAATCTAGCATGGGCTTTCTATGGTTTTTGTTATATGACATCACAGTTCATGTCAGACCTCTCTGTCTAATTAACACTTGACATGATAAAACAAGTCCATGTCTTCATATTATAAGACATTAAAAAAAATCTTTCACAGCTTGGTTGACAATACAAAAGATATATTTGAATTGAACAAATAAAAAAATGCTTGATTATTCCCTATTCAGCTAATAAGTTTGAAAACATCAGCACAGGTTATTGTCTTATTTCAGTTAGTGTTAGTGTCTAATTATAGAGAGTATTTAATTATCAATTTATCATTATCAATAAGGCACATTGTTAAGCACCACCATTATTTCTAAATATTTTTAAATTAATTTGCATAAAACTTTAATTTACATTTTGAGCATGGTATCTGGCTGTGTTACCATGATTATTATTGTATGTAAAGCAAGGGGTTGGGGCAAGGGTTGGTCAAGGGTGCAAGGGCCTACAGGGACAAGGATTCTGATCCTAAAAGACACTAATAATAATAATGTTATCAAACATTTCAGTTTAAATCTCATAGCCATAGCTGCTGTATGTGTTTTATAACTTATGTGCAGCTAGGGCCTACCCAACCTAACCCATTCAGTGACCTGTAAATTTTGTTCTCTGATCATAAGCAGTCCTCACTACAAAGCAAACTGCTGCTGGTTATGAATGTAGCGCATAGTGATACATGGTCACAAAAGTGTTTAGAAACTGGTATCATGCCTAATTTACTGCTATTTGTTAAATCACATATGTTATTGCTTTTCATACATATAAAATTAGGAGTAAGTAGCAAATAAAGAATGCTACTCAAATGTATAAGGTAATTGTAGTAAATACTAAAAATATTTTTTCATTGCGGGTAGGGTATTCTTAGTCATTATACATGCCATCAAGTAAGAAGTCCATCCTTTTATAATGCCTGTTTTTCCAAGCTTCCTGGCCTCGTTTCAGGGCTATGTACCCCAGTACTGCAAACATGGGAACCACTAGCACAGTGATAACAATTGGCATGATCATTCCAGGATGACTGCTAGGATTTGTAGCCTGTTTATTTTTGAACACCTCTGCTATTAAAGACACGGTTTTATCTCCTGAATTTTCTAAAGCTGAATAAACAAGTAAAGTTGGTTTATGGGGAACTGGAGTAGTTGATTCAGTTTTTTTTGGCTGTAGATGTGCAGTGTTCATTGTGGCTTTGTTTGTAAGTACAGGTTTCTTATCTACTTCAGACGCTTTGCCTGGATTGGAAGCATTTAAAGACTTACTTTCCTCTGCACTGTATTCTTGAAAGTTAACCCCCTTTCTACCAACAACAGATTTACCTGTATTCTTGGTAGTAATATCAGTAAGAGAGTCAGTCTGCATTTTGACTAAAGTAGAATCCTTGTTATGAAGAAGGGGGTCAGAATGCGTTTTGATTAATGTTGCACCCATGATATCACTCTTGATTTCTTGGTTGGGTTGAGTTTTGGTTAGCAATGTCGTACTTTTACCTGCAGTCGCAATTGTTTGCTTTGTTGCGATAGAACCTCCTTCAGTCATAATGGACAAATTTCCCACAGAGTTGTTTACAACTTGTGCTAGCGTTGCATTTGTAAGTGTAACATTATCACTGTTGTTAACGGCAGATTCGACTTTTGATACTGCCTTTAACCCTATAACTATGGGAATTAAAAACATAAGTAAAGTTAAATGGTTTAAAGCCATCGCGGTTAGCAAAAATCTCTAAAAACATGTAAAAAAAAAAGTTTTGATTTTGATACCCATTAATAAATTTATCTACCGTAACGTTACTGTGACAGATACCTTCACTTTTTTTTTTCTGGCTCGCGCGGCTTGCGAGGTAAGGAAACGAAATCAATAGAAAATACGGGAATTTGGAATACGGAAAACGGAATTCAACAGGAGAAGATTACATGGGATTAAAACGAAAGAAATAAAGATAAGTATTTTACATAGGTACACATGATAAATTAAATTTAGTGAGATGAGGAATACATAATTAAATTTTAATATCATTATTATTTATAAATGTGTTCAATAAGTTACATATAGTTGTCATAAGAGGCTAAAAGGACAGAGATGGGTGTAGGTAATGGGACCTTGTAGGATGTAAGCTTTTTTTATATAGATGCGTTGTTTTAATTTCAAAAATCATATCGTAAGCTTGGAGTTGACAGGAGAAGATTATTTATTATTTATTTGGATGTAAGCTGTTCATAAAGGAAGGAGAAGACATGAGAGAAACATGTTGTTGTTATTGTTTCTTTAATAAAATATGGCTCTGTCCATCGGAGGACAATTTTGCCAGTGTCTAGTAGTTTTTGCCGTTGTACGGTAAAAAAAATCTAGAAAACGAAATATGAGAGGTAATGGTGGATGAACGATGACAGCGCGAATCGAGAGAAAGAAACATGATTAGCTTCACTTGCTGCTCGAGTTTGACATCTTGACACTTGACAGACAAAGTGAGTGACATTGATTTGTAAAAAAAAAAAAATGCTGTGGTTTGTGACTGTTTGTGACATTTTGGATACCATAACATAAAGAGTAGGCTTTTCTATATGTGACTCAAACAGTTTGCACTGCGTTTAGTTTTATCATTGTTGGAAAAATAGGGTGACACTCTTTCCCGGCCCGGATAATACCGGGTTGGAAATACCGATTCTGTTTTTCGTGTACACGCCCATAGAAGCTTCTGTCAGTTTCTATAGGCGTGTTAGGGGGCGTGTACACAAAAAACAGGGCCGGTATTTCCATGTCGGTGTTATCCGGGCCGGGAAAGATTGTCACACGAAAAATATGTATTGAGTACTGTTTGACAATTGCGACTTTCAAATGACACATTGGCGAAAGTAGCTGAAAAATTATATTCCCATCCCAAACAAAAAATGTGGCGTTGATGGAGTATATATGTGATTAAACAGATAGTTCTAGAAGTCCACGATGAGGACTCGCAGTAATTCTGGTGTTCGGTTGGATTATTACCAACGGGTAGTGCACAAGTTGATTCTAGATCACCAACAACCAGTGACTGGTTTGTTTCCTGCGAGCCCTGACAATGATCACGCATGGATCAGGGACAATTTATACTGTATATTGGCGGTCTGGGGGCTGTCGATGGCCTTCAAGAAGATCGCAGATCAAGATGAAGATCGTGCCAAAACTTATGAACTTGAACAAAGTTGCGTCAAATTAATGAGAGGTAGGCTACCTCTTTCAAGATTTTTTTACATTACGATTGTAATGTCGTGTCGAGGTCAAAAATTCACATTCTAATATATCGCCGTCACTTCATGTTCGATTTTTTGTATAAAATTGTCGGACGACATGTAGTGAGTGACAAGGTACTGAAGTGAGGTAAAGATATCTTTGACCTCAACTCTACTTACAATAGTCAGATTACTTTATACAGCTTACATTATTTTTTTATTTTTAGGCCTTTTAATGGCTATGATGCAGCAGAAAGACAAAGTTGAAAAGTTCAAAAGTACTCAACATCCATTGGATTCACTCCATGCTAAGTATTCGTCCACCACCGGCCGTAGTGTGGTAAAAGATAATGAATGGGGACACTTGCAGGTGGATGCCATCTCCCTTTACTTGCTCATCCTTGCACAGATGACAGCCTCTGGTTTGCAGATTGTTTTTTCACTAGATGAAGTGGCTTTTATTCAAAACTTAGTATTTTATATAGAGTCCGCTTATTGCACCCCTGACTATGGTATTTGGGAGAGAGGGGACAAAACAAATCATGGTTTGCCAGAACTGAATGCCAGTTCTATTGGCATGGCCAAGGCTGCTCTTGAAGCCATGAATGAGTTGGACCTTTTTGGTGCCAGAGGAGGTCCGTCCAGTGTTATTCACGTACTAGCTGATGAAGCTCAAAAGTGCCAAGCTGTATTGCAGTCTATGCTGCCTAGAGAATCTAACAGTAAAGAATTAGATTCTGGTTTACTTGCAATTATAAGCTACCCTGCTTTTGCTGTGGATGATCCTCAATTAATAGCCAAAACTAGGGACACCATAGTCAACAAACTACAAGGAAAGTATGGATGTAAGAGATTTCTCAGAGATGGCCACAAAACTCCAAGGGAAGACCCAAACAGATTGTATTACGAGCCTTGGGAGTTGAGGATGTTCGAAAACATAGAATGTGAATGGCCCCTATTCTTCTGCTATTTGATATTAGACTATTGCTTCCAAGGTGATAAAAATAATGTATTGAATTATATGCATAAGTTGGAACAGGTGATGATAAGGAAAGATGATGGTATTAAGCTGGTACCAGAGCTGTATGCAGTGACTAAGGACAAAGCTAATCAGGAGCAATGTGAGCCAGGAAGTCAGGAGCGTATTCCGCTCGGAAGATGCCCATTCATTTGGGCACAGTCCTTGTACATCCTGGGGAAACTTCTACAAGAGGTAAGTTCTTTAAACTTTAGGTTGACAATGATACTGCAGTTCATGCAAAGAAGGATTTAATTGCTGAAATATTAAAAATGTTCTATGTTGTTTTTTGATTTCAGGGATTCTTAGCAGTAGGAGAATTAGACCCTCTTAACAGGAGGCTGTGTTCTGAGAAGAAGCCAGATGTGGTGGTCCAGATTGTCATCTTAGCAGAGGATAATGAGATAAGGGACAAACTGATTGAATATGATCTGCATGTGCAGACCATTGCTGAGGTTGCACCTATTGAAGTGCAACCAGCCAGAGTGCTCAGTCACCTTTATACTTACTTAGGTAAATTAAATATCCAAACATTTTTGCAGTTCCATACTAAGTTCAGTTATAAATAAGGTCACTACTTACAGGTAGAAATAAAAAGCTTGGCTTGTCTGGAAGAAAATCACGTGATGTTGGAATATTGAGCACAAGCAAACTATATTCACTGAATGATCGTATTTTCGCCTTTACACCTCAGGTAATTTACATTATTTTTCACACTAATTACTTTTTAATTTAATTTTCTTTATATGGTTTTATTGTATGTCACAGCCAACATATTCTATGTTCAAATTTAGGTTTGGTGAGTTTTTGATTATTTAAGTCACATTACAGTATCTCTGATTTACCAATCACCATTGGAGTGCCTCCTTATTGTGTATTAGTCATCATCTTGTCTGAGGCAATGCTGCCCATAAATACTGGCTATACTATCATCTTTCTGGTTAAAGGATGATGCAGGCTAAAGGGGGATGTGAGGAGAATCAAACAATTAAATTATCAAATTACAAAGGCCAAATTACCCAGGCAAAATGCGAATTCCAAATATTCCAATTAATACTACGAACAAATAATAAGTCAGGAATTGTTACTGCGCTATAGGCATGCAAACCGTGTCCTAAGCGTGTCCTGCGCTAAGGTGCGCATGCGCGTCATTTAATTTTGACTAACATTTATTTTGCAAGTTTAGTGAGCTCATGTAAAATTTTGATGATAACTTGATGATAGTTGACAGTATTGACATTCAAGGAAGTCCAATTGCTATTGCTAAAATAGACTTACAGTGTTGTACAACAAACTATGTGTTTCGTGACCCAAAATAACATAGAATGTTCTCATCTCACAGTAAATATCATGATGATGTTTTTGTCTGGCAGTTTGATATTTTCTGTAAAAGGTTCCTCAAAGGGTCACGATTTAGTTGGTTTGATACACATACTCAGAAGCAGTAATAGCTAAAGAGTCGGTGTTTTAAAGATCTATACACCTTTTTTTCTGGTCAACTGAGTTGTGTACGGATCTATTCAAGCTCCTTACCGGATCAGCTTTTTCTGCAGCCACCAGTACATGTTAATTGATATGCTGTTTACTTTGTTAGTTTTCTGACACGACGCGTTTCTACATTGCTTCTGATTCTGAGCTGATGGTGGACACTCTCAAAACTGAAATAAATTTCTTGAAGTCCTCTTGGCAGAACCTTCTCGGCCGACCACTTGTTGTCTTAACGCTCAATCAAATGTATTTAGGTATTTTGGCTTTATTTTGGGTTTTTATTTTGATTTTGCTTGCGGTTTGACCCACCCTGGTATTTTGTTTACTGTTATTTAGTTTATTCGTGTTAATACTGGTATCTTACTAGTTGTAGTTTAAGTATACTCCCTGATAGAGTGTATTTTAATTAGATATTGTGTGAAAAGTTTTTCATACATATGTGTTAGTATTAACATGCCACCATATTTTAAATATTATCACACAAAATTAGTATTCAAAAACAAACATCAAAGTGTCCAAGAATCAATCTTCGTAAAAAAGTGGGATCATTCATGTCTTTTGATCCTGATTATGTAATGTTTTGCAAGCGTGTAGAGTAGACCTGTTCAGTCCATAATCACTGCGCGAATTCTCAAAAACATTATTGACCATTCCACCCTCATTTCACTTTTGGACCACATTGGCTCACAGAAAACTAATTTCTCCGAATGTATTATTCCTCCGAAATGCGTTTCCATTATATTCAATTAGGGACCAACATTTTTAGACCTGAATATATATAGTAAAGTCGAGTTCATAAACTTGAGAGCAAAAATTTGATCAAAAATATCTGAACACGACTCTATTGTTAACGGCGTAGAGGCCTGTTCAGATATTTTTGATGAAATTTTCGCTCACAAGTTTATGAACTCGACTGTACTTGGCTTTGGCGAATAGCAATAAAAAAAGTTCATATTACTTTTTGAAGATTAGAAAAACAGCTTGCTACGTAAAAATATTCTGAAACATTCTGTTAATGAGATAAACAATAGTCAGTGAAATTTCTATTTCAAATTAATTAATTATTTAGATGTGAACCTAAGACCTAAGTTAGCATTAGCGCCCTGTATTTGTGACAGATGGATGTCTGAGATTACCGTCTCTGACTTCTATTTATTTTGTCAGAATACAAAGAGAAAGTATCCCAGTTATTTGTTAGATAGATATCCTTTTCAGATAGTGGTAAAACAGACCCTTAAAAAGTAAAAGCCTTCCGCACAAACTCTTTTCGGAAACTGATGCTTTCGGAGGAATCAATATTCTGTAGAACATTGGCGCTCCCTTCGACTTTCATTGGTGTGATACGCATGGTCGTGCCTTAGAACTTCGACTACGAAGAGTACTACATGTCGCGCGACCCGGCGCTGCTCGCGAGCACGTTCACGGCCAACGTCGCCTTCCTCGGGATGAGCTGGAAGCAGATGCTCGGCCGTCCGACTATCACGCTACTTGCCACGCAGTATTTGTTAGGTAAACTAACAGATGCTTGTTTGTTTTATATACCTAAGGAGTCTGTTCTAAAACCTTGATGTGTATTCCGCTTGGTCTAATTCTTTTGGTGGCCCATGGCGGTCGCGGGGAAAAAGTGTAGAAACGTGATGAAAGAAAATCTGAAATATTTTTATACAAATCAGTAGCCCTCATTTAATTTCTACTCTTGTATGCTAGGTTGTCTATTCACGTTAAGAGTCGTTGGGTTATAAAATATTGTTGTTTTTCTGTCTCGCTCGCACCGTTTGGGCTTATGAAGTGCGAGCGAGACAAACTTATATCAATAATTTATGGCCCTTTTCCTCTGCAACTGGCTGTCCTATAAGTTTATCGCTGGCACGGAGGTATCAGATGCGCTAGACGAAACTTACTGGTATAAACGCTGCACGACGCGAATCAAAGTCACAGAGAATTCGCTCGCCTGCTGGCGCACGTAGTCATGACGGGGCCTTTATGAGTAAGGCGTGTCTACATGGCTTAGCACGCCCAGCGAGTAAACACGAGCGGTTTTAGCGCGCTGCCTCTCTTCAGATAAACACTTGGGAAAGAGACGATGCGCTGAAACCTCTCATGTTTAATCTTAGTGCGTGCTAAACCTAAGATAGGGCCTTGTCTAGGGTATCACGGCAATCTTTTACACTGGAAAATCAATTATTATTAGTGACCGCAGCGAGCGGGCCATCGAAGGAATTCAACCATTACAGAGCGGTTCAATCGCTTCTTTACAACTTGGTGCCAACTTTTTATTTCTATTGAACTTATGCAAGACAAAGCGTTAGATGAGTGGACTCCTTATATCAATATTATTAAAGCTTGCAACAGTTGATTTGATAGCAAGCTTTGCGGAATAGGTGTAGCGGACTTGCAGCATATTGTTCTCGCTATATAATTTATGTATTTGATGCTTACAATCGACCTATTATAATTTGAATTGCATGTAAATGCACTCATCATAATATAATATGTTAATCATTTAAAAAATGGTTTAATAGAAATTATGTTGTTGAAAAATAAAATCCAAAAGTATTAATTGACGCCAATCAGTTTAGTATACTTACTGCATGAACCGAATATAGTATGTATTGCCTTACCTTATAACAATACTAATATTTTCCAGTTTCAACATATCGCTTTAAAAATAACATTTTCACGACTTAACATTGGATAAATAATACATTTTACATACAAATAGCTTAACATTACTATGTTATTACTAATTTATTAGTGATCGCAGTAGGTAGGGCTGTTTGGGATCAATTAATTCGAACATTGATATGAATATGGATATGACCGAATTCTAGAATAACGTTTATTCTACATAGTGCATTTCTAAATGTGAGTATTAAATTATTGGACTTTGAAATTCAAAAATATATTTTTAAGCAAATTTATAAATAGAGATGAGAAATAAAAATTTCTATAAAATAGTTCTAAATAAAATGGATATTAACTATATCTAAAATCTCGGGATTCTTGAGGCACATCCATATCGAGATGAACCAATTCCGCAATATAGCGCTACCTACAGCGATTACTAAATGTAATAAACATATTTAATTTTTATACTAACATCAAATACTATCCCTGCTTACGTGCTTTTACTGTATATTCACTATTTTTAATTTTCTTTTAAACAAATATTTAAAATTTTAGATCAGGGAAAGATCCCAATGGCTATGATAACGACGATGAAGAAGCTAAAGTCAGGGTATATTAACGGGACCCGAGTGACGTTAGGAAACCTAGGTGACTTCCTAAGTACCTCTGCCATCACCAATTTGAGTTTCCTGGGCAGTCAAGAAGACGGATATCCGGACAGTAAGTTTAAATGTTTCTTTAATTTGTTGTGAAACTATCACGGGCGTGCAGTGCCAATATGGTTTCCAGTGGTATGAGGGTAGGCAGCGCTAGTGTTGCCATGACCGTAGACAGCGCAAGTGTTGCCTACTGCCACTGAACTACTATTACTTTTTAACCCCCGACGCAAAAAGATGGATGTTATCAGTTTGACCGCTATGTGTGTCTGTCTGTCTGTCTGTGGCACCGTAGCTCTTAAACGTGTGGAACGATTTTAATGCGTTTTTTTTATTTGAAATCATGTTGTCTAGCGATGGTTCTTAGTCATGTTTCATCAAAATCGGCTCAGCCGTTTTTGTGATATTGAACTTTGAAGTGACAAAGTCGGGGGTTTTCCAACTTTTTGTTGGTTATGTTATGTTATAACCCACGACCCTCCGCTTGAGAAGCCGTAAGTCAAATCACTAAACCACAACACGTAGAATATCGACTAATGTATGGATATACTTAATACATTTAACAATCTCATCTAAAAATCCAAAAAAAGTCGAGAATTTCCTTTGGTTCGTGCAGCCTATCCTTGTAGAGATTTATCTACAGTCACTAATCATTATTTTTTCTTTTTCCTAGAACTTAACCCTCAAGTGCAGAGCTACCTCGAAGAGCACCTACTGAAGTCTTTCAGCAACAAGCTGAGTTTCCTCTCGCGTCCGTCAGGGCTCCGCAACGCTCGTGTTCTTAAACGACGTATGTCCGTACGCGGAGCGATCAAGAAAACGCGCTCTATCAATGTTGATTGTAAGTAGACTTTATTTCAGCTGATTTAAAGCGTTGTAGGTACATTATGTAATCAATATAGTTGTACATCAATAACTAAGCTATGGAGTTTAACTATAATGGTTTCGGGTATAATACAATTTCCTGACGTGGATCCGAATAACTCCCTCTAGCTTATACAAGTGCCATAGTTGGCAGTTTAATCAGACTTTTAAAAATGTGGAAACCTACAATCACCTTTGGTGCAGTTGAAGTGTTAATAAGTCACAATTTACTTCAGCGGATACGTTGGGTATGGAGGGCGAGTACGTTGGCCCGCAGTTGGAAAGAAAGCCATCCTGGCTCGAAGTCGAGCCCGCCTTAGGGCGCAGCCCGTCGCCCGAGGGGGCGAGGAAGAAATCTATTACCAAGTGAGTCTAAGTTTTTGTAGAAATTTCTACATACATGATGTTTTATAGTTAATCCAGAATATTTCACCGGTTCGGTCGGTTAAATTATAGTTTGTCTGAACTGAAAGGTTTTTCATTACAAGACATAATTGCACTTGCCGTGTCAGTAGGTATAGGTCAAATTTTCGAAGAAATATTGCGGATTAAATTCGAAATTTCTTGGCACTGTCACCTGACTTCCCCTGGTGCCACCGACGCACGTGTGCGTTCAAAATGTATGAATAATTATGACAGCGGCACTACGCAATGTTGCAAACCGCATATGTGCGTCGGTGGCAGTGAATGCGTTAAATGCACAGTACGCGCGTGAGGTCAACTTCTTGCAAAGTTACCTATCATTCATTTTATTTTCACTGATGCAATATGGAAGGTAAATTCTTTCATTGAAGTAGCTTGTATGTTACGTTTCACGATTTTGTAGGTGCTGGCATGGTGTGCCTTGAGTACCTACACAGAAACGAATTTAACGTTTTCTTGGTAGTAAAATGCTCGCATGAATACCTACACCACGTTGGTCAGTCAGTGTTCTCGAAGTTTGCCGGCACCGCCATTATTACGTCCGATTACGGCTTGGTTATGAAGTCATTTTAAACGAACACTAAGATAAAATTAAATATAGATTAGAGTAAACATTGTAAATTATAACGCATGGGTTCTTTTACATGTCTCCCAGTGAATCAGAAAATGGATCTCCCAGGTTAGAAAATCATACCGTTTTCACCTAAGTACAAAATTAATGACGTGTCCAGCCAACGCCTTCTAATCATAATCACGAGCACCCATACCATATGGATTGGATGGAGTGAAAAAATAGCTTAAATTAACCGTTAACGTTTATCGCACGAGTGTTAAAACTTACTATCACCAAATTTATTGCTGAGTGTGGTAGGCCAGGGTAGCGTAGCTTCTTGCTGATCCCCTATTTTGTTCCAAATAATGACACTTCATAAACAATAATGCGTGATCGGTATATAACCCGCAGTGGCGGACTAACAGTTGGGCGGAAGTGGCGGCCCCCTCGGGCCTACAGTCCCAGGGGGCCTCCAAATTTCTATACGTTCTCTTGATCAAGTCCTGCTGTACAAGAGTAAAATATGCTTAATACTTACCTTTTTTATTATGAGAGCAAGGAAAACGAGCAAGCGGGTCATCTGATGGGATGTGATCACCGCTGCCCATGACTACCAAACCAACTACTCTAGAAGAGTCATACCTCATTCAGCTTTTCCGTCCGGGCCCTAAACAACCATAATGCGCCACTGATAACCCGCCTAATTTACACACATACAAGTGCGTGCTCTCGAAACGCAGAAACTTCAGAAATTGTCCCCAATAATGCTGATTTTCAAATACATTGCGTGTGTTGTGAATTAACCGCTTGATGGTGAGCGTAGCGACAGAGCAACGAACAGAGAATCTGAGAGAGGCTGAGCCGCAGAAGCAGTAAGGTCCTATCTGTAAGTAAGAGCAGTTGAATAAGGTGTTTGGTAGGCACCTGGAGGAGTGTAAACTCATTGTTTGTAGCTTCACATATTAACTCCTGAACGCACTTAACGATAGTATTGTGGTCACATACTTTTGAGCACCCTGGCCGCTTCAATTTGTCTGAATTTGTATGTATTAAAGCGTTAAAGATGTAGGCTGAAGATGCGTTTGTTTTATTTTTAAGGGTACATCCACTACCAGTCTTGGCGTTGGGTCCCGAAACCCGCTATTGAAGTGACCCAGAAAAAGTTACCATCGCCCCCTAAGGAACCAGGTTAGTGCTTCTGTATTTGACAACTTCATACTTCAGGACATCATATCTGTCTTTATCTAAATGTCCACCAGTAGCCTGATCATTCTATAGTTTTTTTGGAAATAATTCGATATAAGGATAATTTATTGTATACGGCTTTTACGTGTAAGTAATTATAACCTATATTTTTGGAATCCACTAAAATTTGGTTCCGGAAGATGAAAAAAAAATTTTTTTTGAAGCAAAAATGTTATCAGTAAATTTACTGTCAAATTATGTTTGAATAATTCCGTTTTTAGACCCGCAAGCTAAATCCACCAATATATCTGACAGGAAATTAAAAAAAACACTAGTGATTATTTCGTAATACAAGTAGGTAAGTACGTCTAATTTCTATAAGGAAAAAAAAATTGGGTCATATTATCAAGAAATTGGATATTAAATAATTAATTATCATTTAAAATCCAACAATAGATATGATTGGAAATTAAGTATTTTGTTAAACCGATATAATATGAGTAGCAAAAATAAGTACAAAGTCTCAAGGCGCACGTTAAAAAGACATACCTAAACCTTAACTATACTTACCTTTTATGAAGTAAATAAGCTTATAGCAATTTCGCCTGATTTTTACTAAATTATTAAAGATTATTTTTTTATAAAATTTTAGATACTGTCGCGGTGATAAATTTTGGTGGATTATTGAAGAATATTTTTTCAAATTACGGGGCTAATGCGTCCATTCCAATTATCATAAAAAAAACATCCTTTGGAACTAGAACATTTTTTTAAAGGCTTTGTCACTAAAAGTACAAAAAATTATCATTAGATGCCGTGGCCGATCTCTTTTTTTTTAATAATCCGCCATCTTTAATGAGTCATTTCATTTCGACTCTTCTTGTGTGCCAACACGTGCATTTGTACCTAACAAAATCTCAGTGTCTTTAAGCGAATCGATGTTTCTGAACCGTAATTACTTTTTTTAATTCATTGGAATACATGTTGTTTTGATTATTTTATGTAATTGGCTTAAGATTTGCAGTTAATATGCAATTTAAAAATTGTTAGTTATGTTTTAGCTTCGGGGCTATTGCGTCTATTGTAACGCAATAGCCCCGTTTTCTCAGGTCCGAAACCTTTTATTTTAGGATAATATTATAGCTGTAAATCTAGCTGTACATATGTATAATAAAGGAATAAATTTGTAATCTGTACCTACATTACATATTTAGAAAACTTAGTTTGATAAATAAAGGAACCCAAAAATTGCTGTTTAGAATTCATGTCTGTTGGTCGATTTGTTTTTATTAGCATCACGTTAAAACTAATCCGATGAACGGATTTCGATGGATAATTTTTAGTGTGAGAAAATCCCTCCTGTAAAGTGGGCTTTTTTAGAGGGGTTGAATCTAGCTAGACACAGGATAGCGTGTCAAACCAAATTGAAGCTAACAGAACTGGCGAGCAGCACCATGTGTAATTTTACCCAAACGTTGTATTTATACGTGATTTTTGATTTCTAAGTTGTAGTTTGATTCCAATATTACATATATTATATAAGAAACTAGGTCAATTAGACGATATATATTATTGTTCAACTAATTACCCTAAGCTAAGGCTATAATTTAGCGTACAACATAATAATAAACTTTTAAAATTAAAATCATTCCGACCAATCCGATTAAATAATACTAGTAAAAGACGCTTTCACCCCACGTGGGGTTATAGGGTCTATAAATCCCAGCTTTTACAGAAACGTAATTTACACGTAGAAGTTGTTAAAAATGCCATAAAATGGCACTAAAATATGAAATTAGATAAAATATGCTAGCTTGTATCATAAGTTATAGCTTTTAAGAATACATAATGTGTGTCTTATAATCTGTTAAATATGCTGTTTAAAGTATTGTGACACATTAGCCCCGGTTGACCTTACATAGTTTTAGTTACACCACTAATTTCGCCAAACTAAGACGTTTATTGGAGAATACGCGCTCTAAAAAACTAAACTACTTAATGTTATGCCTACGGCTTTACTGGACCTTCCCATTCGTACCAGAAATAAACTTATTTATGTTTCAAATCAGAAACCAGCAAGGTGATCCCAACAATAATCCGCACCCGCAATATATCGGAATCCCAAGCTGTTGCCTACGCGGAGCAGGAAACTGACGAGCTGTTGGCGATGCTGCGAGAAACAGAGAGTCTGGACGAGCAGGGAGACATACTACAGTATCTTGTCGACACGCATGGCCTCGAGTTTAATACCGGTATGTTCTGGAATATACCAGTCCACACCGGTCCATACCGGTTTTTCTAATAAAGTTTGTACCGGGGATCAAAACGAAAAGATGTCCAGCCTGGCACACTTACGTTTATCTTTACGTTTATCAGGTAGCGTAAGCCAGAGAAGAAATGTAATCGACATTTGGAATTGTAACTTCTTGTTGAAAAAAAAAGATTACCTACCTTGTAATACATACATTCACCAGCATTAATATCTGCCACAGCGGAGCGTGCAACAATATCTGACACGTCCTTCCGGCCCTAGAAATAGAGTCGAATCAGAAATTACGACGCTTGTTGTGTCAGATATTGGTGCTAGTGACTGTACCAGTTGTTTTATCATCACCATCAGGTATGCAAGAAAATGGCAAAGTGGTAACTGTGAAGGACCTCCTAAAGGCACTTTATGAAAAGGCATGCACTCAAAAGCTATGGGGTCTAGTTCGTCACACCGCCGGTATGCTCGGAAAAAGGGTAGAAGACCTTGCCAAAGCCGTCACAGACTTACTGGTCCGTCAGAAACAAATCACCGTGGGAATGCCGCCTAACAATGAACATACGATCACCGCGCCGTTGCCTGAAAATGAACTGAGGCAGTTGATACATTTGGTAAGTTTGAGTTAGACCTCCTGGCAATGTTACCCCCGGTAGATTTTTTCATAAGGACAAGTGATTGACACTACGCTTATTCGGTTGTTTCGATCGATGTGTGATTGATGTGACCTTGAAATGTTTAACTACCTAATCGTTCCATGTATTTTAGATGCAGATGGTGTAAGTGAGATAAATTTTAAATACTAATCTTATTTTTTTTTCTGATATTTGTTGCACGCAGACATTTCGCAATGAAAAGCATGAGCACGAATACGAAAAGGTATTGTAATTAGTATAATTTAATACAATAATATGAAAAGAGATACACACGCTTCCGGCAGATTAAATGATTCTTAGACTTTAGCAATGGTTACGCTACAGGACAAACCGCAGTTTCACATCGCTTGCAGTTTAACTATAGAGAAATTGTGAGAGAAATGTACTCTGTATTTGGGATTTGGAAAAGATTTATTTTGTAAACTTGCGCTTATTCGATCATCGTCTTGTTCTTTGTAAAGGTTTAAATAAAGCTGACCGTAGGTAGGTTAACTTCTGTTTCGTGTTACTGTGGCACACTAGCTATTATGATTGGCTTTATTGGTCAAATAGAAGTAGGTACTGATAATGCGGGCTTGCACGTACCAGGGTAAACTAAATAACTCTGAGTTAACTGCTGATCCATAGTCAATTAGTATTAAAATATCTGTCATCCCTAACACAGGTTTAACATTTTTTTTTCAAAACCTGCCTCGCAAGCATCCCTAAATTTTGATGAAATAGACCGTATCGAAAATACAAACTGAAATATAAAAAAAAGTAACAAAAAATTTGGAATTGAAATAAAAAATACAAATAGATTCCAAAAAAACAATCTTGAAATAGACCGTATTCTTCGGCAGGCTTACGGCGACGATGAGAGCACAGCGATGTTGACGCAAGAGTTGCTGGTCTACCTCGCCATGTTTATCCGCACGGAGCCGCAGCTGTTCTTGGAGATGCTGCGGCTACGAGTTGGCCTCATCATTCAGGTGAGCGGCTATGTATCTCTGTTGACGAGAGTACAGCGATGTAGTCCAGCCAGGATCGTCTCCACAGGACGGAACTCTTCAACGGTTAATGGCATCGACTTGAAATTTGGTATGCAAATGTAGTTTATGTGTAGATACAAGTACAGTTAACAAAAAGTACAGTCACCAGTAAAAAGCTTGTATCAAAAATGCTTTTTTTTACTAAAAACATTTCTTTGTTAAATCTCGCCATTTGTATATGACGGTGATAGGATTCGAAATAACTAGAGACGCGACGCAAAAAGTTCGAATGCCACTACGACGTCAAGACGCTAACGTCGACGTGTGTAAGAGATCACAACAGTACTTCTATATTATAATGCAAGCAGACTGAACTGGATGTGCAAAGATAGTATGTTTGTTACAATGAGATTTTTTTCTTTTAGGTGATGGCGACGGAACTATCGAGGACGCTATCCTGCGACGGTGAAGAGGCATCAGAACACCTGCTGAATCTGTCGCCGTTTGAGATGAAGAATCTTCTTTATCATATTCTGAGCGGAAAAGAATTCGCTATCAACAGTGGTAAGCATTTATAATTAGAAATAAAAATAAATATTTCCTTTTTCTAAAAATTAGCATAAAATGATATAAATAAAATTGATTTGATAATTTTTCAACTAATGTATTAATATTAAAACCGTTTATTTTTCTGGCATCAGTCAGTTAGATAATTTGGCTTCTTTCATTTAAGTTGTTATATTTCTCCACACGCAAATGTTTAAGTACCGTAGTTAATATTTATTTATCATTCTTGATTTTTCTTCATTTTTCAACTTAATATTTTCCTTTCCAGCAAATTCACTGTTTGTAATAAAGGAAAAGTTCGCTAAGAGTAAAGGCGAGTTTTCATGTAGTTGCACTGCACATTTTAGAATTTGGCTTTTGTTAATGTGAAGTGTGAATCCCTGTCTCCCCTATACCTTTACCCTCGGTATACTGTATTTTACCCTTGTGAAATATGTCTTAGCGTGAGCTTTGTGTTATTTGTGTCGTTTATTTATATATTCATGTATGTTTTTGACAAACTTACTTATGGTGTCCACCCTTCGTGTCTATTAAACCATAATGATTTCAGGAACGGGATCTTAAATTGCCTTGTTAATTTCAGGAGTAATAAATCGAATTTATCGGGATTTTGTAGTTAAATATAGCATTGAGAGTCGAAGACATAGAAGATTGAAATAAATAACTTTAATATTGATTAATGTTGCTTAGTGTGGTCTCTACGCTAACTACTATGTATAATGCTCATTGCTACTTTATTACCTTTATTAGGGCCGATTGCAAATAATCATCATTATTCCTCATCATGTCCTTAACAAACATTGGAATTTAGGGGGCAAATTAAAAAAAAACCTATATCGATAAACTCAATTATTGATGCTTTTCCCATAATATAGGTACTTGTGATGACTCCAAGTTTTGTTTGTAAAATATATTTTTATTGAAAAGAACTCAATTCTCTTAATCTCGCGTACTTCGCCTAGCAATTATTTAAAATTGCTCGGTGTAAACTTTGTCATCGTCTCCAAAATAATGCTTACAAAAAATGGGCAATTATTGCAAGCGAAACTGGGGGCGCTTACTGGTATTAGACAAAAGCACCGATAACTGGGTTTATCTATAGAGGACCTCCCTACCTGTCATTAAAG
The DNA here is from genome assembly GCF_025370935.1 of Choristoneura fumiferana. Lineage (NCBI taxonomy): Eukaryota > Metazoa > Arthropoda > Insecta > Lepidoptera > Tortricidae > Choristoneura > Choristoneura fumiferana. The sequence continues at coordinate 8,318,959 of NC_133473.1, forward strand.
TTTCAAATTTCAAATCATTTATTCAGTAAATACCTAGGCCGCAATGGGCACTTTTGCACGTCATTTTTTAAACTACCAGCGCTTTCGGAAAAACCATCATTGCCAAGAAGAATGCGCCGCAAGAAACTTGGCAGAAAGTAATTTTTTCAAATAAAATAAAATACTTAAAAACATTATAGGTACAATTAAAGAAAAATTACAAAAAATAATGATACAGGGATGTATGTAGTCCCTTAGTTACAAAACTAAACACTAACTATATCTATGTTCAGTGGAAGTGTAGAATGCTTCTACCGTCATAAATTAAAAAAGAGGAATTCTGAAATATACATTTCAGGTCAAGTAACCATTAAGCTTTTGGATTCCGAAGGCAAGCTCACGTCTGCCGCCCCCAAAGTTAGCTCACACGCACTCATGTCATGCTCTGAAAGCAGAGCGGTACCAAGGGCATGGTATTGCTTCTGTTCCCATAAGCTCTATGGGATCGTCTTGGGAACTTTGACGTCGCGAGCCTGTGACTAGAAATTAAACTAAAAATATACAAGTTTAAAATCCATAAGTTTAACAATATACAGCCTTAAATATAGCAAGGGGATGTATAAAGTCCCTGAGTTAAAAATAAAATTACTATATAACAAGGGGATGTTTGCCCTCTGAATTCTGATGTCTGGTCATGAAATAGCGTATAAAGTTGTAAGCCAATAGAATAAAATAAGTCATTTATTGCAGTGGGCCGCGGAAACTTTTCGATCGTCAGCAACAAATCGCATCGCTACGGCAAGAAGTCTCAAATAATTCTGGATGGCCAGTCCCTTCAGGGCAACATCGAAGATAGTAAGTATTTATATTTTTTTAAAACTAGACTTTACCCGCACGCGTAAATCGTTAGATCAGTTGTATTGAAATTCTAGGTTTTTTATTAATTCCCGTGAAAATTTCTAAATATTACACCCAAGAGATTGAAGTTGCATAAAATATAATTACGTATTGGTCTAAGATCCGAACTTAAGTTGATCTTCACCGTTCTGATAATAGAAAAAAACGTATTTTATAATAAATTTAGTATATTAGAAAATATATTAGAAATGGATTTGTTAAAGAAATCCTGGGCAGGCTATTTTTAATTATTAAAAAAAAGGAATTTTAGTAAACTTTTGTTGCATCATCGAGATAATAAGAAAATTGTATACTGACTTATAGTATAAAACTTATAGAATATGCAGACAGACGTTGGGTTTGCTATTGTTTACCTGGACGAACTACTGGGTTACCAGGTATAAAATTAAACAGGTATGTCGTATGTTACTTTCGCTTGATTATATAATAGAACAAATTGTATATCAATCAACGTAAGCGCTCTTTTATTGTGAACACGTTGATATAGGGTTGTCTGAATTTAATTAAAAATCATTGAAAAAAAAAGCCTGTCCTGAATTTTTTTTTTTTAGTAAAACCATTTTTGATACATTCTCTAATATACTCAATTTATTATAAAATATATTTCATTCTATTATCAGACCGGTGAAGACCGATGCAGGTTCGTATCTTCTACTATATATGTACCATATTTCATGACTCTAAACCAGGCTTTGGGATTTTGTCCCTATTCCGTGGAATACCGCTATTATTGTATACGGAAAGATTTTATAAACTGGTTCCGCAGTTTTGAGTTTATCTGTTACAAACAAACACAAAGTTAAATCCTTGCTTTTCATAATATTAGTCCACATTCTTCAAAAAAGTATTGCTGTATCGTTCGAACCGCGCCCCTTCTATAGATTATTTGTGTGACAGAGAGAGGCATTTTGTTATTGAATGACTTCGCATTGTTTTGTCTTAGTCGCTCCGATAGCGGAACCGGACCGTCAGGGGCAGTGGCTGCGCCGGCGCCGCCTGGACGGTGCACTCAACCGAGTGCCGCGGGACTTCTATCCGCGCGTCTGGGGCGTACTTGAAAAGGTAAACAAACTTATTTTCTTTACTACAGTCAAGTTCATGTTACCAAGATGTCAAAAATATTTATACATCTTTATGCCACTAACCATAAGGTCGATAGATACATATATTTGACGCTATGGTTGTATTATTTATGCCCTCGACTATACATTACCTTTTTCAACAATGTAGCTGGCACCATTGAACTATTTACCACATTTTTTTCTCGATTATTTAGCACATTTTTTTTACTATACAACTTTCATGGCTAAAATATCCGTCGGCAACTTAGTTTAGAGACTGAAGAGTGCGAGAAAGCTGTAATTTGACTACGCCGACAAACTGATAAAATAAAATATTGAAATAACAGTTTTTTTAGGGATCCTCTATACATCCTGAACCACAACTCGAACCCGAGCAAACCCCAATCCCAGCATTTCTTTTACTTTTTAGTTTCAATATGTTCTAGTTCTAATATACTGCACTGCATATTTAATATAAGAACATTTTTATTTTCAGTGCCAAGGCCTAGTTATTCAAGGGAAAGTACTGCAACCGAATTTGACCCAAGAGATGACGTCAGGCGAATTGAAATTCGCGCTAGCAGTAGAGACGGTGCTAAATTCCATACCGCAGCCGGAATACAGGCAACTGGTGGTCGAAGCTCTGATGGTGTTGACCCTAGTGGTGGAATACAAGGCCGTTAACAATCTGGGAGGGACCATCACTGTGGAGTATCTGGTGCACAAAGCTAATCAGATATTTTTGGAAGATCAGGTTAGTGAGATAGATTTTATTTGTAAATATTTGTTGAAATTTGTGTCACGTTTGTGATTGGTTAAATTATAACTTTAATCAGCCAATCGCAAGCAAGACTGTAACGTAAAACGGACCACACGATACTAACGCCATCTAGCGTCGCATCACGTAACCTCGTCTAGACGGCCGTATTGCCTCACTGAAGCCTATATACCTTCCACTGCTCGACACAGGCCTCCTTTCAGAATAAGAGGGATTGGCTTGGGCTGTAGTTCCCCACGCGGGTCCATTGCAGAATAGAAACTTCACACGCGAGTTTCTTAAAACATGATGCCTTCGAGTCAAGCTTTACGGTAAAGCTCGTGGTAAATTAAATTAAATTTTGCATTGCACATGAATTTGAACCCACTATCCTTTGTTTCAGAAACCATATAGGTTAAACCCACTACCTTGGCTGTTTGTTTACTTTTCAATTACTTCACTATTTTTTTTATTATTCATTAGGTTATGACAATTTATAATCTATCTTCAATATTTTCTAAGGCCAACTATGTCTATTCAGAAGTGTGATTTGACCATTTTCCTTGAATTATTTTAGATGCGGTGCAACGGCGACGCAACCCTTTGCTGCGCGAAGGCCGAAGGCGGCGGCGGAGCGCTAGTGTGCGGCGGCGCCGCCGGGGTGTGCCAACACTTGTACGACAGTGCTCCTAGCGGCTCCTACGGCACTATGACGTATCTAGCGCGCTCCGTGGCGGCGTTACTTGCGGACCGGATGCCGCCAGACGCGCCCATAGAGTGCGCTATTACGTAAAGTTTCAAGTTGTTAGCACGTAGAGGGCGGTAGCGACGCATGGTAATAACATATCTGCATTAGTTGAGGAGTATTTTCAAAAAATTCTTACGGCTATATGTAGACGACGTTTCGACTACATTACTGCGGCCGCAGTCACGAGTAATTGCTATTAATGACCATCGTAAAAGTAAATATAGACTAATAGCTCATTTACTAACAAACTTTACTACGGGCGCAGTTCATATTTAAAATAGAAGATTAAATTAAAGGATCTGAAAAGATTTTGTAAAAAAAAAACATATCCAAACTGCTTATTTGTTGTTTTTTTTTATGTACCCATTAAATTTAACTCATAGCTTTACGTTTTTCTTGGTTGCTTTATTTAAAAAAAAAACTGTATAGTAGAAAAAAGAGCGTTTGAAAATACTCCTTCATTTATGCGTTTCAAAGCCTTGCTGAAATACAAATTCATGTGTGCTGCAACGTTTAAACTTGTTAGTGTCTCGAACCCCTTATCCAAATATTTTAAGCTGCCAGCGCTAGTTTTAGTTTTTTTGTTTAAAGCGACTACCGCATGAAAGTCCTGACATTTTGACATAAATAATCTTCGTCTGACTAGCTAGAACTTTGCTGCAGAGGTTTATTTCGGATAAGGGTTACCCCGAACTTGTAATCAAGGGGTTTTAATAGCCATAATGTAGATAGAATAAATAGTCTGTTTAGTAGTAAGTTAGTGCAAATATGAAAGCTATGACGTAGAAGAATTAATTTTGACATTATTGTAATAGAATAGTTCTATTGATTTATTTACGATTAAATAGCCTAGATATCAATGCCTTTTCGTGATTTGAGATCACATGCCATTGCACTTACTTTGTTAGAATATTGTAAAAAATTATATATTAAAATTGCCATGAAACAGCATCTGACAGCAAATATTTTTGTTCCAAGTTTATTTTTGTCTTAGCTTCATGAAGCATAAAATCATTTGATTAAAGATTTTGACAAAAAGAAGAGTGGAAAACAAGTAAAAAAAGCTATTTTTTAAACACAACCATTGCCATAGTCGAGCATTTTATGTCAAAAATATGACAGGTTTATCTTCTACTCTTTCTTGTTGCCCAAGAGCTGTTGAAGATCTACAACAATACCATAGTAAAAGAGGAGAAGTATGCACACTTCGACCCTTTAGGAGTCCTGCCTACTCCGACGCGGACGCTTAGGGTTGTCGATGTCTATTTTAGATTAATTACCTACCGGCAAATAATTTTAGTACGAATGTTAACTTAAAATTGTCTTATGTCTGTGTCTAGACAAACAAGATTCTGTGCCGCTATATTATTATTATTATACTAAATTATATATTTTTTATTTATTAAGATAAAAATAAAACAAAAAGCAGAAATAATTCTAAATATTACAAGCTAAATTAAAATCTATATTAAAAACTGAGCTATATATAAAAAAGGCCCCTGCGGCCTTGTGCCGAAGATACTGGCAGCATTTTCGCGTTGAATCGCTAGGCTAATTCTTTGAGCGAGGTAGCTGCCAGCTCTTCGGTCACCGGTGGCATGTATAAGCCTCTTAGAAATAAATTACTAAATTAAAAAATATTATTTATAAATTCGCCGGAGTGGTGATGGCGACTGTGTACATACTACTCATGTTTATCTATTATTTTTTCATGTGTCCCTGCACAAAACTATAACAACTATACTAATTTACAACTATACCTTATACAAAAACATAAGTATGAGTACGCGAACGTAAAAGGTGATCATCTCGCGAAGCGAGCGCAAGACGAGTTAAAATCAAAACGTACGGCACCGACGGCAGCGCAGGCTTGACTACAGAAAACTTAATCCTCCTTAAATTATCAGTGTGTGCATGCGGCGGGTGCGTGCGTACCGGCGCCAATCGGCACGCACACATTTAAGTCGCGCGATGTACTTTTATTTATAGTGAACCTACTTTTCCTCTTTTACTATGACAATAAAATACACAACTCAGGTTTCCATATCCTATCCAATCTACCAACTTTCATTGCATGACAGTCATTTATAAAACGCCGGTGTAGGCAAATACAGTTCAAACCTCACTATATCCACTGTCATACATAAGATTACCTTATTGAGGTGTTATTAACTTCTGTTTAATCATGAATCATGAGTAAGGAAGGCAGTTAGATCAAAATTTATCTTTTAGACATTATCCAATATAATTGGTATAAATACAGTTTTATATATTATTTATAATCATCAAATGAAGTCCTATGTATTTTAATAAACTTTACTTTGTTAAAGTAATATGGAGTTTCAATGAAAATTTTATTTGGCAATAAACAGAACTTTATTAACACAACTACCTATATATTTCTTTCTAATGATTGATTGAAATAAATCATTTTTGATAATTTACTATATTAAATCACTATGCTTGTTCGTCTTTCTTCCCAAAGAGGTTCATCTTTGACAACCAAGATGTTGTGTTGCTGAAACAGAAAAAAATATTTTTACCAGATTTATTGAGGCATTGCTCCCAATGCCTTGCGCGCCACCCTATATGCAATAAAACGCACATATTATGCAGGATTCTGAATTTACTTATGTGCAATCAAGTGCAAAAATAAGTATCTATTCAAACCACTCAAAAATATGTCACTACGGCCTTATTGCCTCAGAATAAGAGTCTGTGGTACCTATTTTTGAAAATTTGAATAAGTACACATTTTTACACTTGACTGTACAGTCAGCAGCAAAAGTGGATGGGTGGTTGTTGTGCTCAAAATAATGTAAACACTCTTATTACTTTGGCAGTAGAGTTGTGTGTAGATCATTTTTAGCACCACAACTGCTCATACACTTCTGCTGCTGACTGTGCTTTAAAATTATTTCGTCTTTTTTTACTTACAGGTAGTAAAACATTATTCTTGTCACAAGGATAAATTTATGGGTCAAGAAAACAGTTAAAATTACAAAATATGTCACAATTGGCTATCAAAAAAAAATTATATGATTATGCAGTTTCAGGTAATGTAAAGGATACTCCAATCCTTTATGTATATGTTTTGAAAAACAATACAAAGCAAATAAGTATTGATGTAGAAACTAGCCAACCAAATTTAATATTTATTTATTGTTAAAGTTACTTACGAAATGTCTTCAGCTGAAGCCGGGCTGCCGTCAATCCCTGCTGCTTTTAATTTCTCCACCAAATTCTTTCTATACACACTTTTCAAAGGCATGGGTCGGTTAGCAGCTTCCTTTTGTTTTGCAACTTTGCATAACGCTTCATACCATGTCAAACCATACCATTCAATTTCCTCAGGAGTATACTGAAAATAAAATAAGAAGTTTGAGTAGGTTGAGTGCTCTTTGATAGCCTGGACACTTGCAATAGCAAGGCTTAATATACCTTTTCCAGGCTATGGCCTAAGGGTAAAGTGATACGTCACTTTAGGCACACTACTACTACAAAATTAATCACAGTTTTACATTGTTTACCTATGGAAGATTACTAGAAAAGCATATTTTAAAAAAATAAGGGTTTTGCAGCAAGTGCAATATTAGTTAGTAATAGTCTGTTTGACATTGTGTCACATTTGGAATTGGAGCAATATTCCACCACTTAGAAAGCCTGTATTCTATCAAACACCGAAGCTACCATACAACAGCCAACCAATAGTGTTTTTTTCACCCTCAACATTGGTGGGATCATCAATGGTTTTGATGGAGCTATATTTTTTCCAAAAATTGAATCTAATTGAAGCCTGCATTCAATGGATTTTGTATGATATTGGTGAAAGGAGCAAAGTAAAATTTCTATACAGATTTATGTGAGCAATATACAAAATTTTGCTTAAAAAAATGCACTTGTTATGCTAGTAGTATTTATAGCTAAGTTTTTGAACTATGACCAGAAAGTTGCTGAGTTGACATATTTCACACTAAGGTCATTTTTGAAAAAAGAACTGAATTTTTAACTTACCGAGGACAAGTAAGTCTTATACTCTTCATAAATTTCTGCTTGTTTCTTAGGATCATGAGCATACCTTGGGCAGCCATTCACAAGTTCCGTTAGTATGTGTTTCTTCAATTTCAAAGCTAGCATAGAAACCAAGTCACAAGCTGGAGTCTTGAGCAAGTAATGATCAAAGCCATAATGGTCATTAATAAGTCTAATAGTTCGGTCAGTTACAGTAACCGATAGATGAGTGTTGAGGACTTCAGACTTCACAACAGTTCTCTTTAAAACTGGTACCCAGAAATGAGGCACACGGCGTTTGTATGGATCCCGTTTTTGGAAACCTATAAAAAAAATATATTATAAATTATTATTTCTTTTCGAAACCTAGGAAAAAAATCTATTTTAAATTATTATTTATTTTATTTGATTTAAAACAACGTAGTAAATGCGCTTAAATAATATTACCCAGTTACAAACATATGTATAACATTGTTGGCAAACAATATTATTACATAAACATTATAATCTGTTACCTTTGACAACTGCTTCGCCACCCCAGATGCCATCATTTATTTCTGCAGGATGCTTCAACGGTATATGAACATTTTGAATCGGCAAGGTTTCGCCCGTCAGCTCATCACGTCTCCATTTGCCTTCCTGCGGAACGAAGTGCACAGCAGCAGGCTTTAACACCTTCCATTCACGCCAGAACTTCTTATACGCCGGAGGTAGCTCATTTGCTATACCTATTTCAAATCTCCCTTTCTTCTTGAAAGTCTTAGACAATTGTCGCGCAGTTGACTGAAAGGAAAAATATGTCTGTGAAATACAGGGAATAAAGTGCACGTTCAACAAAAGATGATGAAATGTGAAAAATACCTGAAGGCGTGACGAAGCCATTTACTTTTTATAAACTATCAACATAAATTAATCTACGACATATATTTGAAAAGATTACTGTCTCAATTTTAATGGATTTTAATTCCAAATGTGATTTTTTTGCCAATGCCAATCGAATATTTCTGACAGGTCAGCAGGGCTACTATGAAACCCTAAACTCGAAGTTCGTGTCGTGCAACACAAACTTCGAATTTCGAGTTTCGTAGTAGCCCTGCAGTGGGCTAGTGGGCTACTACGAAAATCGAAGATCGTATGGTACCGTTCCGCTGATGCTATATTATTTCATACGAGAGTGAGAAAGACGATACGATACGAACTATAGTAGAGCCCTACAGAAGGCCTACTCCGAAACACGAAACTCGAAGTTCGTATCGTACCGTCCCTCTCGCTCGCGTATTACATTAAATAGTATATGTCAGCGGGACCGCACGACACGAACTTCGAGTTTCGGGTTTCGTAGTAGCCCTGCAGGTATGACCTGACTTTCATGACATGCCTGCCATTCATTAAGAAAACGTTTCAGGCGATATAAAAAACGCTGACTGCTTCCTACTGCATCACAAAATTCATGTGCATAAAATTATTAAAGTCAATTCACAAAATGTTTAACGAAACTAATTCAATAATTATTGTATTATATTTTACAGTTAGAATAAATGAAATAAAACTGCTAGACGACGCTATATAAGTGAAAAAACCACAGTGAAAACCGATAAAATCGGTAACTGTGTGACAGCTGTCAAAAATCGAATCGTAATTGGATGAACATCTGACGTGGATATGTGAACAAGAAATGGCAAGTGGTGGTGGCAAAAATATTATTACGTTTTGTTTATTGTAAATTAGAGTATTTTTACTGACATATTTCATTTACACGGGTGTCCCGGAGTTTCTTTACATTACCGTGACTTGTGCTAGTGCATTTCCGTCATTCATGTTAGCAGATCGTAGTGAGCAATGTCTGACAATAAAAACGTCGATAACATCCCCGAGAAGGGCCAACTGGAAGCCTCTGACACCAATATAGCAGTAGTACCGACTGAAGTGTCCAGTTTAGCGGGAAGTGTGAAGAGTGTAAAGGTATGTCATCGTTATTTACTTAACTGCAAATTGGTACGCGTCCTTGACACAACTTGTTTTCCACACATACGTGACTTAAGCACGTTCAGTGAATTGATTGCAAACAGTCCATATGTTGATTAAAATAAATAAGTCGCAGTTACTGATCAATCACAAATTGTTGATAACGGTTTAGTAAGAAGTTTTGTCAATTAGCTTCTATTACAAGTTAAGTGTAGATACAAAAGGTTATTAATTCTAAATCAACTTACAGCATGATTGTTGACGAATTCAGGCATTACTTTGGGATGGTCCATATCAATGAGAAAACTACTTTACTTAAGTTACATAGGAAGTATCAAGGGAGGCCTTTGCTCAGCAGTGGGACAGAATAAGCTAACAATAATAATAATAAAATAAGCATAAGCCCAACTGCACAGAATAGGAAAATAAAATCTTTACTACAATGCTTTCATTCTAGGCTTCTATAATGGTGCGGGTGACAGCTGTCAATATCACAGACTACAATCAAAGAACCCAAGCTATCCGAAAAGTATAGAGAGTGAGAGTATAGTGAGTGAAAGTGTCGAAACTTGAGTTGCTAAAACTTATAATTTTTAAAATCTTAATTATAATTAATGTCATCATGAGAATATTACTGAAATTCTAGGTTGGAATATTATTTGCCACTTAAGTAAGGCTAAATGGAGTTTACAAGAATGTTTGTTGCTTACCAATTAATAACTACCAATATAACTCAAGATCCATTAGATCCCATCACTAGTCTCTGGGGTTATGTTACATGCATATTATGTTTCTTCACTTAATTGTGCTTTGAATTTTAATTGATTATAAGAACCTGAGGTGTTAAATTTATTTCATAGTTTAGTTCTTTGTTCAAATTTTTTATGCGAGCAATATTCAGGCTACAACTGAATGGTGCACTGAAGTTTTTAATAATGACTTAAACAATAGATTTTTAATGAATAACAAATATACTAATTGTTCTATTCAAAATCATTAGGATTCTTTTTTAGATTATATTGTCATTGTCATTGTGTTGTCATTACAAATTCCAGATAACATTCTTGTTTTATCACTTTTTCAAATTGTTTTTTGTAACTTGCAGACACACCAGAGAGTGTCATCATCTTCGGAAAGACAAATTAAGTTTGAAAGAGCCCAAAAATGCCTGGAAAATGCTGCACTTGTTTCAAAACGAATAAAAGAACATAGAAAAGCCACTGCTGAACTTTTGGGAAAACCATTTGGTAAGAAAATAAATAATAACATGATCTTTTTTAAAGCTTGAATTTTGCCAACTAAATGTCAAATTTCAATACGGACCTTAAAACTTAATTCGCTATATTCACAGAGGATGATGACCCTGACGATTCAGTATCTGAGATGGCATCCACCGTGAGCGAACGCACAGGCTATTCTGTGGCCACTGACACTTCAACCACACTGTCTGTCCAAGAAGCTCTTAACAGTAAGAAAAAAATCTATTTATTTTAATTCTAGTATTATTATAATGTTTTATGTACCTGAACATGGTTATGAGCAATCACATTATATTTGTATAGCCTGATTGCTGACTCACTCTGAAAAACCTTTGTAATTTTTTAAAATCTTCCATTTATTTTACTTGCCCTTATCATGAATGCTTGATGAGACACAACAATAATGTTGTTGCTTCAGTCACAAATGGCAAAGGTTAAGCATGTAGTGCAAAGGCATGTTTAAATGACAATAAATATTTCATTACAATAAATTTTACATTGCTCATTATACTTTTCATTCTGACTGTTGTATCCAAAATTTATAAAAAAGTAATCAATTTCAGTTCCTGGTATCAGCGAAAGCTTAGCAAACACATTGAAACAGAAAGAACTACTGATGGAAAGAATAAAACAATATAAAGAGATAAGCAGAAAACCCATGTATAAATCACCTATGAAAAAAGAAACAGTTGTCGAAACCCAGCTTGATGCCAGAAAAGTATGTATATTTAGCCATTTAAATAAAAGAAAAAAAATATATGGACATAAATGTTCGCATTCTAATTATATATTCTATTTTCAGAGTCTGGCTACCAGTGATGTCCTACAACTAAATAATACAATTAAAGAAAAAGAGAATGCCTTGAGTATAATGCAAGTTAAAATGAGGGCACTGGAAGACACTATTTTAGATTTGCAAGAGAAAATTAATGAGAAGGACCAAATTATTGAAGCAAAAAATAAAGCTAATGTTCTAATGTCAGAAAGCTTTCATAAAAAAGGTAAGTTAACATTAAAAAGTATGCACTTTGCCTTTTTGCTGTAGTTGAATTTAATGAAATTGTTATTTACTCAAATGTAATTGTACATTTCCAGAAAAGGAATTATTGACGACATTGGAAGACACGAGACAGCAAATGACTAAAATGCAAGAAAATTTTATCGCAATTGAAAGCAATTGGAATGAAGAAAAACAAAAATTAATTAATGACTTGAATGGAAAAGATGAAAAAATTAAAGATCTTGAAGAAGCTAAATCGATTTTAGACAATTCACGATTTGAAATTAGTATAGATCAATCCAAATTAATTGAAGAACTTGAATCAAAGAATAAAGACATCATGTCATTGAAAGAACAAATAGAAGCAATATTACAATCAACTAAAGAAGATTCGCCACCAGTCGAAGTTGAAGTGGTTGAAGTAGAAAAAGCATCTTTAGAAACAGTTGATGTTAGCGAGTTAATGCAGAAAGTTGAATTCTTAGAACAATTAAATTGTCGGTTAAAGCAAACTAACAAGGAACTTGAAAATAATCTACTAAAGAATGTATCTGAAACAAAATCTGCTGCTATTGCATCACCTACAAAAAGCATCAAGAGTCCCCCTCCAACTCGCAAAGGTGGCAGAGCTGGTAAGTCTAAGTCACCTTGGAGCAATTTATCTACTGACGCTCCAATTCCAGAAGCAGAAAAAAAATCTGGTAAAACTGATCAGTCTAAACTAGAAATAGTAATTCAGTCGCTAAACAAAGATATTTTAGATAAGGAATATGAAATTTCCAAAAAGGATGCTTTACTTTCGGAACTACAGTCCAGAATTTTAAGATTAGAAGAGACTTTAAAAGAACTTCAAGAAAGTGTTCAATCAAAGAAAGAATCTGTTGACACTATTGATGTTGGGATTCTGACGGAATACAATAAACCTGTGGAAATTGCCACTGAGCAGCAAAGTGAGGCAGCACCGTTCATGGATGTTAATGAATTAGAAGCAAAGCTTCAAGATGCACAAGGACAAATTTCAAGTCTCACTAATGAAATTGAAGCAGCTAACAAAAACATGATTAAAGTGAAATCAAACCAGAAATTAAAATTGAAGCAGATGCAGAAAACTATTGATAATTTCAGTAAAGTGTCTGATGCCAATGCAGAAATCATTAAACTAAATGAGGATATGCATCAGCTCACGCAGAAAATTGCCGAGCTGGAGGAAGAGAAGGGTAATCTGCAATTGCACCTTGTGGATTACGACAGCGGTAGATGTAAGTGAAGTTTATTTGACAACCAGAAAAAATAAAGCTTGATTTATTAATTATAGTATGAAGTAAGTTGTACTGAACTAATTATTACTTTTGTTATTTTTAGTGACTGAATCTGATGTTTACAAGAAGCTGCTAGATATGGAAAGCCTAGCTGAAGCAAGATTAAAATCTATAAGTGTCTTAGAAGCGCAAAAATTCGATTTAGTCCAAGGTAATAATTACTCATTTGTTTTTTTTTCCATAAATTTATTTCTAATAACGGTTGTCCGCTTCTTCTACGTCCCTCGAAAACTTTGCAACTTTTTATTTGTGAAAATTATTCACCGACGAAAAAAAAAACGGAGGTTCACATGTCGACACGTATATTATGCTTTTTTTTTATGTATGACAACACAACTTTTTACAGAGTAGTCCGATTTTGACAATTCTTTTTTTATTCAATGTGTGCTTAAGGTACACATTTAAACCTGAAAAAAAAATCCAATCCAAAGGGTAGGAAAACGGGAAGATTGATTGTTCACTCACTGATTTTAAAGTATGACCACACCACACGGCGGCCACGCCGTACAAAATACGCTTTCTTGAATCTACATAGGCACGACGATGTCTGTACACGCGTCAATGTGTGCTTAAGATACACAGGGCTGACTATCGCAAAACCCTAATAAGTGCTACCAATGACATTTAAAGGTACAGTCACCAGCATTAATATCTGCCACAGTTGAGCGTGCCAAAATATTTGACACGACCTTCCGGCCCTAGAATTAAGAGTCGTATCAGATATTTATGCACGCTTGTTGTGTCAGATATTGGTGCTGGTGACTGTACTTATATGTAGGTATGGCTCAGATAGTGCAAATAAATGTAATCGTTAATATTACCTATTTATTTAAACCTACTTAAAATGTGTCTGTCTGTGTATTTAAGCATTATTATTTTCAATTACAATAGATATACGACTACAAACTTAAACGAATTATTTGGTAGGTAGTTATTTCATGTATTAATCGCGATAATTTCAGAAAACATTATTTGGGTCCATATTGACTCGCATAAAATCGATCCTCCAATTTTTTTTCCCTGCTACCGATTTGTAGCCAGAATCATCACTTCCGAATTTTTTAACTTCATAATTTTATCAAATGTGAAAGTTTGTGAGTGTGTGAGTGAGTATGTTTGTTACTTCTTCACGCTGAAACGGCTTGACGGATTTGGATGAAATTTGGCGAAAAGTTAGTTTATAACCTGGATTAAAACATAGGATACTTTTTATCCCGATATTCCCACGGGATAGGGACATAATCTTGAAATAACAACCGCTGGGCTTAGAGTCATGAAATTTAGTATGTAGGTAGTTGGACGTCTGGAATAACACATAGGCGACTTTTTGACCCGATATTCCCACGGGATACCGAAATATTCCCACTGGGATATAGGGATAAAATCTTGAAATAATAACCGCGGAACTTAGAGTCATGAAATTTGGTATGTAGGTAGCTGGATATCTAGAAAAACACATAGACGACTTTTTGACCCGATATTCCCACGAGATACCTAGGGATAAAATGTCGAAATAACAACCGCTGGGCTTAGAGGCATGAACTTTGGTATGTAGGTAGCCGGACGTCTGGAATAAAATAACACATACGCTACTTTTTATCCCGATATTCCCACGGGATAGTTTTGTAACTAGGGGACCCCATACATCCCTGTATTATTATTATTATTTTGTAATCTTTTCTTTAATTGTATATTGTAGTTATTAATTATTTTAATTGTAATTATTTTATTTTGAAAAAATGACTTTCTGCCAAACTTTCTTGCGGCGCATTCTTCTTGGCAATGATGGTCTTTCCGAAAGCGTTGGTAGTTTAATAAAAAATGAGGTGTGAAAGTGCCCATTGCGGCCTTGAATTTGATTTTGGATAGGGAAATATTTTAAAATTTCAGCACTGGGTTTAGTCTTGAATTTTGTACAGTTATTCACAACACAACCTCAATGAAGACCACGATATAAATTTTGGAAATTTCCAGGGGAATTTTGTAAAATCCCGAAAATTTCAATTGCAACTACCAGACCGAATAGTTTACGCGTGCGAAGCCGCGGGTAAAAGCTAGTTTGTCATAAATTTGTACTACTACCAACTGAGGTCATAATGGTCACTTATCAGAATATCGTAATTCATAACGTTGTCACTAAGATATGTTTGTACTCATAATGCTGGGTTTCCTGTTTCTTTCATTCATAATCATCAATTTCAATAAACTTGTTAATCATAACATTTAAACATCGATACAGTTTTTTTACGTTAATTTAACGTTAAATGCGATGTTGAAACTGGAGTGAAAGTTTTTATATTTTATTATCAATATGGAGGAGAAATAAACGGATATAAAAAGGCCCAGATGATGATATTGATGAGATTATTTACTTAAATTGTGATTATCCCACTTTACTGGTGGCAGTTTGGTTCTGTAGTCGCAGTTCTAACCTAACCTAACCTATATTAATGGCAGTAGTTTGGTTCTGTAAGGGTTGCAGTTTTAACCTTACCTAACCTACTTTACTGGTAGCAGTAAGGTTTTGAACAGATGGTGATTGCTTCGCCCATTGATAGCGTTGTCATCGAAATACTTATTTTATCACACTTTTTTCACTAAACGAAAGCAACGCAGGCCATAAACTGTATGACAGTGAAGTTTATAGCTATGATAAGTCTGCTTTAAAAATATATGATAATGGAGTTTTATGAGTACAAAACAATATGCTTAAAAAAGTATGACAAAAAAAGGAGTACAAGAAATATTTATGACAACTGCCATTATGGTTTTTAATGTTTCGGAGTTATGATCGGTAGTAATAGTGACTAAGTAATAATAATGAGTATTATGACAGATAATTGTATGACAAACATTTTCGGAGTTCCAATAATCGGGGTTGAAAAATTATGCCAACTTTGGCGCACCCGTGCGGCCGACATACATCGCGTAGCGCACCCGACTGCTTTCCTGCGGTTTTCCTGCAATCTGCGCTTGAGGGGTGGGGTAACTCGAACCGGTGCGGGGCGGAGCGTGGCCATTCTGTACGTTACGAGTAGTACTATTATATATTCTGTGACCACGCATAACTTTTTACAGAGTAGTCCGATCTTAATAATTCTTTTTTTATTGGAGTGTATTGAAGTTGTCCCATATAAATTTGAAAAAAAAAAACTTTCTAACAAAAGAATAAAAGCAAGCCTACACCTAAGACCGTCTTCTGCAGAGGTTTAAAAAATATTAATCTTGTAAAGTTTAATAAAGATCTGGATTTAATTGATTGGGCGCGTATTAACGATTTGATAGCTGTTGAAGACAAATTAAAATTGTTTAATTCGTTCATTTTGGATCTTTTTGATGCTCATGCCCCATTTACTAAGCGTGTCGTCAGGGAAGTCTCAAAACCGTGGCTAGCTGATACCATCCGATATATGATTAGCATTCGTAATGAAGCGCATAATAAATATCGCAAAACTAATAAAGAATTTGATAAAGTTAGTTACAAACAGTTAAAACACTTAGTTAATTCTGGTATGTATAACGAACAAAAGGCATACTTTGAACAAAATATTAATTGCAATTTAAAAAATCCTAGTTCTTTGGAAAAATTTAAAACGACATGTCATAACCTTCAAGGACAAATCTGATTTGCCTCGTCACTTCAATAACCCATCCATTATTAATTATCATTTTCTAAAGGTACCCAGTAATAATTCTGTTGAGATTTCTGCTTTGACTTATTTTGAAAATCATTATCATGGTTCTTCCACTTTTAAACTGGCTCCGGTTAGTGAAAATATAATAGCTAAGCATTTATTTACTACGAGATCAAATGCTTTAGGTTATGAAGTTATGATTACGTTTAATATGATTTTAATAACTCTTCCGCGCACTCTATCTGTAATTACCAACTTAATTAATTCATCGATCAGTACGTCGTCCGTACTTCTAATCTGGAAGACTGCTGTTGTTCGCTCAATACCAAAAGTGTCAGATCCTGTCGAAGTTAAGGACTTGAGGCCTATTAGTATTTTACCTTACACTTCTAAAATACTGGAGAAGGTGGTTTATGATCAGGTTTCATTTTACTTAGAATCTCACAATATTTTGCCAGAAATGCAATCTGGCTTCTGGAAGAAAAGGAGCACAACTACTGCTTTGCACGATGTCATGGGTGAGATTATCGAGGCTCAGGATACTGGTGAGGGTACTATCTTGGTCTTGCTTGATTTTACACGGGCATTCGATTGTATAAATATCCCACTTCTTCTGTCCAAAATGCACTATACACCGTAGTTTTGATAATGCTAGCATCCGTTGGTTTAGCAGTTATTTTGAAAATCGTCGCCAATTGGTGAATATTCTAACTAATGATGGTGGCTCTCTTTGTTCTAATCTTAGTCCTGTTGCAAGAGGTGTGCCTCAGGGATCCATTTTGGGCCCTTTGTTGTTTATTTTGTATAGTGCGGACATCATTAAATACATCAAACATTGCAAATTTCATTTATATGCCGATGACCTACAAATTTATATTTCTTTCCATCCGAATGATACAGCATCGGCCGTTGAAAAGATTAACGAAGATTTACAAAGAATTAGCGATTGGTCCACCGCAAACTGTTTAGTTCTCAATCCCATTAAATCCAAATATTTAATACTTGGAACTAAGCAGCAAATAGATAAAATCATACTTTATGACCCGAAAATCACAATCGATGGTATGGAAGTCGGGCGAGTAGACGAGGCCCGGAATCTCGGCCTATTTATTGACTCTAGACTTCGTTTTGAAAAGCATGCACTAGAAACTGCTCGCAACTCTTTCTACCGGTTAAGGGTTCTTTACAACGTTCGTGACTTTCTTAGTGTTGACACTAGAGTAAGGTTATGTGAAACTCTTGTTCTGTCAAAAATAAATTATTGCTTTACAGTATACTGGCCGTGTCTGCTGGAGCGATCTCGTAGACTTCTTCAGCGGGTGCAGAATGCTTGTGCCAGGTTTTGCTTCAAGATCCCAACGCGCACTCATGTTACTCCATTCTTTAACAGCGCGGGTCTCTTGAAGCTATCAGCAAGATACGATCTCTTGCTATCATGTTTGCTGTTCGATACAATCAAGTGGCAGACTCCTAACTACCTCTACAAAAAACTTATTTGGTCCTCTTCTTGCCGCGTAATCCGAGCTTCACGAGCATTAGTGATATGCGTACTTAAACATAAGACTGGTGCCTTTAGAGGGAGCTTCAGATATTAATCCACAAAGTGTTGGAACAATATTCCCCCACCGTTCCGTAACATCCGATCAAAATCCAACTTTCGTATTAAACTGAAATCTCATTTGCTGACAATTCAAAAACTACTGTCTTAAACTGTTTCTGAACTCCCTCTCATTTCATTTTATTTCCTCTCATTAATTTTGTCTCATATTATAATTTTACTTTTATTTTTTATTTTTATTTAAGTATTTGAATTAATAACTTAACGCTTATCCTTTATATCCATCGTATGTATTTTGTAATTAGTACCTACTAAATCTGTTATTCACCTATCACCCACATATATATTAGCACATTTTATTTTAACACTACATCGCACGTTTAAGCGTTTTTATCCTTAATGGCATGTAATGTGGCACCACTGGTAGATACCATGGTTGCCGGCATTCAAACTCACACAGGTACTGGCAGAATACCAGCGCTACGGCTTGTTTGCCGCGGCATTATGCTGAGTCAGCGCCGTATCTTCATTACATAACATGGCTCCCTGTATTACAATGTGGTTTCTCTATAGGTATCTGTTTTGTATCTTTTTGTTCTCTGTATGATTGTTAACGTTTTTTTTTCTTCTTCTTAACGTTTATTCCTTTGTTTTTATCAAAAACGTGTATAGAGCCATGTTATTTTGTTATGAGGATTAAAGTTTCTATCTATCTATCTAATTAAACCGCCAAAAAAAATTTAAAAGCGTAAAATAATAAACCTTTTTTTGTTTAACCTTATTCTAGGTACCAGTTTGAAGTCGGTGCCTCAGCACTAGCCAGCAAGAGTGGACCTATAGTCGTCTACCTGATGGACTTCTATAACTCCTTCTGGCTCGTGCTGAAGCACCGACTTCGAACTGGTACCTAGATTAAGGTTATTTTTAAATCGAGACAATAGTTTCAAAGTTTACCTACTAAATTTAAATAATTCTTTATTATTTTATTATGAAAATGTGTCGACAAAATTTAACGTAAATCTTTTTTTCTTACTTTCAGAATTACACGTCTTACAACTAAAGAATGCTGAAATGGAAGACAAATTAGAAGATATGTCGCATTTACACAGTGAGCAAGTAAGCTCTGAAATAAAATCAGTGCAACTAGAAGAACAGGTCGATGAGCTCACAGCTTCAAGGAAGGAACTCGAACTTGTAGTCGAAAACCTTAAATTAGATAAAGAACATTTACATGACACGATCAAGAACTTACAGGAAGACAAGGAGGAACTCAACCATAAGTTACAACACTACATACAAGAAAACATTGAGTTAACAGATAAGCTTGAAAAACTTAGCGCTGAAAAAGTTAGTTCCGCAGAGTCTATAGAGATCGTGGAGTCTTTAACAACACAAGAAAAACTTGAACTTGAAGAATACAATAAAGGTATCTCTGAAAACAAAACTGATCCTCATCAGACTGAAGAATACAAGGGAACAGTATCACCTGAATGTAACGAAAGTATTGAAAAACTTGTCGAAGAGAGTGCAGAACTGAATAAAAAGATTGAGTTGTTTACACAAGAAAGGCAAGAAGTTATGGAAAAAATGGGACATATTAGTTCAGAGAATGATTCTCTTCAGAAAACTATTGCAGATTTGACTGAAAGATGCAATTGGCTAGAAGGTAATATTAATATTTTGACTAAAGAAAAGCAAGATTTCGAAACTTTATTGGAAGAACTTAATCGTCAAATTGAAGAGTTAAAACGAGAACGAGCTGAAATTATTAAAGGAAGCGTAGAAACTGCGAAACCGGCCAGCTTGGAAGATGTCGGTGAAGCACTGGCGGCTGACCAACAGCAAGATGACAAGTCTACTGGCGATAAAACTGTCAGCAGAACCAAATCAGTGAAACAATTAACCAAGGAAATACTTAAGTTGAAAAATACTATCAAAGAAAGAGAAGATGAAATCGGAGACTGCCAGATGAAGATTTTATCATTAGAAGAACAACAACAAAAACAAAATGAATTAATACTAAATAATGCTACATATGAGAGCAAAATCAAGGCTTTGATTGAGGAGAATAAACAACTGCAAGAGGAATTGGGCGTTGTTAAGAAAAACAATGAAACTGAAATACAGTTATTAAAATTACAAGAGGCCAACAATTTGTTGCAGCTTGAACTTCGAAATATTCAAAGCGAGTACACTCTAGCTATAAACACACGCGACGCAAGAATACATGAAGTAGAAAATCTTTTACTTGATTATGAGAAGCAAATAGTCAATTACAGCAATACATTGCAGCAAAAAGACAAAGATATCTCAGAATACATCAATCAAATAACTAAACTTAACGATGTGTCTCAGAAACTAAAATCCACTGTAGATTTACTCGAAGAAGAAAAATCTAAAGACCAGAATGGTGAACTTATTAAATCACTGAATAAACAAATTACAGCTTTCCAGAGAAAGTTGTCTGAGTACGAAGAAAAGCTCCGAATCTTTGAAGAAGAAAAATCACAATTACTAAATGTGAAATCTGCAATGGAAATCAAAAATTCTTCTCTTGATACTGAACTAAAAAAATTACAAGATACGTTATCTGAGAAACAGTGTTTTATAAAAGAGCTACAAGTTCAACAACAAAAACAAGCAGATGAAATGTCATCTGTTATGCTTCAAGCTAAAGAGCGAGATGAAGAAATCCATGAAATTAAATTGCAATTAAGAAAAGAATCAATAGAGAATGAAAAATTACGCAATAGTTTATCTGAAAAAGAAAATGCAACATCGATCTTTTCGAAAGATTTTGAAGAAATTAGCGAGAAGCTTAAACAACTAAGTCAAGAAAAAGATGAATTAAATGAAAAGTTATCTGCTGCAGAAACTAAAAATAGAGAGCTGATGGAAAAATTAAAAAAGTTTGCCGTAAATTTGAAAAAGAAAACTACTGCTTATGCAGCACTGGAAACTGAGTTTAATGAAGTAAATAAACAGCTTGAAGCGAAAAATGCTCAACTAGAAAACCTATTGTCGCAAATAGAGTCTCTTCCATTAATACAAGAAAAACTCAGACAAACCGAGGAAGAATTGGCTGGATTGCAAACACAGAATTTATCTTTGGAGCAGCAAACATCTAATTATGTCGAACAATTACATGCGGAGTTAAAAGCGTCGCAAGATCGATTAACAGGCGCAGTTGATGAAATATCAAAGCTAAACATTACAGTTAATTCGCTTAATAGTGAAGTTCATGTTTCCCGGGAAGAAAATACGTCGCTTAAAAATCAAGTTGAGACTATGAACAAGAAGATAGTTGAATATGAGATAGAACAGAAAAATAATACAAATTTCATAACAAAAATCACAAGTTTAGAATCTGAACTAAATCAAAAACAAGTTCATATTCAAGAGTTGACTAATCAACTTGAGCTTCAAGCACAACAAATAAGTCAAACACAATTTGGGTATGAGGCTAAGGTCCAAGAAAGAGATTTGTACATAGAAACTTTAGATGCTGAAATAAACAAATTTAAAAGTCGTATTTGTCGCCTTGAAGATACCATTTCTGCCATGGAAGATAGGCGTCACTCACTAGAGCGCAAAGCTGATCAACTAGGTAGTCAGCTGGAAGAAAAACACAAGGCCTATACAGAATATACTAGCCAAGAGGATGAGTTGGTTAGTAGACTAGCTGTTCTAATGGACCATGACAGAGTAGTTGAAAAGCAACTACATGAAATTGAAAGCGAAAACAGAGAATTGCAATTCAAAGTGCAACATTTAAGTGAAGAAAATCATCGCCTGAAAACGTCTTTATCAGATATACAAGAGTATTGTAATACACTCACTGAAAAAGCTAGTAAAGCTGATTCAGCCGAGGCCGATGTTGTTAAATACCAAAGTGAAATTCAAGAACTTGATAATCAGTTAAAACGACTTACTCAAGACCACCAGACATTGTTGTTGCAAAGAAAACGGGATGTCGAAGAGCTAGAGTCGGAATTTAATACACAAATTGAAAATGCCATAAAAGAAAAGAAAATTCTCAGTGAAAAATACGAAAAAACGTGTGAACATGTAAATCAGTTAGACAAGAAATTACAGGAATATGTAAATAACATTCAATCCTTAAATATTAATGTTGAAGATTTGACTAGAATTAATCAAGAATTGAATGAACGGACTGCTACTAAAGAACAAGTTCAATCAGTAGATTATACTGAGCAATATATTAATGAAATAAATAGACTAAATTCAATCCTCAATGGTAAAAATCAGGAAACATCGGACCTTAACAATAAAATGCAATCTCTTCAAACTAGCCATGCATCAGTCATCTACAAGTTAGAAAATGATATAGCGGAATTGCACATGAAACTGCAAAGTAGTTCAATTGAATTGAATGAAGTTACTAATAAAACACATGTCTTAACCCAAAAAAATGAATATTTGCAATCACTCATTTCTCAGAAGGATGAAGAAATCAAACAGCTTTCTGATAAAACAAAAATGTTTTTTGAAATCAATATCCCAAAAACAGAAGGAATGGTGATATCTTCGATAATAGAGTCAGTAAGCCATGAACCGCGTCTATTCAATATGTCATCACTAGAATCTCAAATTCTTCCCGAAGTGCCCACTATTCATCCTGAATCTAAAATAAAACCAATACAAATATCTGAGCACACACAAAGACAAGTGTCAGAAGTTGATGGCGGTTCTGCAATTGTTTCAGAACCAGAAATTGTACCTAAACAGGCTTATGTCTGCTATAAGGGCAAAGATGTTCCACCAGAAACAGATCCATTTAATTCTGATGAAGGCTGGGGCTTAGGCGAAGAAGCAACTGATGTTTCACCAGAATGGTCTCAATTACAAGAACAGTTGCAAAAACTTAGGAAAGACAATGATACATTAAAGTCTGAGATTCAAACAAGCAATACAAAACTACTTAAAGCGATGAAAAAACTAAAAGAACTAAAGTCAGCTAATGACATGTTAACAAATGAACTTAAATTATCCAAGCAACTTTCACAGTCCACATTTTTGGATACGGCCATAGAGGACGAGTTGAGAATGAATATACAAGATTTGGAAAAAAAAATAGAGGACCTCTCTTCAGATTTAAATAAAGAGAAACGAGAGAAAGATGCACTTAAAAAGCAAAATGAGGTGTTTAATAATGCAAATGAAAGATTGACGGAGATGAAAGAAAAGATGGATAATGAATTAGAACTTTGGAAGTACAAATTTAAGGAAGTCAATGATAAAATGTCAACATTGCAGTGGGGAGCAGATTCCAAACATTCTCCAGATCACAAGCCTAGTGCTTCTCCTGACGCTCAAAATACACAGCTCCGAGACGAAATACAAAAGCTTGAGAAAGAAAACGACGAGCTTCATTTGATGATAGAACAATTAAATAGTCAAAATAAAGAATTGACGTCACATCAACTAGTATTGAAGGAAGAAATAAACAAACAATTAATTCAAAAACAGGAAGTTTGTAAAAATTGTGAAGATTTGAATGACCAACTTTGCAAATTGAGTACAATTAATGAAAACTTGTCCCAAGACGTTCAAAATCTTCATACGCGGTTGGCTCAAGTAAAAGAAAAATTCGATGAAGCAAATAATATGGCAGAATCCTTAAAATCAGATTATGAACAATTACAAATAACGTCTGAAAACAATATCAAGGAATTGACCCTAAATAATAGTGAACTGCAAAAAGAGATAACGTCTTTAAAAATTGCCGAGTCTGACGCAGCATCTAAAATTTTCGCCTTAATTTCAGAGCTAGAAACTGTAAATTCCAAAATAATTTGGTATGAAGAGCAACAAAACAAAGAAAAATCGAATGAGCTGAATACGGATGGTATAGAAAAAATAGAGGGCTTAGAAAATCAATGTTTCCAATTAAAAACTTCTCTAGAACAGACTACTAAGAAAATTGAAGATTTGGAAGCCGATAATTGTAAACTTTCGACCAATATAAAAGATTATGAGCTACAAATCCAACAGTTACACGATAAACTTCAAAATCTGAACGCAGAGAACGATCAGCTGCTCTCTACTGTAGCTGAACTACGTTCTTCAGTGTCGTCGGCCGTTGATCAGCGTGGCTTTGAGATAGCTGAACTGTGGAAACAACATTTAGCTCAAAGAGAGGCTGATTTCCAAAATACTGAACAGGAACTAAGAATACAATTGAGTGCTTCTGAAACTAAGTATGAGCAGCTTTTGGATCACGTGCAATCGTCCAGTCAAGAGGAAACAAACAAATTAGTCATGATGGAACAGGTTAACTCTTTACAAAATAAACTGCAAGACAAAAAAGATCATTTAAACAATCTTCAAGACAAATATGCTGAAACAATGAATCAACTCGACATGCTAAGATCAGAAATGGAAGATGAAAGACAACTGTATGAAAATAAATTACTAGTTCAACAAGAGGAGTACGAAAAACAAATAGAAGAAATTGAAAGCAAGCACAAGAATAATATCGAAACACTAAATATTTCAGCGACCCAATCTGTTGAATCAGAATTGTCCTTAACAAAGAAGAGCAAAGCTGAGGTAGAACAACAGTTAACTGAATTGACCGGAAAATTACAAGAAGCTGAAGCTAAAATAGTTGAGTTGAACAATCATCTACAATTGAGAGAGAGTGATATCTATCAAAAAACACATGATTATACTATAGCGTTAGCGCAACGGAACGAAGAGTTTGAAAACGTTAGGAAACAATTGATAGAATATGAGAAGAAAGTTGAAGATTTAAGTTACGAAAAGGAATCAGAGCTGGCTGTTCTTAGACTAAAAATGCACGATAGAAGCCAAGACTTTGATAGATTGCGTAGTGAGTTTGATGCAGAGAAAAATAACTTGGCACAAGCTTTGAACGATAAAATAGTAGAATGTACTAATCTTAACAAACAAATAGCTGATTTAAATAAAGTCTTAGAAGAATACTCCGCGAGAGCTAACGAAACACAAGCAGCATTAGAAAACCAAGAGTACGAGATTGTAACATTGAAGGATGAAATTGTGAGTCTGCAGAATGATTTGCGTTCCTCAAGCAGTAGGATAGAGAAGCATGTAACATTCTCGTCGGATACAAAGTCTGCTGAGGGCGAGACAGCTGAAAATACGATGAGTAATGATTTATTAGATGCTGTTCCTAGAGCAGAGTTAGATTTGGCGTTATATATGTTGCACCAGAGAGACGTGCGTTGCGAGGAGCTAACGATGGAGCTCACGCAGTTGTTGGAAGAGAGGGACACGCTCCAGTTGCGTTTGTCTGACAGTCTGCGTTCATGTGAGGAGATAAAATCAAAGTGTGTGGCGGCTGGTCTGGACGTGTCGATAACTTCTAATCAAGAGGCTATATCGGAGCAGCCGAGCTTCACTGTAGAGAAGGAACAGCACTTCGTAGACACCCACCGCGGACAATCGTCGCGCAGCAGCAGCATTAGCGACCCTGACGGAGAGAAACCAAAGCTACAAGCTAAGTAAGTGGAAACTCAATCAACGTATTTTTAAACAAAACTAAAAAAAGGGACCTTAACACCCCACCCATCAGGACTTTTAGTATGTGGTTTAAAACACCATTCCTTACAACTTTCTTTCCTTACAGATTCCTACAAATTCGCTTATACACGAGTTTTTTCCCCTGAGAGGCAGTTTTTGGTCTTCATTGGGTAGGCTAAATAACTAACTATCTTTCAAAGTATAATTTTAGACCTATAGTCCATTCCATTCAATCCTGAATTGGACTCTAGAAGGTCACAGAAGAAGGGGTTCTAAACATTTTTTGTGAAGTCCTAATAATGATGAAGATGATGATGATGAATAAAAGAAGTAATAAGACGAAATAATTTTGTTTAGTTTGTAAGTAGATTAATTAATACGTAATGTACTCACAAAATAACATAATATTAATAATTAATACGTAATATATCGATTGATAGCAATACATAATATGAATTCGATTTATATTTATACATAATTTAATAACTGTGTTTCGTGGACTCATCCGGTCTTCCCTGTTAAAAGATATTCTACTCGTAGTTACTGCTATGAAGCTCAAGCTTTTTTTAATTCCAAATTTCATCAAATTTGGTGCAGTGCTTTAGTTGTGAAAAGTTAACTATTCCTATATGATTAAAGGTGATCACATTTTGATCCAAACTGGCGATTAAAAACTATAAATAATGTACAAAATTTTTCATTAGTAGGTAAACAATATTATAAACGTTCCGTTTCTTGCAGAATGTTCTTTACCTCTGCCTCTTTAGGTATTTTATAGGAAGACGTTTCTGTTTTTAACAAAATAGGAAGTTTTTTAAATTATGATATGAAAAATAGCAAAGTTAATCTCACTAATCCATACTATATATACTATATATTATATATATTATAAATGCGAACTCTGTCTGTTTGTCTGTCTGTCTGTTACGCTTTCAGGCCAAAACCGCTGAACCGATTAGGATGAAATTTGGTACAGAGATAGAATAGACCTTGGGAAAGATCATAGGCTATCTTTTATCGCGAAAAAGAGGCTTTAAGGGGTTGAAATAGGGGATGAAAGTTTATATGATGGATGTTCGTCGCTGTCGAAGATAAAACCATGAAACTTGGCATTTAGGAACTTAATAAAAAATAAGTCGGTATTTGTAAGTTTTCTTTAAAAATTCGACCTGTGAGGGGATGAAATAGGAGATGAAAGTTTATATATAAAGATCGTCATTGTCGAAGATAAATCGATGGTTCTTTGTGAAACTTGGCATTTGGGCACGTGATAAGAGATAAATAGATATTTGTTCGCGCGTTTTTTAAAATTCTTCCTGTGTGAGGGTGAAATAGGGGATGAAAGTTTATAGAATGGTCGTCATTGCGAATATAAATCGATTGTACTTTATGAAACTTTGCATTTGGGCACTTATAAAAAATAAAATAGATATTTGTTCAAGCGTTTTTGAAAATTTTACCTGCGAGGGAATGAAATAGGGGATGAAAATTTATATGAAACGTCGTCATTATCACAGATAAATCGATGAATCTTTGTGTTTAGGTATTCGATAAGAACAAAAAAAAACTGGTTAAATTCGACTCAGACTCGCGCATCAATGAATGAATATCCAGTATTAGGAAAAAAAATTGCTAATAGAGCTACCTTTATACAAAATTCCAAGTTTCTAGGACAGCCGGAAGTACCCTAAACCTTTTTCTGTTAAGGCGATTTGTATGGAAACACCTTTTTAATGACTGTAGCTTTTGATTGCGTTAACTTAGAAGTTCGATTTTTTCACAGCTTCCGGGACTATTGACCTGAGTTTAGGGTTTTAATTTCAACTCGATACATACTCCGCGCGTTTACGGGATAAAGGGTCTAAGGGTTCCATTTTTTTCCTTTTGAGGTACGGATCCCTAAAAAACATTCACATTTCGACATTTTTCATACTTGAAAATATGGGGGTGAAAGTTCTTAAGGAATTCCAAACAAATTTACTATAAGTATATTTATCGGAAAAATATGTAGCTATGCTTAGTAAGAATGACGTCTTAATTATAATACCTACTACCCTCCTAATTTACAATAAAGGATGTAAGATGTCAAGAGTTTACTATGAAGAAATAGTCGTTTTGTGTTGGCAGGGTAGAATACACGTCGTATTGCTAAAATATTCTATTAATATTATTATTCGTATTGCTTTAAATCGGTGGTCGGTATCAATAACCTATTGACTGAATCACATTGTCCACAGGTTATCCGAGCTACGCACAGTAAAGCACAGTCGCGACGTTCGTTTGCGGCAAGAGAGCGAGTCCCGGCAGCTCGGCATGCGTCTATTGCAGCGCGACGTCGCCAACTTGCCCCCAGAAGCCGTCCATCAGCTGACACAAGCGCACCACACGCTCTGTGAGTACTACACCATCTACTTACATCCAGAGGCCTAACATAAGTATCCTCTTTTCTGTGCAACTACTATCAAAAAGTGGATACATGAGTTAGGGAACCGATCGTACAATAGCACATGTCATTCAACAAGAGCATAAACTCCATCAGAATTATTTTATAAACGGAAATTTAGAGACACCGATGGTTAATGACATAAATTAAAGATTTGGCGCCCCGGACCAGCTAGCTTTGCCGCCCCATTAGGTGACGATAAAGTATAATTTATGAAAAAGAAACCTGCACTATACTTCGTTTATTTTAGCATTAGAAAAACGGTATACAATCTTGAGTCTTTTTATTGAA
Source organism: Choristoneura fumiferana (assembly GCF_025370935.1). Taxonomy (NCBI): domain Eukaryota; kingdom Metazoa; phylum Arthropoda; class Insecta; order Lepidoptera; family Tortricidae; genus Choristoneura; species Choristoneura fumiferana. The sequence goes on from NC_133473.1 coordinate 8,347,430, forward strand.
AAACGTTTTAAAAAACCAGTAACTATTACTTATGATACCAAAATAATGTAAAGTACAATTCAATAGAATCTGTCAATTTTCTACATATTTAAGACACCCTATCGTGGGCACACTTGATTATATATGTCCCTGTTGTTGCAATTATGATCTAAAAGGAATCAAAAAAGAATAATAGTCACATCACAAAGCCTTAGGCAGCCCGGTGTTTATATTAGTAGGCTGGAAGTGTCTACAGGATTGTCAGATTCTATTGAATTGGAGTTCAAATGATCATAATGCCCTTGCTAATTGTTACATATTTGGTGTCTTATTTTCCAGTTTTTTTTTTTCAATAAAAAGATACATCAATATCGCTTACCTTCTTTCTAAAAAAATAAGTAACTATAGGTGGCTTCGCTTCGCCGCCTCTCGCAGCCTGCCGCCTCGGGCCATGCCCCCTTTAGAGGGCCGTACTGTCTAACGCGCAGGCGCTCGCGATCGCATTCACCATTTCTGTCTACCCTCCTACCGTGTGACAGAGAGTTGTGAAAACGATCATGATTCCGAGTGCACTAGACTATAAGAGGCCAGGGTCCTGTAACACAAAATTTTATCTTAGTAAAAAAATATATGATTTTGTCGAATTGTAAGCACTTGTAAGTTGTGGTAAGTACAGGGGACTGGCCTCTATGTGTACATCACAAAAGCTATTACATTTTCACTGATATCCAATTTTAAACTTATAGCCACATGTCATTAAATTTCTAATTGAAAGATTCTTAAATAGAAAGGATTAAGCTGTTTCACAAACGACTTGTAACTTTTGTAGTATATGAAGAGGCCTGCCCCCTGTACCACAAAAGTTACTAGCGCAAAGTTTATCTTAAGTAAAATGTTACAAATTTGTCGATTTGTAATTTAAGCACTTGTAAGTTTTGTGGTACAGAGAACTGGCTGGCCTGTATGTTACAAAAGTTACAAGTCGTTGACTCAGAGAGGAAACCTGCTAAATCCATTCTAAGAATCGTTCAGTTAGAAATTTAATAACATGTGTCCATAAGCTTAAAATTAGTTATCGTTAAAAATTGATTTAGCAGGATTACTCCCTCATAGCCAATGAGTGCTTACAATTCTACATAATTGTCACTTTTTTGTATGAGAAAGTTAACATTTATGTATAATTGTAGTGCTTGTAACTTTTGAGTTCCTGTGTATGCACAGAAACACAATCGCGACGTTCGTCCGTTTTATTCTATTTGCATTTCTGTTTCCTGATTACTAAGCATGAGTGGCACCAAGTAACTATAACCATAGGTAATCAATGTCAAACCAGCCATCAAATCCCTTTGATTTTACGGCTGATTTGACATTGGTTTTAGTTAGCGTAACTTGAAGCAACTCACGCTTTACTATTTACTTTTAATCAACTTCAAAACTCAATTCAATTAACTATAAACAATTAATTTGCTCACCCGCGACCTTATGATAGTTGTTATGTCTATGCAACAAATATGTTCATGCAGCTCCTCCACCTCCACACTGAAAGAACACACACAAATCACACAAACCCATCTACCACTACCACCACATTACAATGACATATTTCTAACTCAACCAGAGTTCATCCTCAGAGCAACGCAACGGTTCATCGTGCTATCATATGTTAGACCGTACTAGATGTTGTTTGTTGAAGGTTTCGGGTGAGCAAAATAATTGTTTATAGTTCACTGGACCTCCGCAAAGTAACGCCTTATTCAATAAATCAATTAAATATATGTTTTTTTTTTGTTATTTCAGCTCGAGACTCTCAAAGCACTTCCACAGTTCTCCTCAATTGGCTTCGAGGAAAAAGTACACCAAAGGTCGTTCATATGTGAGTCTTATGCTACTTCCAGATGAATAGTAAATAGTTACGGATTTATTTTATAGAATACTTTGTTATGTAATATTCAAAAACGCCAATTGAACGGTTAAAAAATACTATCGAGTTCTTTAGTGATTTTAGCAACATATTTGTAGAAAAAACTACATAGACATAATTAGGTATTTTGCATTTACTTTTAAATTGTTTTTGCCACCACTCGGCCATCCTGCTCGGTTAAGATGCAAAACATTTTCTTTTAAAATGTGCTTGTTATTTTGCTATCGAATGACGTCAAATAGGGACTTGACCAATATCATTTTCCTATCCAAGAAGTCTTCCCTTCATATATCATTTATTATAATAATATTATGATTCTTAAACGATTTTTCTTTAATCTTTATGCTCAGAACTTGCATTGGCCTTATTTATGGATATTTCTTACCTTAGTAGGTATGGTATTGTATTAGGTATCAGTCGCTATCCCTTCGAATATTTTTTTTATCGATGACAGGATAGAGCTGGGTATCAATAAGTAAGTGTCGTTTTATCGATATCTTACTTACTAAAGCAAAACCAAGCGGCACCGAACTGGCAGATACCGGTCTTTACCTTTAACGATGTCAAGTCTGAAACATAGGTTGTGTTAGTGTCTATGTTGCATTTTAGTACTACTTATAATGCATTTCTTGAAGTGTTTGTCTCATACTCTCCAATGAAAATGATATTGGTTCAAAAGTCGGTCGGTGACAGGTACCACGAAATACGAAACGAACGAATGACAATTTGTTCCCTATGTTAGTAATTTAATTACCATAACAATTATGCATTCCTTTCTAAACTTATTTAACCCTTCCTATTTTTGCGATAGTTTTCATCTCTACGTCTTAAATCACTGATTACTTCTGACTGTTGTTTATTCTCCGTGTATAAGTACCATAATCGTAAAACTTGGCTCTGTGAATTGCATCTTTAGGAATCGTAAATTACATATTGAAACTAAGTTCTGCTACGCTCTACGCAGGTAGGCACTTATGCTACGTTATGGTGTGTTTGAACATGAACAACCCAACGACATGTGTATTCACGAGTCCACGGTGCAATTTAATCGCATAAATAAACATATTATGTAAACGGAAACAGCGCAAAACTAAATAATATTCTGCAGTCAAAATATTGCAGTTTTAGACCAAGATATCGATAAATTTGAGCAGAATTAGTTACTTACCAGGAGGCTTAGTTGGACCTTTTAGGGTTCGTTATTTTATTTGTCTACTACATACATAACACCATCATAGGACATGTCATACCAGATAGTAACATCAAATAGTGCTAGCAATTAAATTTTAATGAATTTTAATTATGCGAAGAGTACTCTTTTAAAGCGTGCCTTTCATTATCTGTTAATTAAAATGACTAATAAGTATTACGATTTCATTTAGATTATGTATAATATAATGTATATAAATCAGCGGTCCAAATGCAATACGGATCTTTGTATATGAACATGTAAATTTGTTTTTGATTAAATGGCATTTCATTGTTCGTTTTTTGTTTTAATTTTCCACCTGTTGAGAACTCTCGGAAACTTAATAATGTATGTATAGTATATAGCTTGAGTTCTAATGCTGGCACTTCACTTGGTATATTCACTGAAATATTTGCGTGTACGGAAGAGATGTACTAGCGATGAGCGATGGAGATGTCAATAGCGCAACGCGAATACACAACGCAACACTAAGTGAAGCCACCATTAGACTTTAGGACTTTTCTGACACTTGCGATTACAAAACAAAAACTGTCATTTGATTGTGATCGCGAGTGTCAGAAATGTTTCGCAATAGACCCGCTGGAAGAACAAATCTCATATAACATTCATACATAACAGACTGAATAAAATCCCATATTCGAAAGATGGATAAAAAACCGGACAAGTGCGAGTCGAACTCGCGTGGAGAGCGCTTTGTTTTGTACCTACGATAAAATATTTTATTTCTTTCTGAAAAATCGTTCAAGAGCGTGGCACTAACGTTATGATTCGACTATTGCAGTTTTTTTTAAACCCACCTTGGTCGGTTACAACAATTTTGACATGTGTTTTTATTATAATACAACGCTTTTTATAATTCGTATTTTTTACTTATGAAGACAAAATAATATTAGTGACTTGTAAAATAAAACTTTCAATAAAAAATACATGTCCAGATTGTTGAACTTTCTATCAAAAGCAAAAAAAAACAATGTGCCTAGACTGCTAGTAAGTCTTAATTATAGCGTCATGTTTAGTACATTCGTCTACATAATTACGCAGGCAAGGGAGGGTGTCAATTTCTGGGGTAAACCCTAAGAGCACATGCAGGTGGTAGGACCTTGTGCAAGGTCCGCCCGGATTGCTACCACCATCTTGCTCGCTAATCCTGCCGTGAAGCAGCAGAGCTTGCACTGTTTGTGTTTCGGTGTGGAGAGTAAGACGGCCGGTGAAATTACTGGCACTTGAGGTATCCCATCTTAGGCCTCTAGGTTAGCAACGCATCTGCAATACCCTGGTGTTGCAGGTGTCTATGGGCGGTGGTGATCTCTTACCATCAGGAGACCCACTTGCTCGTTTGCCATCCAGTCGAATAAAAAAAAAATGCTCGTAGGGTAAATCATAAAAAAAAGTATTTTTGTATATATTTATTGTTTTTTATTTACAGTTCAGTATAGGTACCTAGTCAGAACGTTCAGACAATCCAATAATAAACTACCTATATTAAATAAAATCACTCGGCATTAGTGCGCACATTTGCCTTTATGATTATTAATCAAATCGTCACTACTTTGAAAAAATCTCGTATCTAAAATCAATATGCCAACAAAATTGAACTTTGACATAATGTTCATAAAGTTCACTCAGAAAATTATCTATTTTGAGGTACGAGTTTTTTTTTAAAGGAGTGACGAAATGTAAGTATGACTATACAAAAGCACTTAGTCGGAGCTTAACGCTCTTACTGTACAACAACAGGAAAGCACAACATTTTCCTTATACATTTCATGTCAAATGCAACTTAAAAATATATTGAAGCTAGTCCAAAGCCACAAAAGCATTAAATAAGACTAACTATGTAATGCGTATTATTTTCCCACATAACTTTCTTTATACAAAATAAAAACTAAATAATAAAATGTATACTTTCATTCATGTCAACTGAAATACTTTCTATGTGTAACATAATTGAATAATAATTTGCATGTACTGAATCAAACGGAACACTGCATCAATGGTACATTTTATATGTTATAAAAGTATTTTATTTATTGCTAATATTTTACAATACTTTTTAGAAGTGTTACTATGGCACCACATGCTTACAGCATACTTTTATAAAAAATCTACTTATTTACAAAGTTACACAACTAAAAAATAATTCTAATTACCTCTGTATCTAAAGTGATTTTACTCAGTAAAGATAACAGGCAAGTGGAAGCCACGTACCACACAGTCCTTGCCCGACTTCTATAATATCAATGGAAGACATTGGACTTATCGTTTGCTTATAACTAAGTTTTAAATCCTGAGCACAATGTTTTCTTAACTTCCAAAGTGCAATTCACGAAGTCTAGCGTTTTTTGCACTTCAAAATATTCTTTAGCATCACTGCATTTTTTTGAGTGAAATGTCAATAAAAATGCAATACCTACTTTTTGTCACAGTCTCAAACTGAACTCAATACGACAGATCAACAAGTTTTAAAGAAAGTGAAAAGATTATCATTCAATACTTTGTGTTTATTAAGTTTAACTTTATTGTTGCAGAAGTAGTTTACAGGAACTTTTCTCATCCATAGTTTGAAATATATAAATCTGGCAACTGTGTTCAAAGACATTGACTAAAGACCAAATGTAACATGGAAACATGAATCGAAAACTGTAAAAAAAATATTCTAAAATTAATGTTCTAAATTAATGTCAGTAACAGCTAGGCTTAATATCACAATTATAAAATAGTATTAATAGTAATGTGTGCTCAAATGTAACTACTTATTGTAATAGTTTGGTAATGAATTAAGTACATAGTGGTGGAGTTCGACTATTGCGTTTAATATTACATAGGATCTTTCTGCCAATGCTGACATAGGAACGATAATATAATCAATATTTTCAATCTATCAAAATGCTTATACTAGGTACGCTAATATTTCTAGCAAGGATATTTTTAATAATCACATTTTTTTCTATTTTCCTAATATTATCCAACAAAATAGTACCTCTAAGTTAACATATTATGACTTGAAGTGACTATGATATAAAGTTCATCATCTTTTGACACTATCACATTAAATGTTAAAGTTAAAACCTATAGTTGAAAACGCCTCACCGCGGCGTCCATTCTACAAACTAAACATCACTGTTATTTCTACGAGAGGAACAAGATTTTATTTGCCTACGTACATAGAATTAGTCTTTTAGAATCTTGGAGAGAGCGGAAACAAACTAATATAGCCCTTTGCCTCCCGTCGCCGGATTGCCGGACACCTTCGTCTGACCCAATACGTCGAAGGTATCCTTTAAATCGAATTTAAGTGTTATCAATGTTTCTGTGCAGTGCGTAAGTATATAAATATGATAAAATTAGTGAACATAACATTAGTTTTTACAAAATATAAAAGCGTATTTTATTGCCTTCCCCCGATATAAGTAGACCCAGATGAATACCATGATACATAACAAGGTGGTGGAGAAACTAAGTGGACATTGATTCATGTTGATACTGTTCTGCTAATAGACTTTATAATCTGAAGGTACTCGATGAGCGCCATTAATTTATTAGAAGAAATCTTTTAATCTGTAATATCTGATCATTTTTAAAACAAAATGATGCTTTGGTCCCATGCGCTTGCATGTGGCTCTATCTTTAAATTTTACTATAGCTAACGGTCAGACGTGACAGAATCTTGTCTTAAAAATAAGAGGTAGATTGTAATTTCAAGAAAAATCTTTACTATAACTGGAAGATGTATCTAAAAGTATAATCTTAATCACTCAGTGCAGCGCCGCGTGGACCGCTAACGATCGGAACAAAGAGGCAAAGCGAGTAGCTCGCAGGGCTCATGCTTATCATAACATAACTTACGCTATACATGTACTTTACTTATAGTATGTAGGCGTCTACCTACGTTTAGACATGCGCTGTCAGTCTTGGTATCAGTCCTCGATCACTAATGCACCCTAATAACTATAGGTTTAGTTTAAAGTATTTTCGTACTTATGCACCGTTTAATTTGTGGTGTGAACTCACTCTGGTCGGCACAGATCCAAGGGAGATCGGTTGGTATTAGAAATGTACGTCTCTGACGTCGGTGGGAGTGGCTGCGTTGCTATGAGCCTTGTCCTGGGAGGGCGGGGGAGTCCAGCCCGCCGCCTCCCGCGTCTGCCCGTTTGGGGCAGAGACGGCACGATCTTCTATCATGTTCTGTACCATCTCTTCGATTTGCTCGAGGCACGTTTGGAGGCAATCCTACGGTGAAAGAAAGTATGAGTTAGTTCAAATGTCTAACGTTGTGATAAGGTAATAAAAAAGTGTGTCTTTGAATATTAACCAACCACGCCGGGGTATATTTTTCAAAAGTATTAGATAGGTACTAACCAAATCGATGCCAGTGAGCTCTTGCAGACGCGGAAGGTGTCCGTCCAGACTCAGCCCGCGCAGCGCGGCGGCTATGCTGCACGAAGCCAGTGTGCTCGCCGAATACAATGTAAACTCGTAATCTGTAACAAAAGAAAAAACAATTATCATTTTAATATTTTTAACTAAAAGCGAAGTTGTCCCTAGTGAGAGATAACAGGAACACATCATCATCAAAAGCGAAGTTATTTAGTGTGAGGTAGTGCTATGCTATCAGGTTCGCAACAGTCTTGGCGAGGTTGTTGAATGTCGTGGTGACTTATGAATGACATATTATCATGGATGCATGTGTTAGTTTCTCTGTGTTATATAAACGCTTAGCTGGCTGGTACTGGAGAACCAAATCGGGCATATTATTGGATATTAACTACATACTCCAGAAGAAACATAATATTACGGAACGGATTTTCCTGTATCGGAGATAAGTTCTTATTTATAGAATAGTTGGTGTTAATTAACGATATTTGACCCATTAAGCGAAACCTCTATTTCACATTAACGAATGATGATGTTACTTACTATAGCTTTTGCCCGCGGCTCAGCCGGCGTGGTATTCGGTTATCGCGCGCTGTTCCCTCAGGAACTGTGCATTTTTCCGGGATAAAAAGTAGCCTATATCACTCTCGGGCCCATAAACTATCTCTATGCCAAAAATCGCGTCGATCCGTCGCTCCGTTACGGCGTGAAAGACGGACAAACACAAACACAAGCATTTATAATATTAGTATGGATTAATCCAGGATCAGTTTAATTTTCAGGATATTTAGTCTATGGTTAACGCTATTCCATTTCAGTGTTGAGTTGACGAAAGCAGTTAAGAGCGGGCAGGTACTGTTTGGCTACATCCGGAGAAGAAATGGCGCTTTCTCCCTCACTCAGGTCGTCGGTCCCTCTCGGAGGGCTCAAAGGAGCCGGCAGCCCCCGGCCGCATTCCACAGCCTGCGCCTGAGACTCACTTGAATGTTTCTCACGGACGTACTTTGGCGAAACCATTATACGTGTACAGATCCTTAGCCATTTTAGGGCTGGACGTCTTAAGTAATATGATATAACGAGCGGTGTGATAATTGACGTGAAATTCAAATAGGACTGGTCATTCCGAGCCGGTGAGCGCTCTAGGCGTGTTAAGTTGTTACGTAACGCGAACCAATTAAAGTTAGTTCATATTTATGGTACGGACGGGGTTTCATAATTTACTTATTGCTCATTTTTAGGGATCCGTAAAAGGGACTGGTGCCAGTTGAACAGAATGAGAACGGGCTGTGGCCGAAGCCGAGCATTTATGCACAAATGTGGGTGGAGAGTCACCAGCATGCGAGTGTGGAGCCCCAGTGCAGGACATCGAGCACATCATCGCCCACTGCCTACTCACTAAATACGATGGCCAACCAGCAGACCTGCTTACCCTTGACAACGACGCAATCCAATGGAATATGAATATTTTATTTTGAATTTGAGCGATTGTATTTGATATTAAGCCATACGAATAAATAGGGATCCGTATAAGGCTCCGCTGTATTTCCTGTTCGTCTGTCATAATCACAAGTCTATATTTTTGTATTTAGCATATTTTTTTGAATAGTAATAGGTAGACACTCAAAATTTTCTCAGTGTGGCCGATGGCCAGTATGGTCGTTATTACAACAAATAATAAAATTAAAAGAATATTAACATAGAAGAAAAGTTCTCAGCCGGTTTTACAATGTCAATAATGGCAATGGTGGCCAGTATTTTATTGTCTAGTAGTTTCTAGGTAGTTACACGGTTTACCTACTCTTATATCGGTGACGTTCGCCAAGGTGTGCGAATACTTTTATCACAGTCTCAGCGGCTGATTAAATACCGATAATGGATGTAGTGGATTAGTCAGCGAATATGTATGTCTATGCAAAAATATCTCCAGCCAGTTATATCAGGTCTTGCGAAGTTGACAAATTACTTCATACTAAGAATTGTCGCACACCTACGCAAGATCCGTATTGGTAATTAGTTAAGACTTTAGGAACATCAAGTTATGGTAATATTATCCTAAACAATACCTGTTTAGGATAATATTACCATAACTTGAAGTTCTACTAACTAACTACTAACTAACTAACTGACTAAGTTGTCTTACTTAGCCATAGCAAAGCTAAGACTGTAACAGCGTACCAGCCAACCAAACAGAGGTTATATAATGAACTGCTAATTAGGTAGGCAGCATTCGGTGATGCTACAGGAAACCAACCTAACAATATTAATATTCGACAATTCAAAACATAATAAGGAATCGGATGATTGTAAACTACAGGAGTAGGCATGTAGGCGAGTCTGAACGCGTCCTATATTCAGCACATGGGTAAGAAAAATGGTACCTAATTTAATCTGAGACGTTCCCACGGCGTTACGAGAATCACTATTCAAACTCGCGCGAAACCACAAATGGCCTCAGTTCGAGGACGCGCACAATACGAAGAGCCTTCAAGGGCCCCCCATTCATCATTAAGTATACTCCATTATACGCACCGTGCGTAGGGATATCGAACATTCTTTCAGCTCATTTAAAAAGATTTATTTTCTTTTTTTTATTTGCATGTCGCTATTCCCGAGATAAAGGGAACGGGCAGAGAACGAGCAGAAAAAAGATGAAACAACGAGAGCGACCGCTCACTAGAGGCATTTGCATAATCTGATGTTAATCAAACAGCGACAGCCCTACCGCCTTGCCCGCGCCGCGCCGGCGACCGGTTCGTCGGACCGGCGTTGTTGCTCCTCACCGCCCAAATCATTCTCAGCTTAGACAATAACCGTTACATACAAGCCTCGAAACTTAATGCTTATTCAGACGTTCAAATAAAGAACTTTCTGAAATCCTTTGGGTAAGTACACATAATAATATTTGCATCATGTGGCAGCGCAGAGCAGAACTCGCCGGAACCCACACGCAGCGGACGTACAGCTAGTACAATCTTCCTTATTAGTGCCACCGGCGCATTAGCCTCGCAGAGGAAGTGACAAGGAAGTCGATGCGAGCGTTAGGTAGTAAGTAATATTACTCAAACTCGGCACTGCCATCGACAAGACGTAGGTTAGGTACCTAACTAATCAACCAGTAATGTTTTATTTTACCTTTTTCCCGTACCTATCCATCTACAATCTACATCATGCTTACTTACCTATGTATTTTAATCACGCCAGAGAAAAGATTAAAGAAATATACACAAGAACGCTTTTGAAAATGGCAAGAAACCGCAAGTGTCTGTTCGAGACGAACGACCGTCAGTGGTGACATAATCGTCGCATTGCCCTTGAACATGGAATGGATGTGGCGATAGAAGAGGTGCGGGTTCGCGGCGTGGCGCTCCGGCGCTCGGCGTCTATTCGCGAGGTGAACGCTCTGCCGAGGCCACGCCGCGCGCCGTGCCGACGTCGCCGGTATCGGTAGTGCTAGTGCCCACCGGAACAAACACCCGCGCGGGCCCCCGGCCCCGGCACCGCGGCAGACGAGCGCGAGCGCGCGAACACCGCGCCAAAGAAGATAACGTCCACTCCGCCTACCCGCGGCCCTAACGCTCCCACCGACCGCCGAAAGCTAAACGATCCGCCCTACCGCTTCCATAACAAACGCAAACCGTGACAAATCTAAAGAAAACTACAAAGGCTTCTCGCTACTGCTGCAACCGGGCAGACGAATACGGTCTTTAAAATAACCCATTACAAATTTAATATCCTGACGAGTTATGATTCCAGAGTAAATTGTGCCATTCAAATAATGATACATAATGCGGGCTCTCTCGGCCGCTCGATACCGCGACTATGCACGAGCCCGATTACGCCCGCCGGCCGGCGCTCGAGGGTAGCCTTAGCCTTATTGTGCGAGACATTCGCATCATATAAAACTGCTGTGACATTATAATTTATCCAAATAAATTCCCTCATCTCGTGCCTCTTTAATAACTGTCACACTGGAACTCGAGACGCTTATGGAAAAACATTATTATGGCTTACTTCTACCCACTATGATTTTGTTAGCATGACCGTTTGCGCATTTAATTTAGTTCTTAAGAAAAATATGTTTTCTCAGTAAGTGATTGTAAATCTTATGAGAAATAAATAATCTTAAACCTTACATTATAATCTGCGAGTGGACTATAGTCATATATCCAACCAAACGAGCTTTATTTATTTATCATCTCACGCAATAGGGTTCAACAACGCAACACAAGTCAGAACGACAGCTTAACGAGGGAGAGATGATATCTGAGAGGATAGTAAAATATAAGAGCTGGAGCGTGAACTTTAAGAACAAAAACAACAAGACATCGGCGGCGAACAACAAAAACCGTTGCACAAAAACATATGATCCCATGAGGGCTACGGGGGAAAGAGGCGAGGGGCGCGGGCAGCCCGGGCGTGCTGGAATGCGCTCTGGCGAGCGGCGTGGGAGGTGCCGGCGCACTCGCCGCTGCACCACACACGCCGCTGTCTCCCGCGCGACCGCATGCTCTCAACCCTTACCCAACGTAAATAGACTCGACACACAATTCCTCCCGTTCCTAAATACTGCTTTGCGACGACGCAAACAGTGATTCCTATTCAGCTGACCCTATAGCCCAGTTTCTGTATCCTGCCCTGCGGGTTGCATAAATATCACAACAATAATATGCAACAAGGCGAAAACTAAACAAAGTTTCAAGAACAACTTGTCTTTCATATTCTTTTTGTATCATGTAAGTACTGTATACATATTTACTTAGTTTCGTTTTATTCCAATTCCCAGCCAGTCTTGTCAATGTATAAAATTCTGAGAAGTTCAGTGACACGTGACGCTAAGAGTCGACAAAGGCCAAGAGAGGCGCGACAATGTCGTGACGTGGTATCTCGATGCTAATTACCGTCTGCCATCGAACAAAACCTGCCGAAGCTAATAATTAGGTGCGGATGAGTGCGGCGAGTTACTACTCCGTGCGAGCACTGCCAATTGTTTCACCTTGGTTCCTATGTCACGTTTGAGATTTGCGATTATTAGTGAGACTTACCTCTGGCAGCAAGCGCGATGAAAGTTTGTGCATGCCGGTGCACCATATCCGTATTGACGAGGCCTCGGAGCGGCAACCGCGATAGCAGCAGCGGCAAGAAGTCGTGTGCCGTCACTCCAGCCACGTCCCACTTCAGCTTCGATAACACCAGCAGTTCCCAGCTCTGTTGACAAACACATAATTACAATTAGATGTAATATAACGCGAAGAGCAACAATAGCAATTGAAGGATCTCGTTATTAGTATTCTTATTTTTTCTGCGCAGGAAACAGCTGACCTCGGGTAAGCACAAACCTAACGCAGATTAGTAACCAACCGCATTGGTGGAAGCTGTCGATAGCAGCTATATAGTTTAGCGCATTCTTTTAAAAACAAGTCTTGATCATATGTGAGCTTTGAAAGAGAATGAGTGGTGTAACGTTCAAACAATAAAATGGCATTCCTGACGCCACATCCGTCGCGTATAATCGTAAACACGCAGTTTCGCTCGACTTCCCGGAACGAGCCGTAGGTACGCACATTGTTGTCGGATCTAACAACCAAGTCGGTGCGTTCACTCTAGTCAAAACTTAATGACCGAACGTCAAAATCCGCTGACTGATCAACCAGTAAATAAAATAAAATTCTGAATCATTATAGGTTATAGGTATCGGGTTAAAATAAAATTGTTTATCACAACAGCTGAAAACATTTAGTTAGTTGGTCGTCAGTATGTTCTTCGTTATCACCGGCTATTATCTTTCCGCTCTAACCTGACCTAGATTATATTAATTAAATTTAATAACAAACGTCACTCGTAATTTTTGGTGATACTGCAGCGGCATCTGAATGGTTCAAGTTATGAATAACTTGATTATTTCGTGTACACATACACTCATACATATGTGCATGTCCGTTGACAGATAATACTCGATGTTTACTTAACTCAATCGGCGGGGTCGGCGCGACGATCGTACCCGGCTGCTTTTCACTCGCAGAGGATTGTGGATCACATGGCTGTCGCTTTAGAGCCGAGACTCGTTTGCCAAGGATAAGGGTATAGGCCCTATTAGATCTTAATAGGGAGATTTGTGAATGAATGAGTCTCATCACTGGAATTCGAAATGAGATCGTTTGTCAGAGTAAAGCACAACATTGCTACGGTCGTTGTTTGTGATCTGTTATAAAACCAGATAACTGACGATTTCGCACAAAATGGTTGACACTTTACATTGTATTAAACAATGTTGCTGGCTAGCTTTAGTCTACTTTTTGGAATGGCGGTCAGGCTTGCGGCCATATGCGGGTCAACCGCGAAATGGAAAGATCCCGGCTCTCGTCGGACACGCAGATAAGGTCTTCGGAACAATGTGCCCATAAAGTATTCACCGCAGAGACAAGAAGCTCGCGGCCCAGACGGATGTCGGACTGTCTGTTAATATGTCTGTTTAAAGACTGAGAATCAACTTGTACTTTTCAGCAGTTTTAAAATAGGCATGAAAGTGAAGTCTTGTTTTGATACAGCAAAAGAGCTGATGGAATGCAGGGTCGTAAACGCGTGAGCCCTGGCGGGTGTTCATTTGAGGACGTGGTGCCGCGGAGGGAGGCGGGAGGCGGGTATCGCAGGCACGTTACAGCCAATAAAGCAAGCTATGCAAACAGCCCCCGCGCCCGGCGAACCGGCGCTGAATTCCTCGCTCCGTTCCCATGCTTTATCCAATTTCACCCAACAACGGTGCGGCAGCGCTCGCTCGAACAATGAGCCCGGTGTCGCGTGGCCGCATGCCCGAGACTTAACTACGGAATTTTCCAAATAGGTGGGAACTGGGAAACAATCAATAATAACCCATTAAAAAGTCATTTATTGATTTCACAAACTTGTTAGAATATAGAAACATAAAAGGACGGTTCTGTATTTAAAAAAAGATAAAGGAGGAAAATGCTAAAGCCACGCGGTCGTATCAGTTAGAACTCCAGCTCTAGGTACAGCAATGCATAATAAGTATAATAATGTGAGCGCGTAAAACGTGATACGCATTCCGAATTCGATGTTACGTAACTGCTCGATGCCAGCAAATTCCAGCAACTAGTGAATGATTAACTCCTAAGGCGGTTGTGGACGAACAGAGGCAGGAGGCGGTTAGCGCGACCACCTTTGAGAGCAGCAATTGTCTTTACCGCAAATTTTTAATTTTGCTCTCTCAGGGTCGCCGCCCGCATCGGCCGGTCGTTTGACTGGTATCGACGCAATTTATTACCGTTGAAGATATTTAGCATTAAATTAAAGAGTTAGTACACTTAAAAACGGCAATATAAGCAGATTTTGAAGAAAACGTTATTACTTAGCATTTATTTTTAGGGTTTTTAGAAATCAAGTATCTCAGGTGGTTATCAGTATTGTGTTGTTTGTATGCTTCTGATTAAAACTTTAGTTTGAAATAAAATTGTCTTTGTTTGTGCTAAAGCAACTGAGAGAAGTGTGCTCTGATGGCTGCGCGAGGACACAAGATGAGATAGCGGCGAGCAGCGCGCACCGCACAGGCGCAGACGAGAAGGCCGTCGATTGGAATGCGACTGGTTCCTCCGTCCCTCCCTACGTTGCTCTGCCAATTTGGCATAATTCGTGGGAAACAATACACTGGTAAAATTACTCAATTCTAAGTTACGAGCGATACAGAAAAGCGTCTTCTTATTAGTTACTGAGTTGATGGCAGAGTCAATTTGAATCCGTGAGGAATTCCAAAGTATCTACACTTAGGTTGAACCAAAGAAACACTGTGGGATCGGCAAACAACAGCGTGGAGCTCATTTACTCATACATATTTGTTGTGAGCTCTAAATACCCTCTTTCGCTCGATACTCGTTCGGAGAGTTCACGCACCATTTGTGCCGGCAAAAACAAGCACCGCGTATAGCCATAGGCTCCAACACATAAATATTCAAATGCCTTTTCTTTATCAATTGTTTCTATTAGCGCGCATAGTGTAAGCACTCATTGTACGCGTTTCCAATCAAGCTGTTGTAGCAAATCCGATATTGAGTAGGGAGTAGGTCCTATACAAATACTTTCGTTTATCAGAATCGGCCGAGAAAGATAAAATGGACGCTATGGCACGGATTTCTTCGCAAAAAATGGGGTTCACATTGATAGCGTGCCGTTCACGTTTCTTTGCACAACATTGCCGACCTACAATTAGGTTGACGAGGTAGGTATGTACATATTTTACTACTTTTCCCATAAACAGCGAATCAATTACGAAACCAGTCGCCATTCAGTTATGTTTTAATTATTTTAAAGGTTTACGATTGTGACATGGTTGGAACGTGAGAACACGTGTACTTTTATGATGGGAAGATACCGGTCGGACGGGTAGCATAGCAGACACGAGGCTGTGGGCTGACGATTGCTGAGCGTTTCAATCGCTGCGAGTACCAGTCCTCCCAGCCTTGTAGCTATAGAGACGTAACTTCGCATGTTGATCCAACGCTGCCAACGAATAAGCATGGGAACAACACACTGCCGTGGGCTGGGATGCCAGCGCGCGCGTTCTTTTTGCTTGCCTCGCGTTTCGCCTGCGGCCGACCGGACTCGCCGCCTTGCCCATTGTATACAAAGCTTGTTTTCCCAACTAAGTATAGATTAAAAAAATAAGTTGACAACTTTCTTACTGCACAATTAATTAACAGAAGTGAGAGAGGAATCTGCAAGTCGAAAACATCGCTTGAAACTATGGATCTCGTATTACTTGGTGCATGTGTAATATTCGCCACACTTGGATATGCGGTATGCCGTTGTGGGAATGTTTTTGTGGAGTCACCGTTATGCCTTCCGGAGATGTGTGGTTTGTAGTAAACATAATATCTCGCTATGAGACAATTAAAACGTAAAGAGAAAAATGTCTAACGGCAAGCAAAGTATCCGAGCGTCTACGATTTTCGTAGACCCGCTACGAGAGTGCTACGAATCGAACATCGTCTATACACAACACTGTAAGTACACTACAAACAGAACAATCTACAACTATTTTTCACATACTTTGTAGTGCAAAACATTCCAATGCAACACAAATTATCTTTTGGGTAATTTTATCGCTATGCCGATGTTACTAAAGGCGTTTTATCACCGGGTTCAAGCTTTGATGATTACAAATAGAAAACGTTTCGAGATTATCGTCAGTTTACGAATAACGTCTTGTACTTGTAATAATTAATATATTTACATTTACAAAACTATTTGAACCATTGCAACTTTATGGATTTAAAAATTAAACCAATATACCTACAGGTTAAAAAGTACCATGTGATTACGTAAAGGGTCATAAGAAAGCAATAAGAAACGGGTCCATAGTGCAAACAAATGGGCAAAAACAATTGAAAGTCGAATTATTCAAAATGAATGGGCACGTCCATGCAAGATTTCGCGTTTCATGATATGGCGTCGAGCAAAGCAAGGTCAGAAGCGGTCGCGGCGTGAGAAAAAATATGCGGCGTGCTTCGTCTGTAATTGGTCTGATTGAAACGCGGGCCTCGTTCCGAGAGCTTCCGAGAACCGGGGACACTGTCCCGGCTCCTGCCGCATTCCGCCGACCACCACATTTACAGCCTCCATTTTGCAGCCTTTACTGCCCTCTTCATTACGTTCATCGTCAAAAGAGCGGAGTGTGACAAATAGGTACTTATCGTACTTATATTCTAATCCCGTTGCAACATTAACTTCGAACGAAACGATCAAACATGGTCTGTGCACATATGCACAAACGATCTAACTGCACTTGAACCATGTGCAAGGTTCCATCTGGAGGGGTGCTTATACCAATACAGTTAATTTTATGTCTAAGACAGTACATATTAACGATGAATAAGCATTTCTTTGGAGCGCAATACATCCGGCCGATGACCGCTAACACATTGAAGAATGTCTAAGCCTGGTAACGTTTCCTAAGCGCAGCATTGTCTAAGAACGTAAGTTGCATACGGTGGAAATGGTGGAATGCACTTGTAGGTAAAAAAACGGGTCGAGTAATGCAGACGCGAAGATGTGCCTTGCTTATTATCTACGGGACCGCGGCGGGGCCCCGGCGGGTTGCCGCGCATCCGATGCATGCAGCGAGCCAAATACCTACCTTATGTTACATGCATCGCAGCTAAATACATTCCGCACATTCGAAACGTTCACCTTAACCTCTTACTCTCTTAGTGAAAAAGCATTCAACTGTTTTAAAACTTGTCATTTAGCGATGACCTACAAAAATAAATAAGTAACGATCTAATTTCGAAAGACAATGGAGTAAAATTGTGGAAGCAGTAATTAGAACTAGAGCGACCGACCACGTGGTTTTAATAAAGTTTATTTCGGACTTGGAGATAAAAGGTGACTCCCGAGTGACTCGGCGTGGCAGTGGGAGTTGTGGGAAAATCTCCAACCGCAACGGAAATAGATACGAGAGCTAATAACATGAAACGCATCAACAATAGCGCTGCATCAAATGAAACTGAAATAAAACTAAAGAAAAATATCCTAAGAAATGAAATAAGACGATAGAATAGTCTATTACTTAGGGTTGCCAACCGTACTATAATATATAGTATTGTACTATATTTCGGGTCTGCGTACTATATATACTGTTGAAAAAATATATACTATATTTTTAACACCGAAATCTAACAAACAAATCCTTATTTTAAAAATAAAGAACGCGCCAATTCCGAACTACGAACGTCTATGTCTATAAGTAATCCTTTGTCTTTGGTTCCGAACTTGTTAATGTCAAATTGAATTGACAACATCAAAATAAATAAGTAGGTAACAAATATATCTGTCTATTTTTTAATATTTCCATAAAATACTATATTTTTTAGGTGTAAGTACTATATTTTTTCCATTTTATTTTGAAAAATACTATATTTCACCGAAGAAAAGTGGTTTGTAGCTATTGCTTAGCGAAAATTTTATCAAAATTAAATAGACAGATAAAACATATTATATTATATGAACTATGGTTTTATCTTAGGTGACTACAAAACTTCCCCCCAAGCTACGATGTAATCGCATGAATGTTTGATTCCGTAAATGTAGGTATTCAAGGAGGTAAACCTATTTTTGTTTAATGGGTACCTATTCGCTCTCTGTAAAATATACGAGTACCTACGCACGACCGTAAACACTTAATTTATTACACAGGGCCACGATAAAGTCTTTTACTGTAATCTTCGACCCTTTCTAACAACTTAGATAAGTATATTAGAAGATCTAGCAACCCAGATAGTTTGTTGATTAGGTAATAATTCAATTATTGTAACCTCAGTAGGTACCTATTCCACGATGTGTCATCAATTAAGTATATGAAAGCCATCTAGTACCTATATCTATTTTATGAATTAACTTACAAGTATTTATCTCCTACCTAAGGTACTTACACTAGACAAATTCAAAGTCAAAATGTTTTATTTAATTTAGGTTAACAAGGACATAGTGTCATAAGTAGGTATGAATGTGAAAAAAATTCGACCACCGGTTCAGAAAAATCTGTTGAGTGAGAAGAACCCGGCAAGAAAGTCCACGAGGTATTTACTATTTATTTAACTACTCGTCTGGTACCATCAGCCAAATATGTGGTCTACCACCCTGAAGTTCATAATCGTTTGCATATCATAAAACAATAGGTAATGTCAATAGACGTGTCTGTCAACTTGAAAGTTCGACGTTAGCGACATATTCATTTGATAGGAACTTGTTTAAAAATTGATAGACCACTTATTTATTTGGCTGATGGTACCTATTGCGATGACAAGTATAGGTACTTAGTCGACCGAAAGTAAGTGCTCAGTACCTACATCAGAAAATAAACAACAAGGCTGATTATCACAACTTTCTTGCAAGTGGTACATAATAATTAGTATCAGTAATGTTCCATCCAAGCCATACAACTAAAATTGAACCTAAGGATGATAGGTATAAAGCAATTTCTTGGTCGACTATACAAGCATTTTATTCGATATATCAATTATCTGTCCGAAATAAAGAATTCCAATCTCTCACGGATGTTAACGAATGGCTTAGAAACCGGAGTAAACGACACGAAAGCGTCTCGAGCTAGTTGCCCCCGTGCAAATCAGTGCATGCGCGAGCGCAAAAAGCGCACACGAAACCGTATGACTAACGAGATCAGCTGTTTCCTTAGAAGAAAGTTGATTATGTCCTCATTACTTCACTACACATATAGTCTAGTAAAAAAAGTTGTATCATGTACGATAATGGATATTTTGTGAAATATTATTCCTTTTCTCGAATGGCTTTTAGTAATTATCATATTGTTAATTATATCGAACTGTCGTTACGGATGAGAAGACCCCCCAACTGCATCGTCTGAACCGCAACATGTAATCGTTATCGGTCAGATCAAAAGCTTCTTGCCAGTGAAAAAGAGAATGCTTGAGTAGTGGAACAGAAACACCTCAGTGAACTTAAAAGGTACTTACACAAAGGTCTGAGAGTGTGATGCTGTTCGCCGTGTAAAAGACGAGCAGGTCGGCGGGCAGGCAGCGCGAGCCTGGCTCCCGGAGCTTGGAGGCCAGAAGCAGGCACGCTGTGCCCAGGAGCTGTACTTGACTCTTGCCAACGGGACACGTGCTCAAGAACCGGTCCAGATATGACACTGCCAGCGGAAACACTTCCTCTTGGCAACCCTGGTCTTCACATACCTGAAAATAAATGACTCTTTAATTCATTGTGTTCAGTCAGTCGGTTACGTTACGGCACACCCGAGTGACTTTATCATCCGGTATTCCCGATAACCTATATTTATAACATGGAAATACGTGTGTCGCGATAAAATCGAGTCGCAGTTCCTGCAGTGGATTGCCTTATCACAGCAAACGTTGTAACAAGCTCGTTACTTGCAATACTGACTTAATGGGAATACCATGAGATTCCTGTTAGGCGACAAAAAAACATTTATAAAGGCTTTAAGAATGTGTGAACGGATTACGGGAGTCTTTGCTATCAAATTGGTTCCCATAGGAAAATTGTTGCGCGTCGAGTCGAATCCAACCGATGAGAACTATTCGAACGATATACAGCATGATTAGCTTTGGATTGTGAAATGAAAAGCGGGGAAAGTGAGTGGATGATACCGGGGAGCGATGAAGTAAGTGGAGTGTCATGGGAGACGGTGCCGTGGGTGGATTGTCCCCGCATAGTTTCGCACGGTGTAACGCGACCGGCTCAGGCGCAGCTGACTCTCACGGTCGAGATGTCGTCAGCTGATTCGTTACTCATCTCAAGTCTCAGCAAAGCTAATCGTTCTCGGAATTCATATTTTATGTAGGTTATGAAAATTGTATCCCAAGGAAACTGGTAAATTAGTCATAGGTATTACATGATAAAATATGCAATCAAAAGCTAAGTACCTAATATTTAATGAAGTGATACTTATAATAATTAAAATAACTTTTTTTTTCAATACTTAATAGGTTAGGTACTTATTTCACCTGTCGTTGGACGGTTCTAGAATTGGTGTTTATGCATTTGCTAACGATGAAAAACATGTTCAAGACTGTAATTACGTACCTAATTAACGTCCAGTAACGTATAGTTATAATTATAGGTACCTACTAAAACAGCAGTTCTGTACATATAAAATAATATCTATCTAATGTTAATGTTGATAAAAGTCATTATAAATGCGAAATTAATATTTGGGTAGGTATGACTGTATAATGGCATAATCATCAGCAGGGGGGCTACTACGAAACTCGAAAACTCGAAGTTCGTGTCGTGCAGTCCCTCTGACACTTATACTATTTAATACGAGAGCGAGAGGAACGGTACGATACGAACTTCGAGTTACGAATTTCGTAGTAGCCCTGCAGGTGCCGTTGACCTTAGTACTTCGCACCTCGAGATTTTGTGACTGATATGCAATCATCATAATGAATGCATCGTTAACTGATGGTATTAAACAGGTTTACTACCGATGTGGGCTTTAAAAAGTACAGTAAGCGAGATTAAAGTCATGACAGAAGAGCAACCTTCTATGCGAAAGTGTCGCTCTCGTAGGTCTGTGGTATATAGGTACAGAATAAATTCTATTTTTAAACGGCGTGCTATTTTTAACAGGATGCTGTTTTCAAATATTTCATCGCGTGGAAGTACCTATGTACCCGAAACCTAAATTTATACCTACCTACTTGGCGAAGTCGTGCCATATCAAAGAAAATTGGTAAGTACTCGTAGGTAAATAAGTACCTACAGGTTACAAACGAACCTATGTGGCGTAATTTATCCTAGTGCATGCATACCTCTATATTTATTAGTCTTAATTATGTAGGTACCTAGATGTTCAATTGATTTACAATCGATCTAAAATCAGGTAGGTAGATGAGTAGCTTCTTTACTAAAGCAAAATTTAGCAAGCCGCTGTTTCAGTTAAATGCTCACTAAGCTATACAAAATGGCTACAAGTAAATAGGTAGGTACGTACCTACTTTAGCACTAGTTGCTAGGTAGGTATTTACTTAAAATGTAACCAGAAATCAGTTCAGTGAGCTAGCGAAGTGGCAAGGCAACTGGCTAGGCGCTGGCGCAGGTTGATGACGTCACCGCCAACGTCGCGCGACCACGTGGCCGCCACAGCTGACTGCCTCCCCCAAGTCCCCCATCGCTACACGACTCGCTGCCTCTCATACACTCCAATAATTAGGTACCCGTAGTTTTAAAAAACATCGCTCGACTCTCATTACCACAATGAATTTGTAATCGAATGCGAAGGGTTCGGTCGGAGGCGTTAGAAGCCGTCATACAGGCACAGGCCACCGAACTTGCGCGTTTGTGGCAGTCAGCGACTACTATACATACATGCTTACCTACTGCCTAACGATGACGGACATACGCGCGACCAGTAATTATATACGATAGGTAGGACCATAGAAATGGCGAAATAACATTTAGATAGGTACCTACCTAAATTTAAGTAATCAATTGATAATGAACACATCGACCGCTCCTATATATTTTTTTTATATATTCTACAATAAAATGATCTGATATAGAACTGACTGTACCTAATATACGTGAAAGATAAAAAGCGTCGGCCGTCAGCTGTGTGCGTGCGTGTCAAAATCAGCTGATTATTCAAATAGAATGTCGGTGCACGCGGCGCCGCGGGCCCCTCGCTCGCGTGCCCGCGCCGGCTACATTATCTATCCACCATTTATTCCTACCTATACAAATACTTAATAACCATCTACGCCAGTTTTTACTAGAAATGAGATGTATTTAAAGATATTCTAATAAGATTCTAACATATGACAAGGAAAACATAATCAGCTGATCGTGTAAACAATGTCACTGAATCTAGTTTTTAAATAGATGAAGTCGGCCGAATGCACTATTTATTACAGACAATTGTGGAACGTGGTCGTGGTTACCATGTTGTCACCGTGCTGGAAAAGGAACACATCGTCATCGCGGTGATGAGGAGGGGGTCTGATCTGATCTGATCCGGGGGCAGCCGGCAGCGGTCAGCGGCGAGGGCATACGGGGGCCGCTGGTGCCGCCGGAGCGCCAGGACCGGGACACGTGGCCGGGGCCGCGCGGCAAGATGGCGCGGGGTGGGTGCGGCTGGACGGGCACGGCGCCGGGCCTCACCTCGAGCATCCATTCGGCGACGAGGCGGCGCATGTGCGGCGTGACCTCGGTCTGCACGGCGCCGAAGTAGTTGACGGTGACGGCGTAGCGCTCCTCGGTGCGCAGCAGGTTGTCGAGCACGCGGCGGCGCAGCAGCACGGGGTCGGGCGCCGCGGCACGCGCGACCGACGCCAGCGCCGGCGCCGGCGCCGCGCTGCTCGGGCTCACGCGCTCCGCACACAGCAGCTCCATGGCACACCGCACTGCGGCTTATAGGGCTCGCTTTTCCTGCGGTGCGGTGCTCGGACGCGACAGCTGATCGTGCGCGCGAGAGACGGGACGAGTGACGTTGCGACGACGGCGAGTGCCCGAGTCGCAGTGAGCGGTCGCCGCGCGCCGGCGCGCCGAACATATGATCGGCGGGGCGCGGGCGCGGGGGCGGGGCCGCCCGTGAGGCCCGCACGCAGGTTTCTCCCGCCCGGCTCGACTCGACTTTCGGTTTGAATCGAATACATACATAACATTGTTTCCC
Organism: Choristoneura fumiferana; assembly: GCF_025370935.1. Classification (NCBI taxonomy): domain Eukaryota; kingdom Metazoa; phylum Arthropoda; class Insecta; order Lepidoptera; family Tortricidae; genus Choristoneura; species Choristoneura fumiferana. Next base: position 8,371,094 of record NC_133473.1, read on the forward strand.
TTCCCGCTCGCTCTTACTGTTGACTGGAATCTTTCTTTTCACTCGAGCATAACAAAAAGAGCGAAACCTCTCAACTTTAGTAAAAAATAAATTAAATAACTTGAATTTTAATAGCGATATCCTATTTTTAATGTACCTACTTTAGTTATAATTGTTTCGCTTCACATTAAATTAAATGAAGTTAACTTGAATTAAGGTATTATAGCCACCATAGATTTATAAAATTGATATTATTATACTTAACCTAATCAACAAAAAGTTGGAAAACCCCCGACTTTGTCACTTCAAACTTCAATATCTCTAAAACGGATGAACCGATTTTGATAAAACATGTCTAAGAACCATCGCTAGATAACCTGCTTTCAATTAAAAAAAAACCGCATTCAAATCGGTCCACCAACACCCCACACAGACATACAGACACAGACGCGCATAGCGGTCAAACTTATAACCCCTCTTTTTGCGTCGGGAGTTAATAAAACAGACAAGGAAGACCTTCCAATCAAATTTCTTACAGTGTTCTAGAAGGTTTTCTGTATCAACTTTTCCTTAAATAGATATAGGTTATATACATACTACTTACATAGTCAGCAAAAACTTTTTTATTTGGGAACATCATTGTTGTCACTTACTTAGGTATATGAACTTGTGATTAAACAACTAAACTGTGACAGAATGCATTATTTTTTTAAATAGGTACAAGTAGGTTCTATGTAGGTTAGGTACTTATGTAACTATTATTGTTTTAGTAGTTGCTTGTATATATATCCTAACGAGTTACCTATTTAGATACCTAGGTAGGTACTCCTACTATAGAGATTGGGGCCGATGCCCTTAGCGTGATCAAGTGGGATATAGGATTCAAACTTTTGTACTTCCAATAACTCGTAGGTCTACCAAAATGTTTTTTAATCATTTATCTTTATCGGTACTTTAGTAAAAATTAAATAGTAATCGTTAGTGCGTAAGTAACTTAATTATAGATACCTACCTACCCATGCCACGTACAGTCAGCAACGAAACTTGCCGAACAAAATAACGTTACAAAAGATACTACTTAGACACATGAATTGTACATAAGTTACTGAACGTAGTTACAAACAAAATTCCATTTACATTATAAATTTCCAAAAGTAGCTATACAGTATATTTCCAAAAGTGGCCGAACATTATATTTTTAAAAGTGGCTGGACAGTAAAATTCCAAAAGTTGCTGGACAGAATATTTCCAAAAGTTGCTGGACAGTAGATTTCCAAAAGTTGCTGGACGTAGTATCGTCTAAAAGTGATTTGTTAGATTATGACCGGACCAATAACAATCACCGAAAAGAGCACAGCACTGTCATATAATCGTGATCGTGACATCATTGACTGTCATTTGTTTATGCCAGCCTCTCGCTTCTTACACTATGTTACTATTTTAGATTTTAACCGACTTCAAAAAGAGGAGGTTCTCAATTGAATTCTGTTTCACGTCATTTATGAATACATTTTACAAATTCTTTTCTTTAATGGATAAGTTACACTCCAAGGGGTGGTGGTGGCTTTATTCAGGATTGTAGAAGTCAGTTTTATAAATTCTCAATTTAATAGTTTTACTTCATACCATACAAGGTTTTCTCGCGGTGTTACTTGTAGATCGTTCCTATAGCTCCAATTTATACCCCCTGAAATATTTGATAATTACATGACTAAATTCAATTACTAATATCTACTTACGTCTATAATGTTCAGCAAGTTTTGAGTAGTATACATATCACTGGATTTATGTAGTCAGACTTGTTCAGCAAATTTTGGTATTTTACAGATCAGGCTAATTATGTAATTAAACATGTTCAGCAACTTTTGTAAAAATAATGTACCATCAGCCAAATATGTAGTCTACCACCCTAAAGTTGATAATCGTTTGCATGTCATAAAACAATAATGCCAATAGACGTGTATGTCAACTTGAAAATTCGACTTTAGTGACATATTCATTTGATAGGAAATTGTTTAAAAATTGATAGACCACTTATTTGGCTGATGGTACATCGACCTTTGCTATTCCCAAATGTCTACAGAGATTTGTACAACAGCCTGTACAGTTACATATGAACCTTTATAGTGTGCAGGTGATTTGAAAATTTGGATGTGTCCATGGATTTTCGTTGCTGACTGTACTTACGTACGTAGTTGACTGGTAGCATAGGTACCTATAACGTACCTACACCGACTCATCGAATTAAACAAATGACCTTTGCCTCATTTTGGTCGCACAAAATTTTTCCAAATTACTTAGTAGTAATTACTACTAATTACTACTAAGTTATTTGGTTATTTTTCCAAATTACTTAGTAGTAGGTAATTACTACTAATTACTACTAAGTTATTTGGAAAAATTAAATTTGACGGGTCCTAATGTACTTTATACTAATAATAATTATTATTTATTTATTTTCTCCACCACCAAGTTACAATGTATCAAACATATTTAATAAATTTAAGAGTGCAGTTTACAGACTTATGTGGGGGAGCCTGGTGCGAGAACTAGGCCAAGCCTGTGTGTCAGGTCACCAGGTCTCCAACCCTCAGCTGCCTACTTTAATTACACCAAGCTAAATTCTCTGTCTCGTTTACTTAGTCATATCATAATAGTGTTCATAATAATAAACAAATGGCAAGCCGATCCGGTCCTCATTCATTCTAGCGGATTTATACTCCCGTAGTAGGTAGTGGAAAAACAACCGGCCAAGTTCGAGTCGGACTCGCGCACTGAGGGTTCCGTACCAATAAAATATAAAATTTGAGATACCTCTTGTCAAAATAAGTACTTACATTAAACGGCTGTCGAAATAAATAATTAATTATCCAGATAAGAAAATAATTATCCAGAGCCTTGTCAAAAAAAATGTACGAAGGGTCATTTAAACTGAGACTATTAAAGGATTTTTTAAATCAAAAGTGTTACTACACTATAAACAATGTTTAGAAGAATAAGAAAAAATAGATTATTATAGAATTAAAGATGATCTCATTGCACTATACTTACCATTACCACATAAGTTCTAAGTTTTGTTATAACTACATTAAAGTATAGTTTATTTAGATACCTTACTCAATCCTTATTATAAGCGTTAGTTATGTAAACCTCTTCTTATAAGTGGTTAGCATAGCATTTGTTATAGTTAATTAATGTAATTCATTTTAAAATTGCTACGCCCCAACAGGGCATCATTTTTTATATTTTTTGTAAAAAGTGTTGCAATAAATAAATACTGAATACTGAACTGACTTTATAAAAATGAGAGAATTTCAAAGAATGAATCTGCAATAAATGTACGTTAGTAAACATTATCACCAAATTTCAAGTTTATAGGTCAAAGAGAAGTAAAAAATATTGCACAAAATGTTTTAAGTAAGTAATAAAAAAAATACTTTTTCTCGCCCAGTTCAATGCGCAAATTCCTTTGTTTTTATAGTCAAAATACCACGCTCAGGACTTATCACGCTAACACACACGAGTAATATTTACCTATTTATTCAAAGAGCTCTAAACAACATAATATGTTGTGGACATATTATGTAACATAACATATTATTATATATTATGTACCCCACAAATAAGAACGACTAAATTTTTTTTTGCGCTGCCTTTAATTAGCTGTATGGGAGCCCCCTTAAAACATTTCAAAATATTTCTTGTCAATTTGTACGGCTTGGAATCAACAATACCTATGCTTTTACTAAAATATGATGACGGAACCAACGGTTTGGCTGGTACACGCAGCACAAGCACGTTAGTCATAACCATAGGGCTCCATTTGATCCCATCCGGTACGGAACCCTAAAAATATCACGATACCTCTAAGCGCACAAAGAACGGTTTAGTAATTAACGTTAGTAGGTACCGGGGGCGTTTAAACCATCCCTTCCAGGTAATTTGGTCATAACATTCACAAACCAAAACAATGGGTCGGTTTGTTTGGAAATTCTATACAGTCATCCGTTATTTTTTCTAAATTCTTTGAATACAGACTACTTCCTTGCCATTATGGGTATTCTGTATTTTATCAATTCCTATATTTGATCACGTTGGGAGTTAATTAAAAGTAAACTTTGGCTTTGTTGGTTTTTAATTAAAATTTCACGTGATTAATCTCGTACCACTGAGACTATCATGCCGCCTTAGTTTTAAGCACTTAGTACTGTACCTACTGATGCACTAAATAATAATAATATAATATATCATTTACTTATTTCAAATAACTTTCGATTCATAATTATCGTTAGTAACAGTTAACTTAGAAGCTATGTTATTCATTATGCTTATGTTAGTCCTCATGACATGATGACGATGATGATGATCGGCGTGACTGAACAAAGAATGATATAAGTAAGTAAAATTATTAGATCACATTCAGATTTTAAGTGCCTTTTTCTAACACCATGTATCATTCCCGTGATTAAAATAAATGATATCATCATCATACAATAATATAATAATAAATATGTAGTTGCTTATGACAATTGTGTTAATTTATTAAATAGTTACCTATCCTACATAAGTAGGTACATAAATTATGTTTAAGTGCACTTGGTCCGTCTAATTAATGCTTACATAAGCGCTTAACAGCGATAGTTATCTAATTTCTAATTAAAATTTCGCAATTGATGTAATTTGTTTACATTTAGGTAGTTATCTACTTGGGTCAATTTTTATTTTGTTTCGAAAATACAAACTGAGACATGGATGCACAGAAAAACCAGAAAAAGACACCAGCACTGGGAATCGAACCCAGGTCCTCAGCATTCCGTGCTGCGTGCTATAACCCCTACACTACTGCTGGACAGGAATCTAGACACGAATTTTTCCTATGCATACATATCTCAGGTTGCTTATTTCTACTTTGCTACTTAAGCAGCAGCACTAGCGACATCTATGTGGCGTCGACTGACGTCACACTCTTTCGGAACCAACCGCTCACCCAGACAAGAGATGTCGCTACTAAGCAATCAAAATATGATTGGTTTTTTGGCACGGAATGCTGAGGACCTGGGTTCGATTCCCAGTGCTGGTCCCTTTTTCTGGTTTTTCTGTGCATCCATGTCTCAGTTTGTATTTTCGATATGGTTTCACGGGATACCCGTAAAAGTAACAAATTTGGAGTTGAAATAAAAAATACAAAAAGACTCCAAATGATATCGTAGTCATGGCTGAGACCCTAGACTAGAAGATATCGGCAAAATGGTTGATGATCTCAGGACAGTTCCTCATTAAGTTCTTATTCCTTAACAAGTGGATCTCAAAATAAATATGGAGAAGATGAAGATTATTTAGATTAAACTCTGTGTTTAATATATATTTACACTGCTTCATATGTCCATACTTCCTCCCATTAGTAGGTACTAATATAAATGCGGAAGTAACAGGCCGTAAAATTGGAAGGACGAAGGATAGCTTTTATCCCGGAAAATTACGAGTACATAGTTCTTGCGGGATAGCGATAAACGCATTTTTGCAGACGGAGTTGCGGGTAACAGTAGTATTTAAATAAACTAGTACATTTTCTTGTAAAACCACAAATGGCGTCAATCAGTTGCGGTTTTTTGTGCTAATTCATGTCAGCCTAGTCTGTGGCCTAGTGTAGTTTCATAAAGCGCTCCATACAATAATGATAAATTGTTTTATTTATGAACAACAACCCTTTTACCCTGCTAGACAGACCACAGGCCTTATATACCACGAAGACCGATTTTCGGACTTTGCATTGCGCCGTCCCGTTCACGCTTAGTGTTTAACAGAAAAGTGTGAAGGACGGCACGATGTAATCTTCGAATTTTGTACTAGCCACCTGCGTGGTAGCAGAGAAGCAAGGTTTAGGGTTGCAGGTACTTCATATATGAACCTCTACAAAGTGACATTTTTATCATACATCACCCACCATCATCATCTCTATAAATCATCACCATTATCATGTCAGCCGATCGAAAGATGTCCACTGCTGGACATAGGCCTCCCCCAAGGCTCTCCACTCAGACCGGGTCCTGGAATGGCGTCCGCGGACCGAGAGACGACCTGTCAGTAGGCCTCCAACAAGATTGAGCGACGACCTGGTTAAGATCGCGGGATCGCGGTGGATGCGGAAAGCCCAAGATCTCTATAAATAAATAATACATTTCCGGTTTATACAAGTTCCACATCTAGACACAGGCTCCACTCAGAACTAAATGTTTGCTTACGATGCCAACTATGTTGTTTTTATTATCGGATTATTGGGGCGGCTCTAGGTGCGGCATCTAGTAGGTACACTGCAAAGTAAATAAATAACATCACGGGGAATCGGGGATACCTACTTGACACTAGTTTACCTAATCCCTAAGTAAGCAAAGCTTGCGGTATTGGTACTAGGCAACGGATAAACATAGTTAAATAAATAGATACACACTTAAATATGTGTTAAGCGTCCAATACCTACTCTAGAATCTAGAACAAACACTCGTAACGTATTTTTCATACAAATATCTGCCCCGATCGGGCATGAAAACTGGGACCACAAGCTTCGTATCGAAGTTAAGTTCTCTAACCACTGGGCTATCTGGTCGTCTTGAGTCTTGAGCACCAGAGTGCTTGAGCTGAGTCTGGGCGCCTGGGTGCGCGGCGCAGGAAGTGCGCTATAACCGCGCGTCGTTAATCACCGCCGGCCGGCTTCCTTCGCGCTATACGAACGGCTCTAGCATACCGATATGTATTTTAATATTTTAAGAAAGACTAGCTTTAATTTATGCCTTTACTCATGTGAACAATTAAACATGGCAGTTGAAACCGTGAATTCCTAAATTCTTCTGGAAAATCCGAAAATTTATATTTACGTGAAAAAGTCCCATACAACATTAAGATTGATTTTTGGAGTCTTTTTTGTATTTTTAATTTCAATTCCAAATTTTGTTACTCTAACGGCCATCCCGTAAAATCCATATCGAAAATACAAACTGAAACAAATGCAGAGAAAAACCAGAAAAAGAGACCAGCGCTGGGAATCGAACCAAGTTCCTCAGCATTCCGTGCTGCGTGCTATACCTCTACACCACAACTGGACAAAAAAACGCTGGTCTCTTTTTCTAGTTTTTCTGTGCATCTATGTTTCAGTTTGTATTTTCGATATCCCGTAGAACAATACAATACAACACAAATATTCTTTATTGCACACCATAGATCAGTACAGAAAACTTATAATATAAACACTTAGATTCAGCAACATCACGACATTTTACGTCTCTAGATTTAGCGGTGGAGTTTGTGTGGCTAAGTGGTTAGAGAACCTGACTACGAAGCTTGAGGTCCCGGGTTCGATTCCCGATATTTAGATGAATAATACGAATGCTTTTTCTCGGGTCTTGGATGTTTAATATGTATTTAAGTATGTATTTATTTATATAAGTGTGTTTATCCGTTGCCTAGTATCCATAGTATAAGCTTTGCTTATAGTTTGGGACTAGGTCAATTGGTGTCAAGTGTCCCATGATATTTATTTATTTATTTAATTTATTTATATATGCGTAAATCCGAATATCGGAATAAAAAGTAGGTGTGTTATTATAGAGATCCAGCTTACTACAACTAAGTTTCTTCCTAATCTGTCCAAGCTTTTTAACGTAACAATAAACATAACAACTCATCAACATTCAGCCCAAACCCTCGGACCTAGAGCTCAAATTTTGGGTAGAGGGAATTTTGTGATGTAGACAAGGAAAAGGACGGAATCGCAAAACTCTCATGAGATAATAAATTCTGTATCGGAGGCAAAGCTGCACGCATAAGTTTGTTAGATGCAATCACAATATACTAGGTTATAGTTATATAAAAAAACTGCGTCGCATTCAAGTTGGGGGAGAAAAGTCCTCGAGTGGCGACCACGAACTGGAAGACGAAGCGTTGGCAGGCCTCCCACCAGGTGGACTAACGACATCGTGAGAGTTGCGGGAAACCGGTGGATGCGAGTGGCGAGTTGTCGTTCATTGTGGCGTTCTAAGGGGGAGGCCTTTGTTCAGCAGTGGACGTCTTCTGGCTGATGATGATGGTGATGATTCAAGTTGAATAATTAAGTTGAACAGTTACTCGTTACTCAATACTATATATATATATACTATATAATTAATAGGCTAAATATAGTAGGTATATATAGCCTGTTAAACATTTACAAGTGTCAAATGTACTACCAATCGATTGATCATGAATTAAACGCCAGTTTAATTGTTGCTAAAGTCTAAGCAAAGTTTTATCGGTTGTCAAAGCATTTACCTACATACAAAACATCATGTTTACATGCATTCATATGCGCATATAGATACTAACTTAGGTATTCGGATGCAAACTTTTTTATTCATCATACGAGTATCTGCCCAGGATTCTAATCCGAAATATCTAGGTTTAATGGTCAGAGTTACTTACCAACCACTATATCCTTCATCACACTCACACCTACTATAATCTTATTTCCAATCAGTACTTTGTACTTGTGTATAATACTGTGATCATATTAATTTCAAAGTTCACTGAAGCTTAATTTTTAGTTGATTTTAAGTACAATATTTACACAAAACCCACAAAACAAAAAAAAATACATTACTCAAATATTTTCTATTGATAGTCAATTGAAAATTCAAAAGTTGACAGAAACAACGACTGTGGCATTCTTAGTAAAGGTCAAAAGACAATAGAACGTAACACACTGGTGGGCAAACGGTGTATGTAAACGTGCATTTTGCTCACTAATGTAATGAACATTACTCAAACCTGTGGCACAGAATAAGTAATACCTTTTAAAAGTGTAGCTTCAGTTGCTTTGGCATTGTTTTACACTTCTCCTTATCTACTTACAAACAACGTTCTTTGGTAGGACGAAGAATAGAAAACTGAAAAAGACAATCTAAATCACACATTACTAGAGTTGTGTAAATTTGGTAATAAGTATCTCTTGTACAAATCAAGACCAAAAATAAGAAAGCCAAATATATACCCGAATAGATTTTAACAATATTTAATTTACTTATAATAAATATTTCTATTGTACAGGGAAAGTGTTCAAATACACAACATGTGAGTTCTCAAATAGCCTATATGTGTTCCGACATATATTTGAGCACTTTGGCCGTTCCTCTACCTATATTTCACGTTGGCTGTACATATATTTAGTTGGTATAACGCTTGCGCTTACAATTAACTATCGAGTTGACTTCGATAAGTCGATCTAGTCGCGAAGTAATCGAGTCAAATCGATAATCGATTGAGTCGATTAGTTCGCGGTCTGCCCTTACCTATATCTGTGCTCTAGATTATACCTAGCGATGCGGGGGTCACTCGCCGAGCGTGCTAAGCCGGTCGGCGAACATAAGGGCGACACTTTTATTGTTTCGTTTTTTTTTTCCTTTTGCGTTTTCTCCGGGCGACGCGCATTCTGTGGTTATGATGAAATTTGCATCGCCATTTTAATATAAATTACAAACCACCGCTTTATAACTCGTGGCTACAGCTAGGTTGTCAGCATTTCGCATAACCTAGCTAAGCTATCTTTCAAAAGATGTCTACTTAGGTACTTATCTGAATAAAACTTGGATAATGTGTCCTTTGTAAACAAATCGAAGCTGCAATGAAGCGGTTGCTTTAGAGTAGACTATTCTTGTAGGGATCCAGCCGTACTGTTAATTATTAAAATAAATAACTGAATAATAAATGTTTGGACAATTATATTCCCCGAAAAATATTTTCATGTAAAATGATGCCTAGACGAGACCATATAGCTCGCACTGTCTAAAAATTTGACCTCATGTAATGCCAAGCTTCTAACCTTACACGCCTAACTCTACAAATTCTAACTTCGAAAGGTCTACACTTTAGTCAAAATTAGACAGCGTTTGTGTTCAATATTTCTTACATAAGTATTCCGGGATATCTGGAGCCCTTTCTCCAAGTCCCTTCCTCTAGGCTGATATCTTGCCTGAGCTACTTGAGCTCGTGCCTTTCAAATATATCCCACTATCCAAGGCAGTAAGATACCTACAGATGAAATGGAATTAAAATTTTACATTCTTGTTGGCAAGTTCGAACATTTTATTTATGTCAAGAAGGTGACAGAGTTACGAAATATTTAATGCCGGGTCCTCATTTAATTTCTACTTTATGTCGTAGGTACGTAGTTGAGCAAGAACATTACCTATAATTTTCTACTCATTAAGTAATGACGTATAATAAAATAATGATTTCGCTGGCTGCCAATTTAAGCTTGTTTTTGCGCTCAATAACATAAGCATCATCATATGAGCGATAGGACGTCCACTGTTGTGTTTGATATAGGCCTCTGCCACAGGCCTCCAGTTGCTTCGAGCCCGCAGCTTTAACCGTCAACTGTCTATCTCATTGGTCATCCTACGCTGCTCTTGCCGATCCGCGGCCTGCATTCGAGATTTTTTTGGCTCCAACGGCCTCCTGTTTTCCGTGCTATAATACCGTGTACTCGATAACATAATTCTTTACAATAAAAACATTGTCTATCGTTGGATCTAGCCCGCCTAGAACCATGCACATTAGAAAACTAAAACGGGTTCTTTCCTCGGTCCTTTTTCTCAATGCCCGGAATGGTCCAAACCTAACTTTCCTATACATATTAAAACAAGCTCGGCCACAAACAATGAACAGCATTCCGGAACATAGGCAATATCAACGGATACTTAGTGCGAGAGGGACATCACTCTTTCTCGGAATCACGAGCCTCGTAATAAGGGTTGTCAACATCCATGCTGCGTAAGAAAACAGTGTGTATTTTGAACATATCGTGAGCCTTTAATAGTTTTCCGCTGGGTAATATGACATCCACTACTTGGTTAATGAATTGTAACGTATATAGATAATTATCGATTTTATCCCAATTAAGTACGAGTAAAAGAAGCAACATTTTTAAAGCTTTTTTTGTATCTGTTTTTTTTTCATAAAGCCAGTAATTCGAAATACCTATCTAGAAACTAACTAACTAATTAACTATGCAGGCATAACCATTCGGTTATAACGTAGCGTGTTTGAGTGGCCGGCTTAGCTTAGATACGGGACACCCTGAATAGACATATTTTGACAGTTGTAATGTAAGTTACAACCGTCTGTCACAATTTCAGTATTAGTATTAATTTATTTAGCAAAACGTAAAATACATGACGCCTTTTATTCTATAAGTCTCTTACAATATTTACTATGATTGAGTGCAATATCACGAAATGGAGCGTTAGAAAATGATGTTTATTAAGTAACTAAAAGTAGCGAGTCCTTAAAAAAAACTTCTACATTATACCTATTTCAAAGCTTAAAAATCAATTGTTTACTAATTTCGTTCTACACAAAGCTGGCAACCCTATGCGCAATGCACCGCGGCGAAATGGAATGCAACCGGCCCCTATTCTGGATGTTCGGATCGTTCGATACACAGTTCTGTATCTCAACTGCATACGCGGAGAAAGAGAGCAAGTCCGTTGTGACAGTTACAGGTTCGAATTTGCATCAGAATCAGCCTGCGGTTTCCCAAACCCCGTCGAGCAACCCATTCCTGGCCAGGGTACTACCGTCTACCAAATAGGTACCTAACCAGATTTCTATTAACAGTTTCTGTACTTGCTCCCTATCCTCTTTGTTTTATTTTTTATTTTTATTGTTATTATGAGAGGAAGGCAAACGAGCAAGTGGGTCGTCTGATGGGAAATGATCACCAGCGAACATGAGTGCCATCTACTCAGGGAGAGTCATTGGTCCGTATTGTTTATGTATTGTTATTTGTTTACTCAGAGAAAAATCGACAGTTAAATCGCTCGTTAACCATTTTTCCTTGTTTCCAAGAATTTAAAAAGGTATGACATAGGTACATAAAAGAGTGTAGGTACATAGAAATTAAATGTGACCATCACTTTTTTCATAACTATTATACATATTTTGATTAAAAATGCTTGCACATTGCAACTTTTTCATATGATAAAAAATTAGGTCCGGGATCCCTTTTATTGTGAAATGGTTTTTCGTAAACAATAAGAGATGAAAATAAATAAGAAGATGAAAATACAATAGAGGAGTATGATGGATGCATCATAGGCACTAAACTTTTCCCCAAATATCACATCCTAAACTAAGTATTTTTCTCAAATTATCATTCAGCAAAAAATATAAGTATAATATATAATCCCAGCCTATATACGTCCCACTGCTGGGCACAGGCCTCCTCTCAGAATGAGAGGGCTTGGGCCGTAGTTCCCACGCGGGCCCAGTGCGGATTGGGAACTTCACACACACCATTGAATTGCTTCGCAGGTTTGTGCAGGTTTCCTCACGATGTTTTCCTTCACCGTAAAGCTCGCGGTAAATTTCAAATGTAATTTCGCACATGAATTCCGAAAAACTCAGAGGTGCGTGCCGGGGTTTGAACCCACGATCCTCTGCTTGAGAGGCCACCACGGCTTCAAAAAATATAAGTAAAAATAACATATTTAATTTGTACAATAAGCATTTTTTTTTGGAAAATTATTGGTTTAACAAATAATTACTTGCTCTGCCCGCTTCAGTCTTCTGAGTTGTTTTTGCTTCGACAAGTCTTACTCGCTCGCTTCCCTCGGTATTTGTTTTTGAAATGGAATATTAGCCAAATAAATACGTTTCTGTTTAATAAAAAAATGTTTTTGTCTGTTTTCTGTATCGCTTACTATGTATGGTGTCTGTTACCTACAATAAAGAGTCAATGTACTGTAAACGTTTGTCTAAGTAAAACCTGAGAAAGTAAAATAATAATTCGATAAAAAAAATGCGAATTGTAAATGTGCTAAAGATTTGTTTTCGGTATTTTTTTAATAGGCTAATGTTGCTCTAGATTAATTGGTGTATACTATGTAGATACCGCATTAGAGGAGTGACGACGTCTTGAATGAAAAATCCGACGATAACACTATCCAAGGATGTTCAAGTTAGTTAAGCTAGTTAGCTGCTGAAATATTCCTAAATTTTAAAACACCATAAACCTGACGAAACACTTGATCTGTGTTTTAAAAAATAACCATCATCATCTCCTTTTTAATTGAATCATCTATTACGTAAACACTATCTCTCTGTTACGCAAGTTATGTGTTAGAGTTTACTTTTCCTTTAATATTAAAATCGGCAAACGGTCCTATGACGTGAAGTAATCACCGCCGCATATGGACACCTGCAGTACCATTGGGAACCTGCCAGTCTACCTACTGGTGCTTGAGATCGATGCGATTGCGAATGTTCTATTTTACAATTAATCATCAAGCTGAAACAATGGCGTTAACATAAAAACAATATTCGCTTCAGATATAAATTAAAGCGCTATTGTTGCCAATGACGCCCGATGCCAATTGGAACGGTTTTATGGAAACATGGTTGTTCTCATATGTACGTGTACACATTTTATTTACACAATATATTGTAAATAAAAAATACTTTATTCTTCAACGGTTTTACATTCACCTTTATTTTATCACCTGAAGCCTAGCTATGTACTTACATATTTTATATGTCCCACTGCTAAGGTCAGGCATTATCTCACAATGTTATAAAAATATATCAAGAAAGTGGTTAGACTATTTGGAAATCAGGTTGTATTTGTTTTTTTTTTAATACCTTTTTATTGTGCCCATTCTAAAAATTACATATGTGACATGCTCCAATTAATTTTGCAGGTGAGGTTGCATAGTATTTAGATAAATTAATAATAGCCGTTTTAATGTCAGTTTAGGTATCTTTTTAAAAACGTCAAAGTGCAACTGACAAATACAAATCTTGAGGTAGTTAGAAATCAAGTAGAAATGCTGACTTAGCAAAACACATAAATGTTTTTTGAAATAACGAAAATTTTCGAAAATAAATGTAATCAACTATACTTACTTGGTTTGGATAGGTATTTGACTAATTGTAAATAAAACAACGTCAATTTTGGTGTCTTAAATATTGAAATTCCCCCATTAAACTATCAAACCATTTACAAATTGTATTACAATGATAGATAAGTAAATTGTTTAAAATCCCTGAATGTACCAATCTGGCAGCTGAAGTTTGTTTAAAATTTAGTTAAATACCTATATCCAAACCAAGTACCTAGTTACGTATGTATAGCTTAAACTGAAAAAATATTTTTGGGTTGTATGAGGTTTTCAGTTATTTAATTAACACCTTGTAAGTATACCTAAATTAAGATAAGTTTTCCCAAAGAGTAAAAGGGGTGTTGTCTATTTCTCATGTCAGTTTAAAAAGGTAAGGCAGCTGTTTATTGCATTTAAAGTAAATGATCGTTTACTTCTTTTGCATTTTTTTTAATTTACATTAGATGGCCATGGTATGTTGTATAGAATGCCAATTTAACGGTAGGCATAAGGTTCAACGTTACTCAAACTTGCAACTATATCCCTATATCGTTTTCAACTTTTACACCTCCGAAAACTTTAAAATACTACTTACCTCGTTATCCTAGATTCCAAGAAGTTTCTACAATATGTTTTCAAATGTATACTTTAAAATTAACCCTTGTAAAGTTTGTCGAAGATTTTTAATTGAAGTCGATGAATATTCCCATCTATTATACGATGTTCATCGTGACTATATACAATTTGAATATAAAATACAGACGATATTACTTTGCAGTATGGCACCTTAGGTATTTAATCTAACTAACCATCCGTTAAAGTATTCCGGATACATTTTATGACACAGTGTATATTTTCTACAATACAAGATTTCATTTCTAGATTAACAGGTGTAATGACTAAACATGACCGTGCCTTGTACTGTAAGTATACTTTTATCTTATCTAGTATCTAGAACACCTAAGAACCTGCGTCCTACTTTCAAACTTAATTAAGCACATGCTATGTTATGTTCCTAGAGTAGATACAATCTCAAGTGTAAGTGCTGCAACTGAGATCACAATTATCTGTAACTCACAGCTGTTCAGACCCAGTTTTCATTAGAGCGGCACGGCCATATAACATGAATGTTGACGTTAATCTCCTCTAGTTAACAGTGTCCCTAGTAATAGTAGACATCTCCAGGTACTGGAAATGCCAACAAGTGTAATAGATAACGGTTTCGGCGTGTATCGTTTACCTACACCAGCCAGTTATCGCATTGTCTAACGTTCGAGCGCTCGCAATCGCATTCACCATCTCTTTCTACCCTCGTCTTATACCGAGTGACAGAAATAAGTGGAGAAAACGATTGTGATTCTAAGTGTGTTAGATAATAAGGCCTCACTACCTACCTAGTCCTTCTCAGGGCCCATGAGGAGTTAATCTTCCATACAACCCACTTTTACTTTTACTATTGAACGAATAATATTTGTGTGTATAGTCAAGTGTAAATTATGAACTAATTCAAAGTTTCAAAAATAAGTACCATCACAGACTCTTATTCCGACGCAATAAGGCCGTAGTAACATATTTTTGAATGGTTCAAATAGATACTTATTTTTGCACTTGACTGTACATATCATCATCACGTTCATTACTTAAGTTTATACATATGCGGTCCACTGCTTTCTAGGCTCTCAGAATGAGAGGGCTAGGGCCGTAATTCCCACGCGGGTCGAGTACGGCAGGGCTACTACGAAATTCGAAAATCGAAGTTCGTGTCGTTCCGTCTCTCTGACGCTTATACTATTTAATAGGAGAGTGAGAGGGACGGTGTGATACGAACTTCGATTTTCGAATTTCGTTGTAGGCCCTCAGATTGCGAGCTTCAGACATTATTGAATTGCTTCGCCGGTTTGTGCAGGTTTTCTCGAGACGATTTCCTTCGCCATAATGCTCGTAGGAAATTCCAAATGTAATTTAGCACACCAATTTTGAAAACAATTTTACAGAGGCGAAAATAGCCTGCTGAAATATTGGGTAAGAATTTAAACGCGCTCTGTATACGTATGTTTTGCTGTCAAAACGGCTCTAACGATTGCGATTAAATTCTCTACGTGGTTTTTTGGGGAATAAATAGTACCTACATCAATAAGCCTAGAACTATGCAAATTACTGGCTGAGTACTGGTTTAAACGGACAAGTTTGCGAATCCGCTAAGTAATACGAAACTAGCAATTTTATTGTTGTTCCGGCCAAGGGGAATATAGTGTTTTTTCAAAATTATAAAACTGAATAAACAAACAAATAAAAATGTACTTGCTTTCAAGTAAATTTGAATTAGTAACATAGTTAGGTACTTATGCGTTTTTAAAGCTAGGAACGATGTATTTAATTAACCAAAAATATATTTATTCAGTCGTCTGTAAATTGAGTGTATGAATGATGAATAAATAGAAAATTTGTTAAAGGTAACAGATCGTTATTATAATATTGCTACATATTATACTTATCTACCAAAAATACAAACCTAACCCCTATTGAACATATTATTATAGTTTCGTGTATCAGTTTTAAAGTAAAAAAAAAGTTATGTTAATCTATTATACAGCTGTAACGGAAGATGCAAGTAGTAGTTAATTACGAGCTCTACATTTTGAGATAAAAATCTTATTAAAAAAAAAGGAGTAGAGTTAATTGTTCTTTCCATGTAACTACCCTTCATAAATAATTGCAACAAAACAATTCGCTGACTTTTTTATCAATGACATTTGCAAAGAGTATTTTTCTAGCTAAAACATCTAATGTTATTGCAGTCACAGATAAAAACGTTGTCGTACTATTTTATTTTTAGCTTGGTGTGCCACGGACGGCGGAATGGACATGTCGAAGCTATAAGGGTTCCTTGTAGGGCTATGGGACCCTAACAACTGTGGAGGAGAGGTATAGTCATTCCTTTTTATGATGAAAATCGCCGCTAATCGACTAAGCGCCGGTCTGTTAGCACCCAGTGCGCACTCATAACGCTAGAGTAAGCAACAGACCATCAACAGACATAATTATCTGTCTCATTATGATACAATGTTTATACTTAAGAATGCGTTTTATGCTTTAGAGTCCATTCGGAAAGCGTTCAAGTAGCACGGTACATATAAAATGAGCGATTTTTTATTCACATTTATAAACGCGAGCGCATGCCAATTAAATACCAGGTTATTCAGATTACGATAAAAATGTTTTTTTTTTTTTTTTAAGAATATGATGAAGTAAGCGTCATCATCATCATCATCAGCCAGAAGACGTCCACTGCTCAACAAAGGCCTCCCCCTCCTAACGCCACAATGAACGACAACTCGCCACTTGCATCCACCGGTTGCCCGCAATCCTCGAGATGTCGTCAGTCCACCTAGTGGGAGGCCTGCTCACGCTTCGTCTTCCGGTTCGCGGTCACCACTCGAGAACTTTTCTCCTCCAACGGTTATCTGCTCTTCAAGGGATGGTGCCCGCCCATTTCCACTATTGAAGTAAGCGTCAGTCAGGCGTCTTTATTTAAATTCTTCCGGAATATTTAAGCAGAATGAACCCAATCGTCATTTGATTAAACACCCCACAGTAAGTAAATGTGTTTAGGATTTTTTAAATGTCGCTAACAAATATTTCCAAATATTCAAAGCTTATCTGTACAAGGTGTTAATTAAATAACTGAAAACCTCAGACACCCCAAATTTTTATTTTTTATTTTAAGTCAGTTGATTGCATTTATTTTTGAATACCACCATTATTTTGGAAGATATTCGTGTGTTTTGCTTAGTCAGTAATTCTAGTTCATTTCTAACTCTCGATTATAATTTCGCCTCTACTTTGAAAAAATCTCGTATCTAAAATCAATATGTCAACAAAATTGAACCTTGACGTAATGTAAGGTCCACTCAGAAAAATTATCTACTTTGAGATACGAGTTTTTTTTAAAGTAGTGACGATTTGTACTTGTTAGTTTCGCTTTGACGTTTTTCGAATAAAATCACACCTTGACAGCAAAACGGCCAGTATTCAATTATCGAAATAGTATGCAACTTCGCTAAAATATTTAATTAGCGCATGTTGCAGTCGTAACTTTTAGACTGGGCGCAATAAAAAAAGGATTTTAAAACGCAAAAACAGCCTAATTTAAAACATAGTGTAATCGATTCTACTCTCGATTCTGAGCATAGTACTTTCTGGTTTTCAGTTATTAAATTAACATCTTGTATATCGTGCTATTGGATTAGCGAGAATCACGACTACATTATTTTTTATAATTTTACACAATTTTATAAATATTTTATTACAAGTTTTATACCTACTTACTTTATTTTAGGGTAAGCCCTGCACTAGCAAACTTAGGATCAGGATCTTAAATTTGCATTATTGTGGCCTTTTTACGAGCCTTGAATACATGTCCTATGCTACCAATTACGTAGTTTGCATTTTACACCTACACAGACAGTTATAAAAAGTTCCTCCTATTATTATGTCTGGCGAGTATTCCAATTGCAATCAGCTGATCGTAATAATCGTAACAGTTACAAGAGGTCTGATAGGTAAACCGGGAGGCGTCGCGCATCGCCGCCCACGCCTGTCTGATGCAGCGGAGTGCATCTAGTGGTGCTAGTTTAATAACCTTTGCTATGTTTCCTACTACGAGTAATAGCTATATCATTCAAAAATAATATATTCTTCTGATTTGTGTAGTAAAAAATCCTTTCTCTGAAATATTGATATAAACCGGCCAAGAGCATGTCGGATACGCCCAAAATATTCCGTAGCCATTACGAAAAAATTAAGTTATATTCGTATTTTATACGGAATCTACAAAGTTATATTTTATACCTTAGGCTGCTATTTACTCTTAAACTACTAATAATTCTCAAGCAAACTTACCCGTTATAGTTTTCCCTGTAAGTTTGATATACCTACTTACTACCTACTATCTATTATCCTGAATTTTTTCAAATTTTTCCACCCACCGGTTTAGATTTTAGAGGGGGGGACGCCCGATTTTAATAAAAATGTGCACTTTAAAGTTTAATATTTCGCAAACAAATCAATGAATCGAAAAATCGTCTTAGCAAACCCCTAATGGTTTTAAAATTCTATCCAACGATACCCCACACACTATAGGTTTGGATGAGAAAAAAAAATCACCCCCACTTTACGTCTATGGTCTATATTACTTTACGTTATTGTACCATTTTGTCGGCATAGTTTATATATGGCATAGTTTATGTTTATAATAATAATACTATTTATTTCAAAACTCAAGGCTTCATATTAATAAGACACCCACTACCACTTGCCACTTGCCACTAGCCACTTGTATGATGAATACAAAGGTATGTGCATGTGTCAGGGATGTACTATGCATGTCAATCCATATGATTATGTTTTCCTTTGTTGGTACAGTCACCAGCACCAATATCTGACACAATAAAGCTTGCATAAATATCTGATACGACTCTATTTCTAGGGCCTGCTAGATATTTTTGCATGCTCCGCTGTGGCAGTACGCAATTTTCTTAGTTTAGGATAAGGTCAATTGGTGTAAATGATTCCGTTACAATTATTTATTTTATTTATACGTAAGCTTATAGTGGCAAACATAATTAGTGATGGGTAGAACTTGGTTGAACCAAAGTTGAGCTCGAAGAATATATAAGTTGAAGTGGCAATGGGTGGGCCACGTCGCTCGGAGTACAGATACTCGTAACCGTTGGGGGTGAAACGTGAAAGATCCTCGACCTTGAGGCGAGTGCCGGTCACAATTACTTCCAGGTGGACTGACGACATCGCGAGTGACAAAAATGTGGGAAGACCAATAAGTACTCAGTACATCATTGAGAAATCCAGTACAAATGAAGTGCTGGCGGAGTCTTTACTTTTAAAGAAATGGTGCGCATACCTATCAAAAATGATACGCGTTTCTTGTTAAGTTTTGAGGAACGGCACGGGTGCACTTGGCACCATAGGTACTTATACTTACCGTGTTTATAGCTAACGGTCATATTAGGTACAGTCTAGCCCAACTTCAAGCCGTGTCTTATCGCTAACATCAAGGGGGCCCGATGAAACAAACGATAACATTCACGGTTTTTACTTAGCCAGAGTTCTTAGTAATTTATGATAGCCAAACGATTTTTTCGTAGCTTTTTTTTTCTACTTAAAATGCTACGAGTGCTACGACGTAGCACTTCTAGATTCGTAGCAGCCTCTTTTTAGCGGTAGGTATTCATACATGGCAACACTTACAAAACCTGGGCCAATAGAGAAAGGATAAAGAATAACGTCGATACTTTTTTATCTTCCGGTATGATATCACTGTGTGTGAGTGTGATGGAACGAAGAGAGAGAGCGTTAATGTGGGTGAGATGTCATGTGAGATAACATGAGCTATGTCAAATTCTATTTCGCTCGGGTTATATCGCGAGACTTTGCTACAAATTCTCGGAAAACAGCAAAACTGCCATATCGGTTTGTAAGTATAAGAACTGCTGTGCTGCTAGGTTAAATATTGGCCGATATCAGTTTACAACTGCATTTTTATGTACCTAAATCGGATATAAAGATATAATAATACAGGCGAAAGGTAAATAAGCAAGCAACTGTTTAAAATAGGTTAGTATCCTGGGTAAAGAAAAAACATAATTAGTTAGTCTGTCAGTTAGGTTATATATTTTTTTCATAAATAAATTAAAAAATGACGAAAATAAAGAATTTCAAAGTTCACAAGTGGCCGTGACGCCACTTCTTAGTAAAACGTGTACCAAGGCGTACCGAATTTTCCTTTTTTTTATTGATAAAAGTTAAAATCAATACGTGTCCAATATGTTTTGGTAGTCAAACTTACGGACTAATTATATTATTCATTTAGGAATTTAACCTATTGAGAATAAGTACGAAAACGTTTAAAAATCACTGCATGAATAGATCGAGTAGGTTATCGAGTAGGTATGTTAATCACTTTAAACAGCTTGGCTATTAATTACTTAAGTAGTTTTACGTGTATTCGTAAGCCTGTTTGGTAATTAAGTGTGAAATTGTTTTAATGATTTGCAGATTTAACAAAATAAACTGAACTATAAACTTAACATGGTGCAAATAATAACTTGGATTAGATTAGATTTTTTAGAAAAATATGGCTCTGTCCATTGGAGGACAATTTTGCCAGTGTCTAGTAGGTTTTGCTGTTGTACGGTAAAAAAAAAGCAAAAAAAAGCAAAAAAACAAATACTAACTTAAATATTACTATAATAATAACCAAATGATAATGGCAGATGGGTCAATCAACTTATTAGTGTAGCTTGTTGCCATGGCAACGTCTCCTGAGTTACGGGTCAGAATAAAAATACTAAAAAGTTGATTGACACAGATACATACATAACTAAAGATCGCGCCGATAATACTTCAAGAGTATAGAAAAAAAAATCGTGTCGATATTATGCGTGTTATTATTATTTAAAACATAAACGATTGTTTTTGTTCTCAATTAGCTATAAGTAAATTGATTGCACTCAGCGATTGACATACATGACGACTTGTCTTACTGCAAATAAAATTAAAGAGTAAAGAAAATATTTTCTATTCAAAACCAAGGTAGACCTATCAAACTTGAAATTAATCATTACACTATACTTAGCTGTAAGTATTATTCCATTCATTATTTAATACATTCATCAACCAGCAGCAAAATATACCTATAGTATTTTGTTTAACCTAATTAAGTCCGACATGAAATATTCGTAAAATGTAAAACAAAGTCAAATTATATCGAGTAAATAAAAAGAAAACCTAGGACATAATTAGGACAAAATGTCACTGAGGCAATCAAATCTTAAGAACACCATACACAGGTACACATATATGTTTCCCGTGCGTTAGTAAAACCGTTGATATCCCATCCCATTTCAAAATTCAACGGTTTTCCGTTGACACGTAAAATACACTACACATCCTGCGGATTGCCGGCGGTCTGCCCGGTATTGAGTAGGTACTTTATGGGCAAATTAAGCTGTTGGGACTAGCGATAGCGGCGTGCGTTGACCTGGTGAATGTTTACTGTCCTTGTCGGCGCGGCGCGGGCGCAGGCGGCATCCGGAGTGACGTCAGGCGGAGGTGCCGATGGGTTTCAGCGTGGAGGCCCCGCGCCGTCGCCGAAGCGTTTGGTACTCGTTTGTTCGGTACGCTCCGTTTAAGTTTGGTATAGGGTCGGGACCGCTTTAAATCATGCGTTATCTGAAGGCCATATGGAAACTACGCGAAAAACTGTATAAGAACGAATGAAAACGAAGAGAAGTAGAAGATAGACGCTGTGTTGTACTGCAATTGGGAACTATCAGTTTAAGTCTCACTCTTAATTAATGAATATTCATTCGATAGGAAGGAAAATACTAAGTCTACTCCTGTTTTAAGGCTTAACTAACGAAGTTAATGAAGCACAGCGTCAAAGCTCGCTGATAGGTACTAGGTGAGTCTCGACGAGCATCGCATATTTTGACGCCGTTACTTTTGCTCGAAAATCGTCTTTTTCAAATGAGCTTGATGCACTGTGAATTGATCACTCTATTTAATTTTGCCTGGAATTACTAATCCTAACATTATATGTATATGAAGCAACTAAGTAGTAGATATTATGTACGAGTATGAGCTGAGAAAAACAACAATGTTAAAAGTATGATTATTAAACATTTCACTTAATAAACATTTGGGCACTTAAATGATATCTCGAGGATTCCAATAAAGTGAATAGGTATATTAAATACATACAATGTAAACGCATGTTTGTTGCTATAAACAGTAAAGGGAATGCTCCTTGCGCTTACAAATCAGCAGGTTTGCCGTTTATCTTTACTGCCCGACCGGGAACACGTTTATGTAAGCCTATCAGCGAATACAGATACGTCACGATAGTCCAAGTATTGGGAGGTAATTAAAATTCTCTCACATGAAGTGATAATGAGGTCAGTGACCGAGTGCCGCATGGCAACCACTCCCGACTGCTGGAACCATACAAAACGCTCAAAAGAAAGCCGCCTCCATTCCCAATCACAATAATGGTTACGTGAGCGCGATGCCGTATTGTATGTATACTCGTACCTACGTCATTCCTCACTGATTCGATTAGGTACGCAGAATAAAAACGAGCAAGTCGCATCACACACTCCGCCTACGCCATTTTACTGCCACTAAATTCAAAACCTTGGAATGTTATTGAATTAGAGTACCTACTCACGGCCAAGCTATTATATAAATTGTTATAAGAACGTTAACACTCATTTTTGGTTCTAAATAAAACTGCCAAGATTTTAAAATAACGAAAAGTTATATACTTACTAAAGAATAATCGGTTTCGAAGATTTGATTCAATCAGCGCTTGTTTATGTCAATGATGTAACTCTTTAAACTGTTAAAGGGACGTTGCGTGTTAGCGAAATGGAGGGCTGAGGAGTAATGTCCTGTGGGAATGTATAGAGTGCATCTGTTTTCGTCTGGAGTTACGTTGTTGTTAGGTGGCAATTTCAGCTATAACCTATATGGGAAGGGCAAGTGGCTTGAGTAGCGCTCGGGAATGCCTGGGGTGCTCAAATGAAGCTAAACTTGGACTGAAGGAGAGATTAAAGCAATCTGATGGCGTGCACAGCGAGTGCAGCGAGTGCAGAGCGCGGACGGGCGCGGCCGCATACTTGAGCTCGGCTGCGCAGCGCGGGCCACTCGGTGGCTCACACACTTTTTGCCGAGCGGCCGGCGGCGAAGGTCGGTCGAGGCAAGCCACGAGCTATCTAGAATTCCAACCGCTATGAATGAATAGTCGCTCGACTAGTCCTCGGTCGCGCATACTAAGTAACTTCAGATTAATTTGACAACAAACATTTAAAAGTTGGCAAAAACCGGAATGGCGGCCGGCACCCGCCCCGTGGGAAACATCGACCGAAACGTTTGTCTCCGGCCGATGATTGTCCGCCGATATAATTGATGTTGCGTCTCATGTTCGCGTTTATATCGCGCTTTTGTAGCGTGATGTGAGATGTGAGGCCAACTTCGTGAGCTTTTTTGAACACGACGCCATTTTGGGTAAGGCTTGTTTGGGCACGCAATTGCTGTAGGGACCTTCTGCAAAGGACATGAAAGATAAACGATTAACTGTCGCTTTTATCAAGTCCTGCATAGAGCTCATATGCGGACGTCGAGATGAGTAAAGGATTAAGTTATCTTTATTACTTCAATTTGTTTAGCTTAATTTAATCTGTCTGGTCAAGTTTCTCTACACTTCACAGGGTAATCTCAGTAACAAGTAGTTAAAACACTTTTTGTGGTCTATCTAATTATTTTTACTAGTTTAAACGCTGCTAAATTGTCCTATAATATGCATATTGGTTTGAAAGTTGTTGCTGGTATCGTATCGCAGATCTCAATACAAAAACTGATGCGTACCAATGTTGTAAAATAAGTCGATCGTGTTTCGTTGTTTCACCTACTTGTAAAGAGCTACGGATTTATAATTATGTAGAACTGTGGGATGGAAGCCACAACAAAAGACGCAGGAGCAGCGGTCACGCCTTGAAAAAGGCGTGCGGTTTCGGGGCAACAATTACCATTGTAATTACATATATGCCTAACTAAATTGTATATGCAATACAAAAACCTGGTAAGCAACACTCCACATAAGTATATTGCGCTGAACTGTTGCGGTCGTTTCATCGCTTTATAAGGAAAACAACGGTGGCAGTTACAAGACGATAATAAAGCATAAGTACGGACTCTAAACAAGTCTCTTGTTGTACGAGAAGAAACTCTGAAATTATACATTATATAAACAAAATGGATTAGGCACTTACGTAGATATATATGTATAATATCGAAACAGCTTGAATAATTGATTGATACACAAGCATTACTTTGCGGAGGTTCTATCAATATACTAACAATTAGATAATGTGAAAGCATATATATATATATATAGATGTTTTGTGCTTATGATAGCGGAGTAGCATGGCAAATGGTTGTAGTTAATTAAAATAGCTTGACATTACATTTGTTCAGTTAGTAAAAGCTAGGTTTTCAAATATAAAAGACCGGTTACACTACACACTTTCATAGTTTAGAGAGAAATAAAGCTATTTATATTATTCTATTAAGAAAGAACTGAAGTACCTAGGTATATTGGTAGTGATGCCATCGCTCGAGCAAAGTATAAATCAATCGGCAACAAAGAGACCAGAGTTTATTTTCAACACAAATTTTAACGCATAAACATATTGGCTAATGTAGGATTATCTAAAAAAAATCATAACAAGCCGGCTAAATGTACAACACGTGATAAAGTTCAATGTATTATGTGTGTAATAAGCATCGAAAAGCATGAAACATCGAAATGAGGAGTCCATATGCCAGGTTTCAGAGATACTGTTTCAATACAGATCTGTTAGATACAGAAAACGCGCGATTTAAAGGAAAAGTAGAGCAGAAATAAAATTGAAATAATAGAAAAGGTAAGATTTCGGTAATTCTCCCGGATTTTGTAATCCGACTAATAACGCTTTGCTACTTCCCCACAAAACATAGCGACTCTTTAATTAAGGCTGAGTGCACAAATCTGGAGAATGTCAAAAATTCCTGTAGATAAAATAATTTAATCATTAGAAATGAAAGTGTATGCTAGACACTGTTCAGATAAACTTAATTTATTTTACGAGTCTTTTTTAACATGTTTCAATGTAAAAATCTCATAACGCACACCTAGGTAGGTCAAAAGAGCCCAACTCAAAATAATACACAATTTTAATTTAGATTCTGTGTATGTTTAGGCCCGAATTAAAAGGCTGTTTTATTATGAGTTGATACCCTTTAAATCTAGATATGCAATAAAATAATACAATTATATTATTAAAATTTTCTTAAATCGATTCCAATCTTGTTCGCTATCCAAATGGCTGTCGAATGCGGCAAATGTCTGTCACATGGTAACCCGGTCTGTGTACATTTACGCAGATGATGGCTATATGGCCCTGAACCCGGAGGATTACGTTTATCACGCCTAGGTACTTACCGCCCGCCTAGTTACTTCGGCAGATGCTTTTAGCAAAGCGATGTTGATAACACTATGCCGGCACTGTGCGGTTGTTAGATTCGTACGTGCTCATTTGCTGACAGTTTATATGTATGTCGTATTCTTATTTAAGCAAGTAAATCTTTAAGCAGTAAGCAAAATTATAACATCTGTAATTGTGAATTTTGGGAAGGAAGACGCTTATACTAAAGCACAGATAGTTATGAAGCAGTTTTTATAGTTTTAATGACACTCAGCGATTTGATGTTTTTATGAATATTTATTTATTTATTTAATCTTGTCATTCTATGGGATTATTATATAGTTGACTGCCTTCATTGGAAATTAAACGGGAAGGAAGCTCAGTTTGTTGATGATGACTAACGTTACTAAAAGTAGCTGAACTAGAAAAGAAAAGTAGTTGTATGTACAACTGATGGACACAATTCAATCAAATATTCACTTATTTATTTTAGTTATCGACACGCATATATATAACACACATACCATTTATACAAGACTAATACCGTTGCATACCAAATTAATAATGCCAGTGACTTTTGGTTTAATCGTCGGTTCACAGCCAGTATCATTCCACGAGCTAGGCCGGGGTGAGTTAGCGCCTCTTCTCAAATGAGGCGCACCAACATCCATAAAACCAGTTCGAATCGGTTCGTCGAACAATAAAAGTGGCCTCTATTTTGGGAACGGAGGCGTCGCGTCCTCATGGGGCCCCTCGGCGCGCCACCCCGGTGGACCCCAGCAGCCAGCAACGCCGAGTCTTACGGTTTCCCATTTCCCATTCAAAACTCCATTAGCCATGCCGGCACCTGCATGCTTGCCTATGGAAATACATTCGACCAACTTGTCCCAGACGGTCTAGTAATCAAATTCAAAGATCCAAAAATTTCATAAATATTTAGATACCTGTGAATCTGAGAAAACTACGAAATAACTCACGCGCATAATTTTTATTCACCGTGCTCAACTTACGTCACATGCCGACATGGTATATTTGACGAAGTATGCCAAGTGCAGCGAACGTAATATCCATAACCAAGACGGGCGGCTATTACCTACCTACGTTATATATGTCGTCCGTAAGTGATGCAGCACAAAATAATGGGCTGTAGAAGATTCGACGTCGGCCGGGTGATAATATTCCTATACATTGCGGTTGCGGTCGTTTATTTCTCTTATTATAAAAGTTTTGTTTAACACCGCCAGTACCGTCGGACTTTGTTAATTTAGGTAGGTGTTTTACAACGATAAGATTATTTAAATTCGTACCAATCAAATGTTTTAAAATAACCGCTGATTGCATCCTTATCGCTATCCTTGCTCATGTAAATACGATTTCGCGCAATTCCACGAAATGTGAAGCATAGTCAGGCAATGAATCGCTGATCATGAACTGAGGAATGGCCTCCAGGGTCGGAATGGTCATTACTTATGTTAGATGTTACGTATAACGTTATAGTTTTCTAAATAAAGCTTTATTCATGCGGCGGCGGGCACGCAGGCAGGGCTGCGCGGTGCCAATGACTCGCAGGCTCGCCTTGACTCGACGGTAGATAGAATTCGTGGGCCCCATCGCGTTGCTCATCACTCGTATACTCTTTTTTCAAAGCTTCGCACGTTAGCGCTTTTATCGAGCACCAGATATATTCACGGACACCATAATCGTATAAAGCATTTACATCACCTTGACATTTCAAGTTAATTTCATTCCGTGGTGGTGATTAATTGAACTCGTCTTGACTGCTTTACTTTTATCGTGAGATCATGGTATTCATGGGACATCCTGCGTCAGGCATGCGTACTATGCGTGAAATTAATGCCTTGGCAGGCTGCCCATTAGTGGCGACCATGTCAGTTACCAAAAGCAGGTGCACAAGTATTATAAGTAATCGTAGGTATGGGTCGCCACCATTAGACACTGTTAATAATTTGGCTTCAACTTTGGTACTAAATTGAGTATATCGAGTATCACATTAGTTGTTTAGGTCGGCCGAAATACTGGCTTATCAATGTCGGTCGAATGCTCCGCGGGCGTTCATGGGGGCGTTATCGGAATACAAATATGTATTACACTTTATAACGACACATGCGACATTTTTTAATAAAAAGGTATAATCGTTAGTACGCTCATAAGCCTTTCTGATCGTCGACCCCGCAACCGTCGCACAGGTTCCAAATATTATCGACCCGAAGTATTATTATCGAAGGATTGTAAGCAAATGTAAGCTCGGTTTACTGGCCAAGTGGCCATGCAGTGCGGACGGCCAATGAATGCTCGCAAAAAGTTATCGCAATGATCGAGAGAATGCTTAAAGGTAATTAATTAAGAGCTATTAATTGTTGATTCTCCTTAACCATTCAGTATGTTTCATTTGTTGCATATGCTGCCAACTCTAAGTGAACTTTTTCCCAAGGATACGAGCTTTTATTTACGATATGGATACTCATGTTGACATTACTGTGATGGCTACTAATAATAGACTCGTACAGTACAGTAAATACCGGCACATTTCGCGATGACAAATATGGAGCGTGTGAGCACCAATGTTGAACTTGTTTCTTACGTTGAGGATTTTGATTGTATCTACTTCGTCAAAGACTTTAGTGACATATGTTATGTACCTACGTATGTGTTACCGATGATTCAAACGTTGCCTTGCTTGAGGACATTTAGTGGAGTGGCTACATACTTAAGCATTTAGTCATTCGCGTCATCGTTTGAAACAAAACAATTGTTTCCAAGTAGTAATTATTTTGATTGCGAAACTCGATAGATCCTAATATGGCTAATTCCAAGTTTATTGACCGAAAATGGTCGAGTTAGAGGACTGTATCCTGTGGGGTGCGCGGGAGTGGAGGCGCGGCGGTCACTTCGCACGCCCCTGCAATGAGTTTTAATTGAGTCGGCCGGAGGAAGTCGCTACGGTCAACTGATAGGGTGTCAGTCTATTCCAAAGATCATTTACGTTACGACTGAATCTAATTTACTATTTCAATTTTGGTTGATTCATTTCAATTCGGTAGGTTAGGTTAAGTTAGGATGGTCCTTTATATTTTTTATCGATAGTAGACTTATTATAATTTAGCTCACTCCTGTAAATAAATTCTTTTTTTCACTTGCCGTTTTTTTGTAAAAATAAATTGAAACTTTATTTCGGCAAACCACACGTTTCGTGAGATTAATAGGTTTTGCGCCTTGGTCTGATTGATTTTGAAAAAGAGGTCGTATTGACAGCTGTCAGTTGTCAAATGCCGCCATTTAATGACACATACGTACATATACAAGCGTATGTACGTACGGCGACATTTGAGAACTGTCAGCCTAATAATCTCACGAAACGTGTGGTTTGCCGAAATAAAGTTTCAATTTATTTTTACAAAACAACTGAAAGTGAAAAAAAATATCTACCTATCTACAGAAGTGTGCTACATTATAAGTCTACTGTCGAATCGATAAAAATATTATATGGATCATCCTAGAAAACTTCAGGTACCCAATTGTCAGGTATCTACCTATCTATGGACCTGTACCAAAAATCTCGAACGACGCAATCCTGTCATTGTCGCTTAAAACCAGTCTTGAATTTTGATGACGTAATGACGTCGTAAGAAAATGTACTTTACAGAAAAGATTTCTAAGTGCCCAGCACAGTTAGTAACATCTTAAAAAATAATAATCGGGAGATTTTCACAATGGCACGTTCACTGACCTTTTTAGATCTGTGAAGCGATACTGCAATGTATATATAATTTGGTATAAGGAAAACCACTCAATAGCTATCGGAAAGATTAAAAAACTTTAGTAGTTTTTAGCCAAATCCGTAGACGAGACGTGCAAAAAACCAATGTCGGCGGAATGGAGTAAAATAATTGTTCGAATGAAATTCTGGTAAGTCATTGTCCGTGGATAGACGTGCGCGTGGCCACTGTTCTTGCTTCAATTGCTTCGAGACGGTTGGGAACGGAACTCGTGCCTGATAATAAGCCTTATGAGCAGGAAAATAGGGTCTGTAATGTAGATTGTCAATTGTATTAGGTGCAAGGAATGGTCGGAGCGACGCCGAGACGCTCGTCGCTGTCAGGGCGACAAATTGCTTTGTTTATGGGTGTTTATTGAATTGTGTCCTACGGCGGCTGGAAGGAAGTCTGCCAAGGGCTTGCTTCATGCCGCATGCCTCACTCATATGGAAACTCTGTCGCTCCGTAGCTGTGCTACTCGAATCGAAAGCGGAACAAATTGACATGCATAAAGAGCGTGTAGGTTACTTGATGCGGTTTTTGAAATAGAGCAGTACTATTGGGCCTAAAATCGAAAGTTCCAAAACTATACTAAAACAGCAAAGCAGCAATGAGTACCCAATAGTATTATTAGTTTTTCAACATGGTCTAATTTTAGTGACGTAGAAGCTTTTAACTTAGGTACCTACATCAAAACTTCGAATACCTAGATTTTTATAAAGAAATGACGTCAAACAAAGGTAAGTTGATCTACTTTTTCCGACTGATATTCTATTGCGAATATTTATGACGCCTAGATACTAAAGAACATTTAAAATTATTTGACTTGCAGGTATAATAACTTGAATAATGAATTTATAGGTAGCGTATAGTATGTTAAAGCTGGCCCTTGCTCGGGGCCAGCGATACGATCTGAATCCACAAAGGTGACTTTAAACGGCTGCTCAGGAATTTTTATCAGTTTATATATGGCCAAATTTTATTATAAATGCACTAATGATATGATAATAATATTATGAAACAAGTTTTGATTATTATTGTTGTTTGCAATGTACGTTTGAAAGATAATGGGTACAGAAATATCGTGAACAATTTGTTCAATTTCTATTGTCAATTTTCTAGACTATTATTTAAGCCACCCTAACTTGGGCACACTTAATTATGTATGTCCCTGTTGATGTGATTGTAATACAAAAGAAATCAAAAAGAATAATAGTCACATCACCAAGACCTAGACAACCCGGTGTTCATATTAGTTGGCTGAAAGTGTCTACAGGATTGTCAGATTCTATTGAAATGGAGTTTACTTCTTATGGCATAGGTAGGTACCTACTTAGCACTTAGTCCTTTGCACTTGGTAGATTAAAAGAGATGTATAAATAGCGCAAATTGCGTCAGTACACATTTCAGAGCTTCATATCTGTTTCGATGCATCTGATGATGACTTTTTTTTTAATTGCCCACCCCATAAGAACACGACATGAATAGTTACACTGTTTTGTTAGTCTTAGTTGCTGTACAATATAAGTGTGGAAATAAATAAGGTAAACGAGCATGTAGAACACTTGATGGTGGAATGAGTACCTATCACCAGTACCACCATTCATGTCCATAGACACCCGCAACCCGCAACGCAACAAAATTGATCTCTACGATATTGGAGATAAATTGTGTTGCAATTTATCTCTTATATTGTAGAGTTGTCATAAGGTTACTAATCAGGTAGTTTTTGCTGTCTATGAATTTTATTTCAAAAATCCACAAGCAGTATTAGGGCTCTGATATATATGACTATTAGAAAACGATCGTCTTAAAACGGCTAAAACTGTCACAGCCTGACAGCCAACGAAAAACTTACCTAATTTTACTATTGAAGAGGCAAAGAAACACTACCTCCGGGATAAGTAGTAACAAATTTAGTGTCTACCTACCTGCATGAGACAATAACAACAAAATATCAATTTCATATAACAATTTATTCAATTCGTAAACGTAGCTCCTTTCGAAGCGAAGGACTAATCATACTTTAATTATAAGGCGCCCGCGTTATGGCGACGCAGTGTTGCCAGCACAAAAATAATAAAGACAATAATTTAATGAATCTTAGGCTAAGTATATATCTTTGCAGACACGCTTAGATGGTAAATTTAACATCTGTCTATCTATTTATTAACTAAGTATAATATAAATATAGGAATTCCTTCTTGAATGGCTGTGTAAGTAAATAGTAGGGTAAAGTACCAATCGTGAGCGCAGCGAGGAAACAATATTTTCTGCAGCGTGATACTCTCTACTTTTCATCTCCCCCTACGGGAATATACATAGATTAATATTTTTTTGGGATTTAGCTGGTAATATATTGTATTGATTTTTTTTAAAGTCGCTACTGGACAAACTCCTTTGTTGCCATTTTTCAAACAGTGTAAAATAGGTACTATAACAAAAAAGAGCGGATGTAGTTCACGCGTTATTTTTATTTCACATACCGCATCTTAAACTTGCCAGTAACTTTATTCAAACATTATCAGAGTCCAATCTCTTTGGTGTTGTCGCAGAACACCAATAATTCATGTTCCGAATTAAAATCCCTCTGTGAAAACTTCTTGGAAAAATATTAAACATCATCTCTCTATCTTTCTATGCAAGATAAATTTGGGCAATGCCAAAACATTGGTAAATTGGCAACACCGGTGAGAAGTCTAATTTAGTTTCGGGCACGCTCAGCCCGCGGGCGGCGCGGGCGCAGGCGATTCCCACCGGCTGTCGACGCCCTAAACGTTTAGGATTGATGCTAATTTCAGTGTCACGTCACGGCCTAAATAACACGTTTAATGCTTGCAAACACGCGACAATTTCCATTGCATTGGTCGTACAGATTTGGAGTGAAAATGTTTGTTTTGCGATTTGCGATGCGTAAGTTATCTTATTGCTGGTTTAAAAATAAAACTCTACTATTCTCTCTACTCTACTCTCTATTGTCGAAACCTACGACTATCTAAAGGTACCTACACGTCTGTTTAAGACCTCGTAAATAATTTGAAAGAGATATGTAGTTAGTTAGACACACAAATGTTATAAACTAACAGCAGTAGTTCATTAGGTACTAGTTTAGGTCGTAGAGTTCACATAGTACCTACATTACTAGAAATTCTCATAACATGATGGTTATCATTGCCTCATAATAAGTAATCGTATATTTGTGAAGACAACTATGCAGCTTTTAACCTTGGGCTTGGCTGATAGCATGGATGATGATGATCTCACGTGATCTCTCTTTAGGCCACGAACAAAGCGAGGAATGCCATACACACTACTAGATGCGAACAAGGCCTTGGATCACTTTTAACGTCAATGAGGGCTATCGCGAATGAATTCGCCGCTAGAGGCGCTAGTGTAGCGTGAGGTCTCCAAAATGTCAAATCTCATAGTTTTTGGGTGAGCTATGCGGGTTTATTTATAATTAGACTTTTTTTGTGAATATTTTGCATTACCTGAAATTAATAATGGTAATTATGCGT
The DNA here is from genome assembly GCF_025370935.1 of Choristoneura fumiferana. Lineage (NCBI taxonomy): Eukaryota > Metazoa > Arthropoda > Insecta > Lepidoptera > Tortricidae > Choristoneura > Choristoneura fumiferana. The sequence goes on from NC_133473.1 coordinate 8,404,318, forward strand.
TACGGGGCAATGAATGTCTGTGTTTTGACACAGTTTTGTCTTTTGGAAACTTTTGTCCTCCCTTTTTTTCCGAACAAAACGGGACTAACCAACACTGTGGTTGCTGGATATTTTTATGGTACGGTTTTAAGGTGTTTTAAATATGATTTTAATCTAAACTTTGTTTTAACGCCCGTAATAACAGACTCTGAAAGCCACACTTAAAAACCTCACGCAACAGTGCGCCATCTAGTGAGACAAAAAACGATAGCCCTCATTGAAATAGATTCTAGTCTATGGTGTAGACCCTGGCCCTATACTACGAAGTGCAAAACTCGAACGTTGTATCTTGCCGTCCCGCTGACGCTTATATTATTTAATACGAGAATGAGAGGGACGGTACGATACGAACGATTTTCGATTTTCGTAGTAGCCCTCCTGATTAATATGACTAAGCAAAGCTACTTAGCGTATTCTGCGTGCATGTTTCAACGTACGTCTACAAATAACGTAGGTAAGTACGTACCTCAAGCAAGATTCAAATTCGCACCATAAAAAAAATGTTTGCGAGTTTAAATTGAAATTGTTTAAGGGTTTAATGATTTTATGTTACCTACTCGTATTTACTAAATGTTTCTATGTGTATCCTTGAAGGCGAGTCTCGCTATTTTACAACATACATTTGTATGTGTGGTGGAGGTTAGATACATATTTGAATATCGAAAATTAAAATAACTGCGGTTAAAATATCGATTGTATCACAATATCGAAAGTTGTTAAACCTATGGTTAAAATGTCTAAGATTGAAATGTCGAGTGATTAAAATATCGAATGATTAAAAATGTCGATAACCATTATATATCTAAGTTATAAATGTCAACATATTTGAATATCGAAAATTAAAATTAAAAAATTCAAAATTGTTTATTACAGGCATTAGGATGGAAAATTACAAAATAGGTATACATGTGACGCCCTGATAGGGCACGGCAATACAAGTAATCAGAGGGTGCTTATTATAATTGGAATGTATTTAACATGCATGGAAAAAGAAAAAAAGATAAACGTATAGGTATAATTACATACACACATGAGACACATTTTAAGTTTTAGCCACATATGAACTCGATTCCTCGATTCGATTACTCGATTTTGTCGTCGAAGAACTCATCCAGGCTATAGAAGCATTTATTAATTAGGATTTTTTAAAATTGGTTATTAAACGCTACAGTACTATAAATGTCTTTTAATAAATTCGATAAATGATTGTAAATTTTTATTGTCATGTAGGGAGGGTTTGATTTTACTATTTTTAATTTGGAAAATGGCAGTTTGATAATATTTTTATTGCGGTTAATTAAAATATCGAATGTATAAAATCTGTTTTATTTATTGCTCCTTTATCTTAATGAAATTTACTATACATAATCTAGTAATTTCTCGTTGTTGTGGTCACAGTTCTAACCTAACCGGATCAAATACATATTTTCGGTAATTCATCATTTTACCGAAATATCTATAAAGTTCAATAGGTTAGGTTAGTATTACGTCAAGGCGCGAAACGCCTCAACTGCGCGGAATAGGAGCTCCGCCGTCCTCCCTGTCACGTAATATAATAGTTCACACATAGGGTATTCGATACTCTGTACTTTGATATTTATATCTTTCGATACCACTTTTGTAGATAAATAGATTTTCGATATATATTAGACGTAGGTTATCTAACCAATCGACAATATAAACTTTCGTTATTTTAATTTTCGATATTTCGATACAGTCAACATTTTAATTTTCAATATTTAGAACATAGACATTTTACCCGTAGGTATTTTAATTTTCGAAATTCAAATATGTAACCGTGGTGGATTAGTCGCGCGCCGCCAGCCCGCGGGAAGAGGCCGCGCGGCTCATCGCTGGCCCCAAGTCGTGACAGCCGTTTGTTAAACTAATGGCGTACAAAAAGAACACCGCCTTCCATTAGCCCCGTCCAAGTGTGCTGTTGCCTCAAGCAATTTGCACGCGCCAAAACAATTTGTTTTATGCCTATTGTATTAGTTTTTATTTCCGGCTAGATACTGCGTTGACGCTCCGATGCCGATCTGTCAACTCTTAGAACGTTTTCGACGACATCGTTTCGCTTGTCGTGCCTATTAAGTTAGAATCGGACACCCGAATAGTTAGTTGCTATGCTATCTACATACGTAAAAAACTTTGTAGGTATAGTTGGGAAAGAAGTTAAATATTTATCGCTCTGAATAACGGTATTGCGTGCGCAATACGCTTCGTTTTGCTTTGCATTGGACAACGATTAGCTCGCTCCCGAACTGTACCCCTTGAGAGATTATAACTACAGCTGTGTTCTTTATACCTAAGTCAGCGTATATACAAAGCGCTCGGATTGTCATAATAATTCAACTGAATTCTCCGAAAAGTTATCAGTTAAAAAAGACAAATTTAGTGAATAGAACGTAGAGTCGTAGAACCAGTCGGGTGTCTGCGCGTGATCCCAGGCAGGCCACACTTTTTTGCTGTCTTTACAGTCAATTATCAAATGAAACACTCATGTAATTGACGTTCGTGATCAATTTGGCGGGTACCTAGCGACTAATAAGATGTAGTTGAGTTCACGATGAAGTAATTAGCGAAGTGAGCCCATATGTGCCTTGCGGGGGTCGCGGGTTCCGCACATGGAGCCCACGCGACACGGCGCGTCGAAAAAACGTCGCCGCGATAAAAAGCAGGCCCTGAGCGGCGTGAGAACTCCGACACGTGGCCGTCGCGAGCTCATTCATACATTTGATTCATAAATTGTATGCACGCTCTAAGCGTCTAAGTGTGCACCCCTGCGCTCACGCGCCGCCCGCGCCTGTGTGCTAGGTAACATGAGACCTGGAATTCATTCAACTCACATCTACTCTCATAAACAAAAGAATTTGAATAAAATGTACCTGCCATTGTTTCGTGCTGTAACATTAAGTGAACCATACTTTTCATGACTCTATTGCTGTGACTCTTGGTGAATGCCAATAGGTATAAGAAAACCATGCCTACGTACAAATGAAAGGTACCTAGCATTGGATATTTACAGATGTTAGGGGTAACATTTTTACAGTTTAGGTATGTATGTATGTAAACAAAACACTTGCACACAACAGTTTAAAAACTGCATATTTTATTGTAGTAAACAGATGAGTAGGTAGTACAGAGGCGATGTTTTCCCTGAGGATGGATAGCTTCCAGCTACGCTGCTTATGTGTCTGGTACGTACCTATGCACTACTTACATACTCGTAGGCAGGCATATAACCAAAGGTTTTCCACTAGGCAGATGTTATTTTGGGCGAGCTTTATCTTCACAGCGAGTAACAAAGGTTCGGATACCCACAGGAGTATACGGTGCGTAAACCCGTCCTTATCAATTCACGATTAAGATTGGAGGAACACGCACCTTTTTATAGAGCTTATTGCCGCTTTAAAAGAAGATCGTTAAGAAAAAAGGAATGCTATCCAAGTAAAGCCAGGCCGCTGTAGCGGGCGGCGTTTATGGTTATTTGTGTGGGGAATGCAATCTTTCGCGGGTGATCGGCGCGGGCGGCGGCGCCCCGCTCGCTATAAATCAGGGCCAATTGAGGTCGGCCCGGACGCGAGTTATTTTTTAAATTGCGTGCACAATATTATGTGTTTAGGTATAATATGATAATTGCGGCGGCGAGAGGCGCCGTAAGCCGACACCGACTATGGGATTACAGAGCGGCCGCCCGCTGCCCGCCGCCGGCCGCTCTCCGCCGCGCCTCATCACGCCTTGTTACCTCCGCGCCGTCTGCGCCGACACACCTAAAATCAGCCCATAATAGACATGCGGGTACCCAGTACCATGCCTCATACGCTTTCGAAAGCAAGGGTTTGCAAATTAACCAATGCGGGCCGGGAACTAATTAACAACCGTTTTTACTTTTTACCTCGGCGTGCAATACGAAGGAATCGCACTCAAAAAACTTCCGACAATTAGACACGGTCTTACTAAAATTATGATAACAAAGCTATTATAACAAGTATGAAGAATGTTTCGATGTTGGAAATTAACATACACAATATTTTTTGTCGCCGCTTTAGAGGTGGGCCGCGGACAGGTACATGCTGAGGGTGCAGAATTCCTTGAATGGACGCGGCTGGTGGCGGGCACATATGCACCCACTCTCAACGTAACAAGCTTCAAATTTGTTTGTACACATGCATATCAAAAGAGAAGGATCTGTTACGGCGTTAGTAAAGTTAGAAAGGATTCTTTGTCAGTGGCATTAGGAGCAGAATGGCTTGCAGTGGGCGAGGTGAGAAGGTCGGCGAGTTGCTATCAATCAGCAAGGCGCCATTGAGGGTTGGCTGGGCTCGTGAGAAACCGTAAACACTTACCCGCTTTATCTGATAGTTTTTTTCGCTCAGCAGCGGGTCCAGTCAATTAATGGATTGCGCCGTTACTTGTTTTATTTGGTATGGACGGATGCTGCTTAGCATTCGAAGAGACTAATTTATTTAGAAAAGGTTTGACAGGTAAGGCATTAGGATGATGCAGAACACCCGCACTACGGAATGTTTCCTAGTATCCTATCATTAATTAATATATTAAAATCTTCATGTAAATGAAGAAAATAGTATGTCATTATGTCAACCAACCCAGTTGACATGGGCGGACACCATGAAGATAAATATCTAACTATTAATTTCAGTTATTCTTTCACTAGGCAAATATTACCTAGGGGTTGGCGTTGTAAAGCATCGGTCGACTACGTCGACTGCCATTGAGTAAACTGCCTTCGTATGCTTTCTTTATTTTCAGTGATAACTAATCCAATCCTCGAATACCAGAAACCCGATTGACCTGTTCATGCATTTCATTGTTTTGTAAGACCGTGAGGTTCTAAGCGTTTTGGAATTGGAGGCAAATATTTGTCGGGGTTGTGGTCTGGGCGGTCTCTGTGCCACATGTGCTTACAAAAAACTGTGTGCTGTGAGCAGTGCGACTGTTGACAGTGCGCATAGCTGCAGCAAAGCACCCGCCGACCACCCCCGCTGCCGCGCCCGCGCACTCGCCCTCGCCGCAGCGCGGCCGCAACCCAAACAAACCGGCCACATTCAGACACCTACTCCAGTTAGCTCTCACATTCACAATTTTTTCCAAAGGCCACAAAATTAACCCTTCGAACTAATTGGTGTCGCGCCGACTATTTACGTTTCACGAAATATCAAGCTGCCGCTGGTAATTCAGGGACACCCACGCAGCTCGTGAGACGCGCCTTATCTGAAGGAAGCCGCTCTTATTTAATAAATATTTAATTTAGTCGGAAAAAGCTAGAGAGGCGGCGTGAGACGAGCCGGCACATTCAGCCGCAATCGTTACGCCGTGTAAACTGTAAATCTGATTAGATACCATACCTGCCCTGGGAACCGACAACAAATTAAATAGTCGCCCGCATTTTCCGGTGTTCTACTTTATTGTGTTAATTTATTTACATACTCTCATCAAGTTTGTGTGGTGTCGTGGCATCATAATGATGCCTGCATTTGGCCAGCATTAAAACCGTCAGGTTATTTTTTTCTGGGGAATGAAGACCTTTGAAGATTCTGTTTATTTAAGAGTAACTGCCAAACTCCGTTAAAAGCAATAACGTAAAAAAACATTTCAGTTATTTCATATTTTAAATGTATATTTCTATATAAAATAGCAAAAATATTACAAATTCTCTATTACTCAAAAAACTAACTAGATAATTACAAGAACGAAGGAAAAAAAATGACACTTGACAGTTTACAAAAACTGAAAAAACTTCCTTAATTTCGCTTAGCTTTCTAAAAAGTTCACAAAAAAATTAAAATAATGACATGTTTATTAAAAGTAAGTATATTTCTTAGGAACAGTCAACGAATATACTTGAAATCTCTATCTGTAAAACCTCAAATTATACAGAAAAATCGTTCTTTGTTTGGGGGTGAAACAAGGGATAAAGTTTTGTACGGGAAATTGAAACAGCTGAAGCTACTGTTACTGTAACGTATGCTTTACAACGAGGGACTAATAAGTCAATATATACCTACTCGAGGTCCTTAGTTAGAAATTTCAGTGAGGGTGGCTAAAAAAGTCCAGGGGAGGGGTGTTTAGTCGTATAAATGGTTTTTAAACTTAAGATGAAAACTGTATAGTATACTGTATATATAGTCTGTGTACTTTTCACTTCAGCTGCGAGAAAATAAACAAGTATTGAACCAAAGGCCCAAGCTCGATGGTTGGACGACGTCGAGCAGGACAGCAGGGCTACTACGAAACTCGAAACTCGAAGTTCGTGTCGTGCGGTCCCTCTGACACTTATACTATTTAATACGAGAACTAGAGGGACGGTACGATACGAACTTCGAGTTTCGAGTATCGTAGTAGCCCTGCAGATCTTGGGGGTGAAAAGTTGCGAGAAGGAAAGCCACGAATAGACCAGACTGGATTTACTTGATCAGGCTAAGATGCGCCAGGTCACGCCTGTGATGCCTCAGATGATGATGGTTAAACTACAAAATCACAGTTCTGTAAATATCATATGAGTCTGAGAATTTTGAACACTATGCACAAAATAAACTGAAAGTTGCGCAGCTTTTGAGCCTATGACCGATTAAAAGCACTGCGTCGCGAAAAGTGGCGATGTTTAGATAGTTTAATGGGGGAATTTCAATATTTAAGACACCAATTGACGTTGTTTTGTTTACATTTAGTTAAATACCTATCCAAACCAAGTATAGCAGGCCCGTGTTATTAGTGCACGCAGCTATTAGGAGTGCGGGTCGACGCAGCACGCTAATGCCCACTGTTTACCTAATGTGATGTGTTGACTGCACGCGATCTATTCTCACGGCCCAACATGGGGAAAAAAGTCATTCTCAAATTTTTTAAACGTAATAGACACAATGTCTCTACATAAACAGCGGTTAAATTTCACCAAAAAACAGAAGCGCGTATTGTATGGAAAGGATTAACGTCTAGGATACATTTATCAACGTATCGAATAAAATAATATGTTCTTACTAGGTACAGTCAGCAACAAATACATATATATACATTTGAAGTGCCAAATACAGGACTTTATTGCCTGAACATTAAGGTCGTATATACATATTTTTTTCACTTTGGCTGTATCCATATCTTTGTTGCTGCAGGGCTACTACGAAACTCGAAACTCGAAGTTCGTATCGTACCGTCCCTTTCGCTCTCATATTAAATAGTATAAGTGTCAGAGGGACGGCACGACACGAACTTCGAGTTTCGAGTTTCGTAGTAGCCCTGCTGACTGTACGTGTTACAAAGTGTATTATGTATAAAGTACAATTCAATAGAATCTGTCAACTTTCTACATATTTAAGACACCCTATCGTGGGCACACTTGATTATATATGTCCCTGTTGTTGCAATTATCATCTAAAAGGAATCAAAAAAGAATAATAGTCACATCACAAAGCCTTAGGCAGCCCGGTGTTTATATTAGTAGGCTGGAAGTGTCTACAGAATTGTCAGATTCTATTTAATTGGAGTTTAAGTATATGGCAAGTGGAAAAGTAATGCATTTGTATTTCCGTAATTTAGAGACGGAATTTCAAATTAATTTATATCTGATAATTTTAGGAATTCATTTCACCATTTAATTGTAGTAAGTAAATCTTTGATGTTTGGGTGATAGCCACGACTGTGGTTTAAATGTATGTTTATGAATAACTCTAATATAAGATTTTGCTAAGAATTTGATTTTTAATAGGTATAAGCTTTTTTGCTATCTGTACTTTTTGTCGACTTTACTTGCATTATCACCCAAACTACATTTGCATACCAAGATTCAAGTCGATGCCACTAACCGTTGAAGAGTTCCATCGAGCGGAGACGATCCTTGCCGGACTACCAGGATGTCTCTACCAAATTATTGTATTGTCACGACGCAATTTACATAACTACCCCAAATTTCAAGTCAATTCGACTACTGGAAAATGGTCAAATTTAACTTGCAAGATTTGATGACAAACATGGGACAGGTGAAACTAAATAAAAGCTTGTAAAAAAAGAAACCTTGTAAGCTAACAATCAATGGTTCAACCCGAGTTTTCAAGTCAGAAAACGGTCCCACTAGTTCCGATCTTTTAGAAAGATCTTCATCAAGGTGAATAATGCGTTTAAGACTGTGGCGCACCAGTCACTGACCTTGATGAAGATTTCCTGACTTAAAACGTGAATTGAACCGTATTAACCCGTCCAGCGACCTAGACTCACACCGTGTGTCTAACTCCACCTGTCAATGACAAAAAAAAAACAGTGAGAGCGACTCACGCAGTTGCGGACAAACTTCTGCACTTAAGGTTAAAATTCGTGTCTGACAAGAGCTTAAGAAATGTTGTCTTCTGTAAACTATAAGCTTATATAGTAAGCCGTCGCCACACTAGCACAGCCTCTATTACCTATGGAATGCAGGGTCGCGAGCTGCACTTTGCGCCTCCGTCCCAAATTGATTGCTCCGTCTACTTTTTAGCTCCGATCTTTTAACAACTACTCACTTGTTGTGTTACTAATTAATTACACATCCTATTGCTGGGAAAATTACAACGTAAAAATGGATTTAAGAAAGTGTTTATTTTTTTATTTCCACTCAGTCATTCACGTAGGGAATCAACCAAATAATGGACAGCCCCATTTAGTGATATACAGTAACGCTTCTTAACTGATAGAGTGGGGCAACTGTTTTGCTTCAACTAATCTTCATTGAAGTTTCAGCAGTGAATTAGTGAGTCACGGATGGAACAATTTTAACAATTTATTTACGAGCGTCTCATTGCGCCGCTTTAGTTTCTCTTACTACGAATTGATCTAAGCGCGAGTATTACTTGTGTGTGTGTGTGTGTGTTTTTACGTGGTATCACTTCGTAGTAAATACGGTTTACTGCCTCGTACTACGTAGTTAGCACAGTGTACGCAGTGCGAGTCCGCGGCTCAAAATAGCTTATAAATATTTTGGCAAATGTTAATTTTCCATCGTATTTAGGGCTTTAAAATTATAAAAATCGGTCAAGTACGAATCGGACTCGTACATGAAGGGTTCCGTAAACAGTTCAGTAAAAGTTTTTCTTAAAATTCTTCTAACATAAGTTTTTTTTGCTGACTGTACTTTATGCCCCTGGTTACTAAAGTACTCGTCAAGATGAACCAAACGAGTCCAAACTCGATGCAGTCGAGTCGTTTATCACAGAGTACCTATGGTCACCCTCTAGCTTTATCATCAGATCAACTCCATGTCATAATAATATTGCATTGTCATCGGATTTATACGTGCGTGTAAAAGCTCAGCTCAATCGGTTGAAGATATCCAATTCAAATACCACCCGAGCAAACATAGTTAGTTACATTACATTGTAAGTAAATATACTTAATGCTTGAAATAAGTTTTTGTTAAAAATTTCATTTTGAATACAAGCTTTTTTTGCTGACTGTACTTTTTGTTGAATGTACTTGCTTTGTAATACAATAATTGTCACCAAATTTACATAAGTATGCCAAATTTCAAGTCGATCGGACCACTGAAAATGGGTCAAATTTAGCTTCCAAGATTTGCCCCAAACAAATAAGTAAAGAAATAGATAAGCTAAAGAAAAGTTTGTAAAAATATCACCAAAATGTAAGCACTTGTGAAAATATTTTGAATAAAAAACAATTTTGTATTCTCATCCCCTTTGCCACGCGCCACACAATCAGAGAGTCACTATATTATATTATCGAAGCTTTTATTAAACATTATTAAAACAAACTTAAAGATAAATATTCAAACGACATAGGGGCTGTCACCTTGGTCGCCTAGCAACCAAAAAACGCTGAAAAAAAACACGTTTCTTGTATGACAACCGCCTTTAATTTGTAACTTTATTTTATTTTTAGTATGTGTTGTTATAGCGGCCACAGTAATACATAATCTGTGAAAATTTCAAGTTTCAACTTTTACGGCTTAAGAGATAGAGCCCTGTGACAGACGGACGGACGGACAGACAGACAGACAGACAGCGGAGTCTCAGTAATAGGGTCCCGCCCACCCTTGGCACCCTTTCGGTACGGAACCCTAAAACAGGTGTTAGGTAGGTAGGTATACACGTCAAGGAACGTCGTCAACGTGACTCGAAGTAATGGAAACAGTTCCACTTAGTGCGTAACGCGGCAAAAATGTCGCGACAGGCCGTCACTAATTAGCACTAGACTCCAACCACTCACGCGCAGACAAGATGAACTCTATATTCTGTCGCCACTTCGTAGACGGGGCAACGTTCTCGAAGAAAAGAGCGAACCGCCTGAACGCGCTCACACACACTGGTAATTGATTATCGCGTTGATTTCCATAACCGAATTGCTTTATTTGGATCGGGCCGTGGCATCAATGACATTGTAATGATTCTACATATTACGACAATTGAGTTAGCATAAAAAAGTGGTAGAATGACAAGACGGCCGGAGCCTTCTTTTCCTATTTTACAGTTCGGTCTACGTCTCTCTTGGCATAGCGGTCTTTACGGAAGTATCTTTTTAGCGCTTAGCATTGTGTTCTCTCGCAGCGGAAGATTAAACATCCTCGTCAGCGATAAACGCCGCATTTATTTATTTACCGACGCCTTGGTTATAACGGAACAACGAAGCCCAATAAATAAATCCATTTCTTGTAATTCTCACAGTCCGCCCCGTCGCAGGCTGAACCTCATTCCATTCAGTGTGTCCTTATCGCGCGCAGGTTTAAACGTGATGTTGTCTCGTTCCATTACTTTGTATAAACCGCCCTGGGTCGGAGATTCTGAGAATTGGGCTCATGGCATTTTTTAGAACGCATAATAATTTGATCGGAAAATATTTATGGAAGGGGTGCGTCCACGCCGGACGCAGACTAGTCCCGAACAAGTCAATTATCATATTATCAGGTCGGGGCGCGGCGGGGCCCCGCGCCTGAAAGCATCGCAATGGGTGGTACGGCACTTCTGACATAGGCACCATTATTAACTTGCGCATATTTAATTATGTATATATAATGATGTGTATATACTGTACTGTGTGACTATTAGTTAGGCACAGTTAGGAAGAAATTTAAGATTATTAATTTGAAAAATATAGTTTCTATTTTACAATCCTGGGAACTTACAAGATAAATGTTAAATCTGTACCCAATGTTTAAACACTTATGCCCAGAGACAATTTCAAGCAAAAAAAAATTTTAAACTTAAGTGCTGTGTCATGGGTAGTTTAGTTAGAGACAGCAGACTAATAAGTGAATTTATCTGCAAAATTAAAAAAATAATATTGAAGCCTTTTTTTTACTCCAAGACTATTTTGCAGGCTTATTCAGGAGGGGTTTCAAACTAGTTTTAATTTATATATGATTTATTCTTGTTTTTGCCACGATTGTAAATAACGACGATTCAACCTTTCTTATGACGTTAAGAAAAAAAATAACATTAACATTTTTTATTGAACGTATAGCCAAATGGAAGTGAAATTTGAGCTTTGTATATCGCGTGAAAATTAATTAGCGTTTATATGACATGACTACTGGTCTGGCATATACTTCTTTTTCTACTACTATACCTCTGGTTTCATCTACTAACGCCATGCAATGTACCAAATACATTATCTTAGTCGTATTTACTTAATTTTTCCTACTGAGCAAAGCATACTCGTAAATATTACGAATACATTTATAAAAGTACATAATTGTATCAAAATATGTCTACCAAATTATAACTTCATGTGCAGTTTTATTATATTTTGTTATGTCCAAACGTAGGTTACGCAGTAAGCCTGATTAATTAGGTGTCGAGAAGGTTTTTTTGCACAAAGTTTATTTTCGTAGCAACTGCTACGACGGCTACGAATGCCGTAGCACGGTACAGGGTGAAGCTTCATTGAACAGCAACTAACTCTAAAAACTTATTTAAAAAACTTGCTTTAGCTTATAATATAGTGTTTCTAAATGAAACACTATATTCTATATATAATATATAATATAGGCTGGTTAGTATAATTGTTATTTGGCCGTGATGATAGCGGGCACATGTAACGATGAAGATTGCTACAGGCTTGTTGGCACTAGTATCGTGTTCGTGAGGTCCGTTTCACATTTGTGTCACGTTCACGTTTAGGGTTGTTTAAAATGAAATTATCGAATCTCAATGAAGACTGTAACGTTACACAGACCTCACAATATTAACGCCATCTAGCGATATATAAACGTAGTGTAGGGCGTCCTGAGGCACGCACGGTGGACGGACGACCTTAAGAGAGTCGCTGGCAGCGGATGGATGCGAGGGGCTGAAGACAGAGTGAGAGAAACAAGCTGAGATATGTGGTGCATAGGAGAAATTTGTGTCTGTACACCTGTCCAGTGGTGGTGTAGGGGTATGGCACGCAGCACGGAATGCTGAGGACCTGGGTTCGATTCCCAGCGCTGGTCTCTTTTTCTGCTGGTTTTTCTGTGCATCTATGTTATAGTTTGTATATTTTCGATATGGATTTTACGGGATGACCGTAAAAGTAACAACATTTGGAGTTGAAAAAAAAACATAAAGACTCCAAAAACCAATCTTAATTTGAAGACAGAGTATTGTGGCGCACCATAGAAGAGGCCTATGTCCAGCAGTGGACTGCTGTAGGCTGATGATGATGATGAGCGATATATCACGTTTATAAAGGATCAATGACTTATAAAATATATTGACCCGGATAACTCACGTCTTAAATCGAATCGGAGAGGAAGGGCTACGGATTAGCCTGAAACATGTCGGGCTAAACTCGATTTAAGACGTGAGCTATCCGGGTTAATATATTTAATATGTGTCTCAGTCTCACGACAGTTTCATGTTCAAGATCTATGACTTGACTACATATTACAGATAGTTCAGATCAAATATGACACTTAATGATTGTTATTTGCATACATTTAATAAGACGGAACCATTAATGTTAGGTAGGTAAGAGTTGGTCCACATTTGTATTAATTTAGCGTATCGTATCTCGTGTCACGTAACACCAATGAGTATCCTGGCTTAATACTACGAAGTTCGTTTTACATTTACGCAAAAAGTAGAGTGCCGGTACAGTCAACTACAAAGTGACCCCCTAAAGTTACAAAAATATGTATATACACCTTAACATTTAGTCAATAAAGTCGTGTATACATATTTCTGTAACTTTAGATGTATCGATCTCTTTGTAATCGACTGTTACATACGGACTTCGAATTTCGAATTTTGTAGTTGACCTCGTTCAAATTAACGATCATGACATGATACTGTCGGTGCTACGCGACGGATATATGAACCGCTAAAATGACACTAATGGGGAATGGGATAGATGAAAGAATAAATGAAAACTATAAACCGATCCCTATAAAAATAAACTCTCAGAACATTTAAGATTAGATCATAGTAGGGATGGAGATCAATAAGAATTATTTGATTTGATCATGAGCAGTGGCGCGAGTGTTCGGAAAATCTGAAATATACCCGGATTAAAACTATATAAAATTCATGTTTCAATACTTCATAAACGCGCAATGTATTATTAGCAAGTCAAATTTACGCAGTAACTTAACGCAAACAAAGTTTCACTCATGCTATTTGGTTACATTATTTTATTAATGTTTTTTATAATTTGTCATAGCCGCTGGGGTCCCGGGAAGTGTAGAAGGGGGGGGGGACCGTGGCGATGCGTTTCCGGCGCATATGCAAGACAATGCTGCTGAATGGACCCATTAATAGCACAAATGAATGAGTGCGTAAAAACATGTGTCGGGATGAGGCCCCACTGCGAGCGGGTTCGGAGTAAATATAACATTTTGTATTTAATCATAACCCAATTTTGTAATCACCAGTAAACTCCAGGTTTTTGTGAACAAGTGTTTGCGTCGCATATTAGGAGTTTATTGGCCACGAACCATTACAAACACTAGACTGTGGGAGTTGACGAGCCAGAAGCCAATTGATAAGGAGATCCTATTGAGGAAGTGGCGCTGGATCGGACACGTGTTGCGGAGACCCGATGCTCATCTCGCCAAACAAGCGCTGGAGTGGCAAGCTGCTGGTAGTAGGAGGCCAGGCCGACCCCGAATCACCTGGAGACGGTCGGTTGAGAAGGAGATCTCCCTAGTTGGGTACCATTGGCGAGACCTAGAAGCCACAGCACAGGACCGTGACGCATGGAAGTCCCTACTGCGAGCCCTATGTCCCTGCTGAGGGACTACAGGAATTCATCATCATCATCAATTTTGTAATAAAGGACAATATATAACATTAGCGATTTTGTGAAATAGACTAAAATTATTTGCTTGTACTTTATTGTGTTATTGGGGTATCAAGGTATTGATTTAATTTTAAAGATGCCTGGAGATATTTCTGTATAGTCAACTGCTTTAACACAACTATTGAAATTATTATAATTATTGATTTGACGTGCTTTCCTATTTATACATAACATTTAAGGCATTTATCTACACCTATATAGTAAATCCTCAATTATGCGTTCAAAAACCATAGGTAATGACCAGCATTACGACATTGGATTCTATTATGAACGCGGCTGTATCGTAATGGTCATTACGATACAGAAATCGAATAAAATACCTTAATATTCAAGGTCTGTCAAATATAAGTGATTTAGGCTGTGTCAGCCTGTGTCGTCTGTCGATCAGTCAGTCAGCAACGGTGTTGTCTTATAGGTATAAATATACACGAACAACAGATCTGCGCCCGCTTGCATTGGGGCGGCGCGTGCGCACATGGGGCACTGATACATTGTCTTACCACGCAAAAAGACGACGCGGATCATTCGTTACAGAATTTCGGAGAATGACCCTTTTATGAACTGAACCGATTCGACGAAATGCAATATTTTGTTGCCCCGCCGTCCACCGGAAGCGTTTTTTTCGGAAACATATATTTTTGAGGACGCAATCCTTGTGGAGTATTTGGGGTCATAGTAATATGTTTTACGTTTCATATACATGTAAATGCCATTTCACTGCTTATGCCATCTGTACACGTGCTAGTATTAAGCGCATCACTTCAGTGTGCTTTATAGGTAGGTATGTTTATAAAAAAACCCCATTCGACGCCTGAGCAGCTAGTGCAATGCGAGCGAGTGTTGCGTACAAACGCTTGTTTTCCTTTATTCAAAACGCTTGTTAAGCTTGTGTTAATTTAAAAATTGTATGTCTTTATCTAATACTATGACATTGCATTTGCTAGAAACAGAAGAACAATAACTTTTCTCACAACATGCTATAACTCTTTATCAATACCAGGGTGGGTTATTATTGCAACTTTTTGTTTAAAATGACTGATGAAATAATGTCCAACGATTAAATAAATAATTATCCCGCGCGCCACGAATGTTCTTATGGAGTATAGTAAGTTTAAGAATAGACCACCAAGAATAGACCGACTCGGTTTTGTAGCCAGAAGTCAACTACCTGTGCCATCGCGTACCTGTTCACTCCTAAATCCGGCTAATGGATACGTGAAGCAGAATGCTATTCTTGGATTACTGTCAAATTCAACAGATAATATCGCTTCCTGCGCTCACTTTTGCTTTATTTACCCTATAATGCAACAAGTGCGAGGTTTTCTACCTGCATAACAATGCAGTCAGTTGCCGTTATGTGGGCCGCACCGCCGCACTGGCGCCAGACCCAGCCTCTATTGTACACTGCCAATTTTTTCACACAACCTGTGATGGTCAACAATAGTCACTGCTCCATGACTTTGTTACAGCTGACCAGGGGACTAGATTTCGACATGGTGGCGCTCTTCAGGGCTAAAATCAGCTGAGGACATTTTACGTTGCGCTTCCGTTTGGACAAATGAATTGAGCCCAACAATAGACTGGCGTATTCTTGAATGCCAACTTTGAGCTTGCGCTTTGTTCAGATAAAGAGTTGTTCCACGAAGTTGATTTACTGATAGTATAACAAGGTCATTAAAGTGTGTTTGCACAATAAATACATGTATTTGGTAAAGTTTATCACTGTGTCAGCGGCCGGAAATGAACCGTCTCGCCGCATTCCCGGCTCTTATCGTCGCGAATAGCTTCTACAATGTCTATTCCGATTCTAATATTTTGTTAAGAGTCAAAGTGTGTGTTTTTATTAACACGGATTATCTGCTTAATAAACTTAAGAGTTTAACACTTCAATGACATGAATGAACTTCAGCGTCTTTGTTGAAAAAACCAACATCTTAGATTAGTAAGAAAGAGCCGTACAGAGAGGAAAATTCTGAGACCGGCGATTAAACTTCTTACACATATATCCTTCGTTTTATAAGTAAGGGACCCTTTGAACGGAATGCTTAGCGGTCGTTACATGCTAAATGATAATCAAGTAACCCGCATGGGGTGTGAAACGACTTAATTGCAAGTATAAATGAGGAGAATGATATAATCATTGTGGTGCTTGCTGCAAATAGCGGTCACGTGGCCTGAATTCGCCACAATTGGCTTGCCGGGCGGAACAGGGGCTTTTGCCTACGCCGGCACACAACACAATATGATGTGATTATTGCGTTACATTTAAACTGTAACACGAAACTAGATCGATCATATGGGTAGGGTTCGGAGTTCGGAGCCACTATAAGCACGTGACATTTTTTTAACCAGTCTAACTTATAGTGTAGTGGCGAACATCAAGAGAGACTTTTGCCCAGCGGTGGGACAGAAAATCGGTACATATTAAAAGAAGCAGCTGAATCACTGAATGACGAATTGTATAGTACAGAGCTTTTTGGAAACTCCAGCCCTAAAAGCGTGGAATAAGGTATGGAGTATTGAATGAAATATTAAATACCTAAAACTTGAGCTAAAAATTTCAAATTTTAATAAGTACTCGTATTATTATAAACTACAATTTTTACCTAAAGAGGTAAAACAGAGGATGAAATGTTGTGTGTAAAAACCATGGGAAAAACGGAACTTTCGAAGCTACAGATCTAAAAATTCAAATTTACTCTATAGTTTACATTCGTCGAACGGAAAATCGAAACAACACGCGAAAAAATGTCATAGACATCTTTTCGAGTAATCCATGACAAACTTAATAATACAACAAATTTGAAATATTTTCACTTACAGCTTAAGTACATACTCTGCCTTAAGTTTTTGTGGGACCTAAACTAGCTAGAGCAGTTATGTTAAAAAAAAAACATAAAACTACACATTAACAATTTAAATTACCACGCCATCGTGGGAACATGTTTGACAATGATAAATGAAAAGCGACGAATATATGGTTGCAAAGTCGATATCACTATCAAACGTTTATGAGCACATATTTACAAACTTGTTAATAAATATGTAAAGGTTACGAAATAACCGTCCAGTTGGTGATTACCTATCACACTGTATTTGATCCGGTATTACAAAGTAAGAAAAGCTCCTTAGAAATTTATAAGATAAACGCTCATAATCATAATTATAAGCAACTAAGTTCCCGTTTTACTTCGCCGTAGATTTAGACTTCCTAATTATTATTGGAACTTAGAAGAAAAACGTTTTTTTGCGTTATGTGACAACATTAGAACAGTACTAAATGTCATTAACAAAGCTTTGAAACAATCGTCACCTAGTTCTCATGAAGGTGCATTTCCCACGCAGTGCACCACCTGGCACTCCGGAGACGAGAGTTGAAGAATGGCTGAAATAAGACATTACCTTTATTGATCAAATGATATAAACAATCACTCACATTTTTCTCATACATTAAACTTAACTGTATTCGCATATTTATCCCATGATCGCACCCTATATTATTCTGTCAACGCGTTGGAAGTCAGACAGAACTGAGAAATACACTTAGCAAGCCAAATGAAACGCAGACGAGACTTTTACGGGTAAGGGACATGGTATAAGTTTCTTAATTTGTACAATATATCAATCAACGTTCGTGGACCGTAAGCACATAGTTATTAGAACTTTGTTATTTATAGGTCAGTTTCAAGATAAGAGATCAGAGCCAATATGAATGGATGCATCGAGATACGCCTCCGACGAGCAATGACGTCATTCCTAATTCTGTGCACCACATCAGAGAGACCGTCCATGACAAATGTGATTTTCTTTGTTGATGTCACCCTTCTTAGGTTACGTTCATTAACCGTTTGGTGCATATTTAATTCTTCATCATGTTAAGTGTGGATTCCGCTAGAGCTCCGTGAAGCTGGTGTTTCACAGTTTCTACAAAACTTTGTTTTTACAAAGATGAAAGTAAATAGGTGTACTGAGTATTTTGTGGTATTTTGCCACTCCAATGTTACATACTTAAAAGATCGAAAAGAAATATTTCAAGGGTCAAAAAGTATTAAAACAGTATTATGTTCACGAGCAAGTTTTAAATGGGATGACAAACAAAGAATGATTATTATCACCGGTCCTGAACTTTGAGCCCAGAGCGATTTCTGCAAGACATCTCACTAATAGATGTTTATATAGTCAAGCCAAGCTTGGATTATATTGCATCAAGTCGAAGCTGGTATTAGACCGTAATATCTATCAACATTTATGGTTTGAGCTCAATTAGAACAACTGAGACTTTTCGTGTCCGCTAAGACCAAGTTACTATAACGATAACCAATATTAAACTAGATATTGTCCAACGCCTGGATTCTCGCGACCGAATGAGGGCTAAGAGACAGGCGAAATATCGCTAGATGGTGTTAGTATCGTGAGGTTTTTGACGTTATGGTCTTGCTTGCGATTGGATAATAATGAAATGAGCCAATTGCAAGCAAGACCGTAACGTCAAAAAAAACTCATTATACAAACGCCATCTAGCGATATTTCGCCTGTCTCCTATCTCTTAGTACCCTCATCCTATAGGTACCGTGTAACAGAAAGAAGTGATGAAAACAATTTCGATTCAGAGTGCGTTGGACAATAGGGCCTCAGTTGTCAAGATTTGACGGCTGATTTGATCATATTTTATGATTTGACGATGGTTATAGTCATAGTCACTTGCTGCAACGAGGCTGCAACCAGCGGCGGCCTTACCCATTGCGAGGCTCCGGGCGGCAGTTCTTTGCGAGGTCCTTTGTCCTTTGTGAAAAAAAATGATGCGAAAATATAGTTAATTTATTATTTTTTAATTTGCAAGAGCGAGGCCCCGGGCGATTGCCCTGTTCGCCACCCCCTAAGGCCGCCGCTGGCTGCAACTCACACTAACTTATGAATGAAATCGATAAACATAGTGATCAATCGATCTGGATTATCCTTTATTATTTACTAGCCTTTTCGTGTTGCTTCGCTCGCGTAAACTAAAATTATGTTTGGCAGTTGAATTGGAATTGAGGCATTTTACTTTTTAGTTTTTGTTGTGTGAAGAAGACACGTGAAAACATTCATGTCACTAGTCTTAGCGAATGAGATACGATATCCATGGCTAGAATTAGTGGGGCAACATTGTATTCTGGTCAAAAAAAGACAAAATGCGGTATCCAAACAATACTAATACAACTAACAATACAACTACATTCGACAGTAAGTGATTTTATATTTACTGGCAAAATGGATGGGTAAA
Organism: Choristoneura fumiferana; assembly: GCF_025370935.1. Taxonomy (NCBI): domain Eukaryota; kingdom Metazoa; phylum Arthropoda; class Insecta; order Lepidoptera; family Tortricidae; genus Choristoneura; species Choristoneura fumiferana. The sequence goes on from NC_133473.1 coordinate 8,423,900, forward strand.
TAAATAAAAAAATAACTGACTAAGATAAGTAAGAAGGTTATTGGGTCATAGCAAGAGAGCAGCTTGTGGATGCGTGTGCGCTCAAACCCGAGCCCACGACACGGAATAAGCAACAGCATTCCCGGCAAGTGCAGCGACATATGATATTTGTGTTATACATTTTTACGAGCCGCGACAAGTGTTTGCATAGTCAGTTGGAATTTTGTGTGCCGTGCGTTCTTTCTTCATATTGTTTGTCGTTCAACTTGGCGCTTACTTGGGTTGGAACTTCGCATAAAATACATTTGAAACAAAAGTTAGCCTCTTTTATACTACTTGCTCTTGCCCGCGACTTCGTCCGCGTAGAGATAAAATTTATGGTCAATTCCCGTTCTCTATCCTGTGAGATATTCCGTTTGGAAGGGATGTTTATCCCTTCTTACTGCATCTCTTTAATGCTAAGAGACGATATCTACCCAGTGCCAAGTCTCTGTACTTATTTAATATTTAGCTATACTTAGTAGTTATGTCAGTTAATTACCACAGTTAGTGGTGGTATTTTGTTGCTAAACTCTATGACTTAACGCACGAGAATTTAGAAGAATCCTGAAAGTAGTTTCAGTTGTTGCGTGCCAAATTTCAAGAATCGAGTAATCATAGTCACTTTGAATAAAATCTCGTAAATCTCGTTTATTTCTTATCTCGCGGCAACTTTAAAAAACCCTTACTAAAATCCTTATTCCTTGTCTACATAATAAAGGCAGCCTCAGTGCAAAATTATAGCCTTCTAGGATCAAGGGTTTGGGCTGGGAGTTGGTGACTCAGTCAGATAGTCAGTGAGTGAGAGAGTAAGTCAGTTAATCAGCCAGGACTTTTCTTTTTAATTACTACATATAGGAAGAGATCCCCTTATAGGTTAAGTTCGCCTTTATACATCGGTTTGCCAATGTTAAACTGTTATTTTTATGCGTTTTATACACAATAAAGTGTTATACAATACAATACTTTTCAGGAAAAAGTAATCTAGGTGATTGATCGAATCAGGGTAAAGCAAAAATAGCTGAGCAGAAGAATCCAACCAGTAAGTGAGGGACAATTTGACCGTGGGAGCCGCGCTGGTGGCGCGCCCTAATGGATGTTCCAAGTCACATTATTGCTCTCGTATTATTGTTATAACTTTTTGCACTCCAGTCCCACTGACAATGACACTAACCGCATTGCATAATACCCCGCGTGACGTTACCGTATCTCTCTTTGTTGCAGTTTTTATGCTGATATAGTTTTGTTAAATATTTTGTCATCTGCAAACCTTTCATTACATATTGCATTATATTGAGTCATTATTGTGTAACACTACTGTAGATAATTAGGTCACGTTAATTAGTTTAGCTAGGCAATTTTATTTTGTTCCTAGATTTGAGAACGATCCACATCTCTACTTGATTGTTAGTTAGTTTTCCTACTAATATGTATGGATAGTATAGGTATATCTAATCGGCCAAGGTGGTCAAAATAATATTGAGCTCGTGTATTCGATGCAACTCTTCTATTTGATCGCTATGAGGGCTTCGTGTCAAGCTTGTTGACACTAGTGTTGTCACGTGAGCTCTGCTTGACAGAATTGACCTTTGTGTCACATTTGTGATTGGTTGAATAACTACATGAGCCAATCGCACGCAAAACTGTAATAGCCTGGTCATTCTACAGTTTTTTTGAAAATAATTAGATATAAGGCAATTTCTTTTGTACACGGCTTTTACGTTTAATTTTAAGATTTAATGTTGATTTTACTTAGAGCGAAAACGTTAGGTGGGTGACTGATAACGTCAAACGGACCTCACGATACTAACGCCATCTAGCGATAATTCAAAGCATTCAAAGCGAAAAATACATCTTATTATCCTGTGTTCTGTTATTTTCATGTGTTTTTATGTACAACAAAGAGTTTTACAATAACTATATCGTCTGTCAAGCAACTCTAATTCTGATCTTCAGGTTCAGTTAGTTACATTCTAGCTGTAGGTATTCAGTGTCCAAGACAGCGGCATAGAGTGCCGGCCTGGTGCCAGTCTGCGCCGCGGTCTAGGATGTTCTAGCTGCGGAAGGAATGTGACTTCGCCAACTCTCACACTCCCCGGGATGAGTCGAAACTTTTTATACAGGCGCGATTCCTGGAAGTATGGTTCCAACGGTCGGAGGCTGGCGCTCGCCGGCCATTGTCGAGCGCGGCTAGTTTTGATCTTATTGTTAATGGGACGCCAGGTTTTTTCAACGGCGTTCGGAAAAAAGGTATCATCGGACCCCAGCGGAAACGTTACGGACTCTTATGAAGTAAAATGGATATATACGTTCTACGAAGGAGGTGTTATTTTAATCGTAGGTCGGCTTTGTTGTTCAGGAATGTGGATGGCCTGTCATATTTAATGGGCAGTTTCTCAGTCGTTATATGAACCATGAGATGTACACGTCGTGAATATTTATCAGATATCTTATCTGCTGACGAAATAAAAAATATAATATTGCCTTATACATTATCTACAAAAAATACAAACATTGGAACATATAACCTCCTCCTTTTTTTGAAGTCGGTTAAAAAGGACGCAGACATAACTAAAAGAAACAAACTGCCACCTTTAAGGAGATTAAACAGAATATATCCTAATTTATTGTGTTATTAAGAAAGTTTTTCACCCTTTTTTTGCAATTATTGTTTATTTATCAATGAGAATTTTCACAGCAAAATTATTGTTCTTAAACTGATAGAAAACAAAACTGTCTACCTACCATTTAAAAGGGGCATAGTGAACGTTTACCTTGAGTCGATCTCACATCTTTGTGTAGGTAGGTATGTACATACATACAAAAGTTCGAGGATATATTGTATGAACCACACACGAAGGGCCAAAGAAAACAAGAAAGGCAGAGCATTTATCTGCAAAGTAGAATATCCACTGGATGTCTAATTTATTTACATTACACGATAAAAAATATTTTTCATCATTTTATATTATTAAATTGTGGAAAATGTATGATTATTCGGTGTAAAAAATTATGTAGAGCTAAGTTTGAATGATTAACTATGTACTTTGATCATAATTTTAACCGAATAGATTTTGCAAGTACAAAAGTTTCTCGCAAATGTCACATAAGAATAATTTACAAGAAGAAATTACGAGAAATGTTAGTTTAAGAAATTTTAAAAGAAAACTAAAATGCGTAAAGAGGCCGCAAATTGTGCGGTTGTAAGTCGTTTTTTTCCTAAATCCCCCCAGGGCCACGTTTCCCATTTCGTTCTCTGCCGCAGCCGAAGCATAATGAGTGGTTGTTAAAATTATGAATGGAACATCTACCGCCCGATCAACTGTGTGCGTGCCTTAGCCCTTTCTGTACAAGCGTACACGCAAGGACGATGCGCCTGTGTGCGGCGGTGCCGTGTGTGAGAATGTTTACAAGACTGAGGACTGGAGACTTCTGTTATTCTTAAAATATCTTAGTGCTGTATTTAGAATTTTTAGTAACACAGAAATAAAACATGGATGACGCGTGGAAAGAAAGATCTTGTTTTGTCTATGAAAAGTTTTTTTTTATATTTAGCGTGGTAAGTCGTTTGACCTATGGCCTCTGAAGCAGAGGATTGTGGGTTCAAAGCCCGGGTAGCACCTCTTTTTTCGAAATTCATGTGCGAAATTACATTTGAAATTTACCACGAGCTTACGGTGAAGGAAAACATCATGATGAAGCCTGCAAAAACCTGCGAAGAAATTCAATGGTGTGTGTGAAGTTCCCAATCCGTACTGGGCCCGCGTGAGAACTACGGTCCAAGCCATCATTCTGAGATGAGGCTGGGATGATGATGATGATGAAGTCGTAAGGGTGTTATAAGGCCTTGCAAGTGTGTGTTTATATAACAAAAATGTTGGATCAATTGCATGCGAGGCGCCCCCCCAATAAATTTACTCGTATTTATTATCTGATTAATAAGGCTATAAGCTGGAATTCATTTCAACTTGACGTTTTAATAATTTTATCCACGGGACTTGACCGAAGAAATTCGAATGTGGTTTTGTCTTGAGACACCGCAAGTAAAAATATTCAGTAATTATATCCCTTAAAGTACCTACCGTAAGGTCGAGTTACTTTGGCCCTGAATTAAAACTTTGGTTATTGGAATAACACGGTACAGCTTTATCATTGCATTGCAATTATGACACATTGCCGTATGATTAGATTTAGCTGACCGCTCACTTTTGTTGAAATGAAATGAAATATATTTATTTGCGTAACATTATGTCATAATAGGCGGTGATAAGTTTAAATTTCAATTAAGTATCAATAATGTCAATTACCTTATAGAAGTAGGCATGCAAAAATGTTCTTAGTATAAATAAAGCTACAAGTAGAATAATGTTCACATTTCGATGTCATTAACAATTAAGTAGCTAGAATTATATATGTATTGAATATTTATTGTTTTTCATAATTTAAGTACTCACTAACACTATAAAAATTGTTTGAAAGCAAGAATTTTAAGATAGCCACTTTAAAGTTTTTAGGCGGAAACTCTAGTAAATTAGTTGGGAGTTTATTATAAATTTTTACTGCCATCCCACTGACATTGTAGCGGTAGAAGGCAAGATTGCTTTTAATTGTCCGCAATTTATTAAGCCGCGTGCTTCTTGCGTTGGGATTCATGTGCGATATAGTGGTAAAGTAGTGACTATTTGCTTTAACAAAGATATATAATTCAGCGATATAAATACATGGTAGTGGAAGAATGTTAAGTTTTTTAAACATAGGCCTGCATGATTCCCTATTTCCAATGCCAGTTAAAGCTCTTATACACTTTTTTTGAGCTTCGAATGCTCTTACAATTTCTCCTCTCTGTTTTTTTAGATCAGATAGTTACGTGGTTTTATGCTTGTCATACGGGCAGTAAATAAGGAATTAGGAACGAGATTGTGTTAGTAGTCCAAAGTCGAAGACTGAGGGCTTTCTGGGTCGAGCTTCGTAACTCCCATACCGCTCGTGAAACATAATAAAATGTTTTCATTCCGTTTGTTATTAAACAGGAAAAGCTGTATGGACTCTGATTCCACTGCATTTCCAATGCCAATACAGATGACAAAAACTAACGCCGCGGCGCCGCGCCGCGGTAGTATTGCAAGTTGCAAACAGCCATGTATGACGGATGTAAAATAAAATAAATAAACAATTAAAAATATAAATATGCATACTAAAAAACAAGAAATAATACGAGGTAAAAATATATAAATTCAATATTGAAAGAAAAAACAAGTTTAATGGTGATAAAAAATTGTATAAGTAAACTAAATTCATAGCAAAAGTTTTAATTCGAGTTTAACTTGAACTTATACTAATTATGCTATAATAATGTGGTGCAACAAATTTAAGAAAAAACCGGCCAAGTGCGAGTCGGACTCGCGCACGAAGGGTTCCGTACCATTATCTATACAACATTAGACATTAGCAAAAAACGGCCAAAAATCAAGTTTGTTGTATGGGGGTCCCTTAAATATTTATTTTATATTGATTTAATTATTTATTTTTAAGTGATTATACAACTAAAGATTCTGTGAATATTTGAAACGTCTACCTGTTGCCATTATTAATATCAAGCAAAAAACGTCAAAACACACATGTTTTGTTGTATGGGAAGCCCTCCTTAAATATTTATTTTATTCTGTTTTTAGTATTTGTCGTTATAGTGGCCACAGTAATACATAATCTGAAATATGTGTTATGGCGTTGTTAACGCGCAAGTGTGTTTCAGTAACAGGTAGTTGGAGTTGGTGCTATTGTAGTGTCGTATGGTCTGTTTGACAACTTTGACGTTTGTGATTGGTTAAATAACACAATGAGATGTGATGTGATGATGAATCGCAAACAAGACGGTAACATTACACGAACCTCACGATACTAATGCCATCTAGCAATATTTAATTTAGCCTGTCATGAAACCTTCATTGAATAATAAACATACCGGGAAATTGCAACGAAACTGAACTGTGACATATTCCGTTTCTATGTGAACTAAGCTTTACATCTAGGTACTTATATAGTTGTCACTGATATTTTTAAATGGTTTTCTAAATAAAACAATATGCTGGCTTCAAAAGCCTAAAAAAATATAAAACGGATCTGAAAAAAATTTGAAAATTGATAAAAAAATTGTCCTAACCCCGCGGAAATCGTTACCGCGATTTACTCGTACCTAAAGTTTGACACTATTGCAATAACCTTTCCATTGCGGAAGAAAAGGTTTCAGTTGGACCTCCTCTTCTTAGGTAAATAAGTTTCTAATTAGATTGTTCAAGTCCATCGGCCATTTTTGATGTCAATTTGTCCACCGGATAGTAACAAGTTGGGATCATTAAAACTAGTACTTTGTCGGTCTGTTTTATTTTAACTAGAGATGACCAGAATCCTTTTTCTCCAAAAGTCCTATTTTCTGTTTCTTTATACCTACATCAACCCTTATAAAACAGCAGCGGCAAAAGTTGCGTCGCACAATCGGAAGACATATCCACCACAGCGATTCTAAGAAACAGCAGTCTCATATTATGCGAAAGTATTTTCATCGAAACAAGTATAGTCGATTATCGTGTTTCGCAGTCGAGCGGTGAAATCCGCCCATTACGCGGGCTCGAGTGGGCAAGGCGGTGGTCGCACGCACTCGCCCAAAAAACATCCCGACACGTAACATAATATTTCCCAAGCAGCCTTTTATTTATTAGTCGGGCACCGAGGCCCGGCGCCGCGACAACTCAACTTCCCAGAACCAGAGCCGTTACGTTCATGAAAAAACACTATTTATGTCGATGAAAAAATCGGGATTCGGTCGTATTTGTCTGAAGCCGAGCTATGCGGTTTTTGTTCGTACCCGATTTGCAGGAATCCGCAGGTACCGCCTAGCGCGTGGAAAAATATTAATTCGACGGGAAGGTGGGTGTGGCTGGAACTGTTAGCAAACTGAAGCTTGTAATCAGGCGCGAACCCCCTTTAATTGGTCTCTATCATCTTAAAAATGCACAAAAAACAATGTAGGAAAGAAAGGTAGAAATATATATGTATTAAAAACCTTCTAAAGTATTTAAACGGTATAATGTTGCGTATATTTTAAACCGAATTGAAATCTTGATATTTCGAGTTCTTTTCATGTCTTATCTCGAGAATATGAAACACCTGAAAAAGACACAAAAGGCCGAAATATCTTTTCACAGTCAAAGTTTAATTTGATCAAAGGGCCGGGCAGTGAAGTTTGAGCTCATATCATTAGATTTTTTTCGATGTTTCTTATAATGTGGGAAAAAATCCATTTACCCAAAGCACCTCCCTGCCGGCAGGTAGTAAACAAAGCCGTGATAACAAGGAATGCGTTTGTATTTTTTACGGAACATGACAAATCATTTTATTCTATGCATCCCCTATCTACGATTTACAATAGGTTTAGCGGCTTCTTCCAATCAATTTACTCAGTAAAGGTCAGAGCAGGTATCATATTAGATGGAACGTGGAGATGACGGCTGATGCTTGTGGGGTAAAGTTACTGTTGCTTTTAAATTGGCTGAAAAGAAGAACAAACATGGGAATGCAATATAGCCGTCAGATTAGTATTGAATACCGCATTGTTAAGCATGATCTCATTTATTGACTTGTATTCTTTATAACAAAAAAAACGAAATTAATAGAAATAATGATTAGTGGGTCCACTGAATAACGTAAGAAGGGAAAGGTGAATTTGATAATTTCGTAAAATTAAATCATTATTTTTTAGTAATTAGTTATTTGGTAGGTACCTGTATCATATACTGATGTTACGTGAACTTTTGCGATTACATAATTATTAAACAGAAATCACATTATTTACATTAGGTAAATAGGATTTTAAAAACTGCATAGTGATTAAAAAACCGGCCAAGAGCGTGTCCGACAAGCCCGATCGCCCGAAATAGAGTTCCGTAGCCATTACGAAAAAAATAAGTAATATTTTTCTAAGGATTTCGTATTTCGTACGGAATATTCCAAGTTTAGGTATATTTTATACCTTAGGCTGCTATTTACTCTTAAACTACTAATAATTCTCAAGAAAACTTAACCGTTATAACTTTCCTTGTTTTGTCGGCATAGTTTACATATATATATTCATGCAAAATTACAGCTTTCTAGCATTGATAGTCCCTGAGCAAAGCCGCGGACGGACGGACAGACAGACAGACATGGCGAAACTATAAGGGTTCCGTTTTTGCCATTTTGGCTATGGAACCCTAAAACACGAAAGTAGCAGGTTCAATTGTTACTGCAGTGCGTCAACCTTACAGGTTGCATTCACCTGTACAAAAAGAGATAGAACTAAATAGAAAGCGCCACAAAAACGCATCGTGAATGCACTTGACACCGTAGTGAATGGTACAAAGCCTTAGAGCGAAGCTATAGTGGGCCCGTCAGCCGCTTACGAACCAATTGTCACCGTCTCGCTGTAATCTGTGTTGGTTCCGCACGAAACTGATTTTTTATTGATCACCTTTCTCACGAAGATATATCTATACATATATAAAAAAATTTAACCGACTGCAAAAAACCAAGAAAATAATTTTCTACCAGTCTGAAGTCGGTGCCTCAGCACTAGCCAGCAGGAGTGAGTCATCGGAATGCCTGCCAAATCAGGTCAGCTTGACAGTAACTGATTTCCAACTAGGCAACGGACCCATAGTCGTCTACCTCAATATTGGGCTTCAATCACTCCTACTGGCTCGTGCTGAGGCACCGACCGACTTCAGACTGGCAGAAAATTATTTTCATGTTTTTTTTGTAGTCGGTTAATTTTTTTGTTATAAAATTATTTTTTTCACGTTTTTTAGTGTAAATAATCTAAGATACAATAGTTTAATGTCAACTGCTCGTCACCTTTTACGAAAGATTGCTTTTTCCGATGCTGAGACGTTCATTATTGAAGAATCCTGGTGCTTTACCACCCATTCCATTTCGCCATATGCATTACAAGAAGCATAAATTGCTTAAATGTGTTACAGTAATTGAAATTCAACCCGTGAAATACTTGTTATTGAGAAGTAACTCCGATTGTCAACTGTGGTCTTCATCATGGCGTCCCTACAATATTTGAATAGTTCCCTCGATTTCCTTAAGATCCAATCATCAGATGGTGCTTATGGGACCTAATTGAACGCATTCCTAGACGAACGCAAAAAAAAAATCAAATCGGTTCATAAATGACGGAGTTCTGAGGTAATCCTTTTTTGAAGTCGGTTAAAAAGAGTAACGTGACTTTCTGACAGGCAACGCACAGCACAGTCTAAACTAGCTACTAGGTCTAGAGACTTGAAAATTCGCAATTCGTTGAGGATTTACAATGTGTAGTTTTCGATTTCCGTTAAAATCGAGGCAATATTATATAGGTCAGCTCAACTCTTACTAGTTAAAAGATAATAAAGCATTGAGATAATTGATTCTTTGATAAATTAATTAATTGACAAAAGGTATTTTTTATGTATGTTATGACGCTTTTTTTAAGTCTATATCGGAAGTGTTTTTGATTCATACATATTTAGCAACGGAAGTTTAAAAATGAGTTTTTTTTTATATGTTAGACACGTCAATCGTTTGTGAATTATACAATTAGTGTGAACTTATACATTATTATTATGATCTCACGAGAAAGTTATTCATCGATATTATTTCTATCATTGTCAATGAACTTGGCCATCTGCCGAAGTTAACGGAAATTTAGATAACACGGTGTATAGAGTTACAATAAAAGCATTCGTTGAAATTTCCACGGGAAAGAGAGCCGTCTTTTGTAGGGTTCCGTACCCGAAGGGTAACAAACGGAGCCCTATTACAGTTGCTTCGTTGTCCCTATGCGTCTGTCACAGGGTTGTGTCTCGATAACTAAAGTAAATAGACAGCTGAAATTTACACACAATTTGTATTTCTATCGCTGCTACAACAACAAATAATAAAAATTAAATTAAATCAAATATTAAGGGGGTCCCCATACAAGAAACGTTTTATTTTAGTTCTATCTCCATAAAGTTAGAGCATACTATAGAAATCATAAACTCGGAGTAATAACAGATAAACTACATTATCTTATCAGCAGCTGTATTCTATAAACTTAAACAGGAAGTCAATATGGTGGTACCTATAGAGTATTATTGCCTCTGATTGTACGGAAGCTCTCGGTGTGCGAGCTCGACTCGCACTTGAACGGTTTTGTATTCCCACGGGGCAAACCCTCCCACAATAAGCTAGCTTCCGAGTAACACGGAGTGGGATACGTAAGAGATTCTATTTACAACCGCACCATTTTGAATTTGCATTGTAATTTCCGAATTATATAGCGGAAATTGTCCTCCTTTAGTGATGGACAGTCTTTACGTTTTTTTTGTTGCTAAGAAAGGAACTGCAGTAGCCATTAAAGCCTTCCGCATGCCACTGGCGCCCGTTTCAGGAAGAAAGAAACGCAATAGCCCGACTCGGCGCAATCGGAACGAAACGAAGGTCGTGCTCAATCGTTACTTCACTGCAGCACGATGGTATGTGTGACTCTATATAGCAACTAGCACAATGAGTGCTCAAGACCTGAGGGGACGGAAAATAGTAATTGTATAACATGAGACATAAAACGAGCCATTTTTCCGAGACGTCCATATAGGGTTCCGAGCCGGTACGAAAAGGGTGGATAATATTCGAGAGGAAAATGCTTTTCAATTCGAAGGCGAGGTATATTTAAATAGCAAAGTTGATAACAACTATGTACCTTTTATTTTTTAATTATTATAATACCCGTAATTAGAATGTTAATAGGATGCGATTTTACTTGAAATTTGTTACAGTAAAGATTTTATAACAAAATAAATTTGTTTTTAAATCGTTCAAAAATACCAAGTAGTTAATGAATCGATACGCATTCAAAGTTCGATAAATATTGAGTCCCGCCAACGCCACGTGACAGCGTGTGAGAATTTTCCAACGCCCGTTTCCGCCATGGGCGGCGCCTCCGCGATATAGGTAAGATTCTGTAAGTCGGCATAAACACACCCACGCCGGCATGGGTTAACTCTATAGGGCTATGAGCACCGCCCGGCACGCACGCTCGCAGTCTCTGGCGAATTATCGCGTCGCGTCGCGATTTTTGACTTTACTGATTTTATTTATTCGTAGCTTGATTGATTTATAGTTTTACTTAAAAAAAAAAATATTAAAAAATACTGTAGAAACTTTTTTTTGTCTTGTTCATAATTGGTGTAAGTTGGTCTTAAACGCTAGATTTATTTTATGATACTAGAGCATTTTAAGTCATTTTATGTCGTCCTAATTAGCACAAACACGAACTTAACGCATGAGAAGTGAAAATATTTATTTGCTTAAGTCAGTTCCCCCATAGCTTGACTAATGTAATGTGGAAAGCTAAAAAAGCCTGAAAGAAACATTGCGTTGTAGTGTAGTATGTCTGGTGTGAAAAAGGGCAAAACTGGAACGTACAAAGATGAGGATAAAAATGTGTACCTTACAGACAGAGAGTACATCTCTGTAACACTTAAACAGCTGAACCGATTTAGACGAAATTTGATATGGAGATACTTTTGAGACTGTGGAAGGAGGTAGATTAGCTTTTATCCTGTTAAATTGCACAATTCTCGTGGATAGCGATAAACGAACTCTTCGCAGACATAGTCACGAGCAACAGCTAGTAAACTAAAGGAAAAACGCAAGCAAAGCAAAAAATAATGTACAATCAGAAACAGATCATCCAAACGTTGAACATCGCTTAACTAAAATAAAGATTTCATTAACACATGACAAGTGCTTATATGATGCAATAACAACCGATTTGGGTGTCTCCTGCGTTACAAACGTTTGGCGTTACTCGTACTTTCAACAAGATATTTCACGGTTTAGTAACTTAAGTAGCTACATTAACACGTACACATTATTAATTACAGAAAAAACATGTACTTACAAAATCTGCAATTGTTTGAAAAATGTCGCCAGATTAGTGTCGTTATGTCTACTGTTAAATTATTAGTTACTATGCAGCGTATGCCCAATATGGTATTATTCGTACGGACGCAACTGTAGACAAAAGTTAATTACGGGCATTGTTATGTCATCATCATCATCATCTCAGCCGTAGGACGTCCACTGTTGGACATAGGTCTCCGATAGACCTCCAGTTGCTTCAGCTGCATTGTTAGTACCCAGTGGCAAATAGTTGTTGAATAACCATAAATCATAAGATATAGCGAAATGTGTATCGTGTTACCAAACGCATGAGGATGAGAGTAAACATGTGTGGTTGATAAATTGTCTTTCCTTCATCATTCCAGCCTAAAGTACCTTGGCGACCCAGCTCCGCTCGGGCTAAAACTCGGTTACCACGATTTCCCAGAGATAAGACCAAGCTAGATCGATTTGTCATCCCCGAAAACCCCTACATACCAAATTTCATCGAAATCGTTGGAGCCGTTTCCGAGATCCCCGAAATATATATACATATATATATACAAAAATTGCTTATTTAAAGGATTAGATACGTCCCACTACTGGGCACAGGCCTCCTCGTAGAATGAGAGGGCTAAGTACACCATAAACGAAAAGTCAATTTTTACAGCTGTGCAAGTATTTTTCTTCCGTCTGTCTATTTAGCATTATGAGATAACCTTATTTTTCCGAGGCACACAAACTAATGACCACGGTATACCAGTGTGCCGCGGCGTGTGCGGAATACCACGGCTTCACCTCCCCTCTTTCGACTTTTACCTTGACACGGGTTAAACCTGCCATGCAGCTCAGGTAGAATAGTGGTAGTTCTGCCAACCCTGCTACAAAAGTAGTTAGCATCAAAAGTAGCGGACCACTTTTTTACTCTGTCGCATTGACACATTGACAAAATTGCATGGCGTTTAGTACGTGGCTGTAAAACAACAAAGTACGATAAAGTGTACAGCAACTTTTGATGCTGACTGTACTGGCGGGTGCATGTGGGTGCAACCTGAGCTCCACGCCAATGGGGTTAAACTAACCCTTGTTATACAGGCAAAACGGACTCATGATCAGATCAGCGCATTAGGAGGGGGGCGGGGGGCGACCGGGGCGGCGCCAGCCAAACTTAATTAGAATACCTATCTTTATCGATGTAAAGGAAAACTAGACAGAGAGAGCGTATGAACTTTTACCCGCGGCTTCGCTCGCGCAGATTTAGTGTGTAGTTTAAAACTTTTTTTAATCCCACAAGACAGGAACCATGCATTATTTCGGAATAAAAGGTAGCCTATATGATAATCTAGGCTATATATTACCTGTACAATGCCAAATTTTATTCAAATCCGTTCAGTAGTTTTTGCGTGAAAAAGTAACAAATATCCATCCATCCATACAAACTTTCGCGTTTAAAATATTAGTGGGATTAGTGCGATGGGATCTAGTAGGAGTGAGTAAGAATATGAGTATTCTATGTGTAACAAACACGACCTGTCATTTTGTCGCTTGTATCTAAAAGGACGCCTAAGGCGTGACTCGCCCGGGGCGCCGGGCGTCTAGATGGCTAAAGCCGGCCGAGTATGGACATAACAGCCTGGATACTGAAATGATGTTCATGATTCAAATACGGGATGGGAAATAACTGTTAATAGTATGCAAAGGTAAAACATTTAAAATCTTTTTTAAAACAAACAGAAACAATTTATCGCTATAAAAATTTAGCACCAATTCAGTCATATCATAAGTCAATAACAGGTTGTTACATATACATTCAAATAGGTATTATATTAAGTTCTGCTATAAAGATCAATGAGCGTATGATTTTATTTATAACTAGCCGTTACCCGCGTCTTCGTCCGCGCAGAATTCGTTTATAATTAACTGTGCAATTTTGCGGGATAAAACTATATGTATACCGAATTTCATCTAAATCGGATCAGTGGTTTAGACGTGATGAAGTAACAAACAAAGAAACAAACAGACTTACAAACTCACATTTATAATATTAGTGAGATTAGTCCCTGGGTGACCAAGCTCAGCTCGGTGTTTATCAAAGTAGTTTAGCTATCCTGCAATAGGTGATGTCTCTACCGGTAGTCCAATTATTCGATAAAAGTTGACACCAACAAATATTATATTTAGACGTAAATAATAAATTTTCCTACTGTTAGAGGCTGTTTCACCATCCATTGATTAGCGTTAACCGACGGTTAAATGTGATGCCGTCTCCGTCTATTCGAACAAAACAAATAGAGACGGCATCACACCTAACCGCCAGTTAACACTAATCAATGGATGGTGAAACAGCCCCTTAATCTACAGAAAAAACTAGGAGTCCAATGGTAAAAATTAGTACCTACTTAGAAATTATGACCTACTATATATATAAAAAAACCTTTCGTGTTATTTACACCATTTATAACTCAAGAACGGCTGGACCAATTTTTATGACTTTTGTGTTTTTGGATTTATCTTCGCCAGGAATAGGATATAATTATTGAAAACATTGGAAAATTGACGAAAAAAATAAAAACATTTCCCCATACAAAATGTTCAAGGGTTTCGTAACCGTCAGTTATACACCACATCCCCACAAACTTATAATAAATTAGTTATTTGATATTTGCCTCGAAAAATATTCACTTAAAATAATTGATACGGCAAAACAACGCTGGTTTGGAAACGCATTTGGACCCGCTAGATGGCGCTGTTGTTTGTATGTTATCATGATATGAATGTAGTTTTTTTTCGGGCATGGGTAACACTATAAATGCGAAAGTTTGTAAGTCTGTTTGTTTGTTACCTCATCACGTCTAAACCGCTGAAACGATTTAGATGAAATTCGTTTGAATTCTAGGGAAGGACATAGGTAGGATAGTTTTTATTCCAGAAATGAAATTCCTGTCACAATCCGCCTGACCCCTCCCCCCTCGAAATTCGTGACGTAATTAATGGATGACCCCAATATATTGATATCCCTCGACATCAATAGGCCTCAGTGTTCCGTAATCATATCCCCAGTTAGTTTTTGTGGAATTTGAAATTGAAAATTGGCATCAAAGACTAATCGTCATATTCATGAGTTTCAGAGTTGAGTCTCTGTGTATCTGTTTTCTGTATCGTTACTATTTCTGGTGTACAATAAAGAGTCATTGTATTGTATTTTATTGTTTCATGAGTCATGACTGACTTTCGGAGTCCCCGTGAGGTCGGAGGCCATGGTACAGGCCACGTGTGCCTTTATCAGGAAAGAAAGAAAAGTGTAATATATGAGATTGATTTGGAATTAATTGAAACATAGGGATTTGACAAGATTCAAATTACTAGGTACTCTGGCATCTTAATAACTGTGTAACTTTAACTAAAAAGAAACAATAGTGCCTTTTAAAATAATTCATAGTGAATTAGCAAATATATTTTATTCATTGTACTTAATCACTGTGACACTATTTAATTGCAAATACATTATAAAATATGATAAACTCACTGCGAGTCACTGTCACTGCCCGAGTAGTTTGCCAGCAGAGTGAGTCCTGAGGCAGGAGCCGCCACCACCGTCTCACTAGACTTTGCACTAACACTTTCATTAGTTACTTCAGGTGTACTAGTCACTGTACTTTTTGATACATCCATCCCTTTGCTTGTTACTTCACATGTATTAGTTACTGTATTCTTTGATACTTCTGACTTTTTGCTTTTCACTAGATTTGCCAGCGCTGACTTCTTACTTAATACCCCAATGCTTCTGTTCCAAGTCTCATTCTTTTTAGTGTCTGGTTTAGGGGGTATTACTTCTATTCTAGAAGTTTTTGCTGGAGGTTCAACATCTTCCTCAACTTCTTCGATTATCTCCTCAGCAACCACTTTTTGTGAAGAAGTCCCACCAAACTTTATGGACCTGAAATTAGAATAAAAACTATTTTAGCAACATACCAGTCTTATTAGCTGAAGCGACGACGGAGTAAAGATAACAGATGAATAACTGAAATGGCTTGAGACATAGCTTAATTTCCGAAGTAAATCATTTTATTAAGCTTTTGAGAAAACATGAAAGAAATAAAGAAAATACATTTATTTAACGCCATAAAAACAAACATAGAACAAATTGCATAGGTGCTAGCTACTAAAAAGCCTTGAGTAGCTGAACGATCGATGCTGCTACCGCTAGACGCTTACGAAGGCATGCTGTGACGATACCAACGCGAGATCACACTGGCGCGATGCGCTGCTATGCGATGGCGCTGCACCCATGCAACGAGATAAACGGCTGGGTCATTATTTGAGCGTCCGTATGATTTTCGTAGCCACTTTTTTGTTGATATGGTAGAAGATTCTGTTACTGTTTCCAAGTTATATAGTAAGAGTACAGGACGTCCAAAAAATAATAAAAAGGTCATCAAATTCTACAGCACATTCATAAAATAAATTTAAATGCTTGAATAATGACCTCACTAAAGTTCTGTTTCTAGAAGGTTCTGGAAGATGACCGGAAGACGAAGATTAAGCAGGTCTCCCACTAGGTGAACTGGCGACACCGTGAGAGTTCCGGGGAACCAGTAGATGCAAGTGGCGAGTTGTCATTCATTGTGGCATTTTAAGGGGAAGTCCTTTATTCAGCAGTGATGATTAAAGTTTCAGCCTTACTTGATAAAGTCGTCGTCCTCCTGTTCTTCCCGCTTCCGGCGCGCTCAGCCGTCTCGGGTTGATACTGCTGCAACATGCCCTCGTAGTCGACGGCTCGCTGGCGGCGATTCAGCTC
>NC_133473.1:8449596-8461202 GCF_025370935.1 Choristoneura fumiferana
TTATATTCAGCGTTCTTTATTCTGCCAGTTAAAAAGGCGGGGCTGTCACGATGACAGACCGCGTCACAGATACTACAACATCTCTCCTTTTTACATTAAATATAAATGAAAACTTAAATCTACTTAAGTATAAATGACAAATTTGAATTTTAGTCACATACATAGTCATTAAGATAATTGGGTCTCTTTACAAGCCTTCTGGATTCCCTACCTTCTGTACTGGTATCACTCTGTCGTTCATTATCCTCAGTCTGAGTTAATTGCTCTGGTGAATCCAGAAAACTTGTGGGAGTTACATGTACTTCTTCCTGAACAGGGTAATCAATATCCCCTAAGTTCGCATGAGGGGCTAACACCAAATGCCCACGATTTCGTCTAAACAAGCCTTTGCCCGTTTTTAGAATAAATGAACGAGGTTCTGTACATTTTTTTTCTATTACACCATATGTTTTAAATCAATTATCCACACTCTATCATTAACATTCAATTCTGGCAAGTTCGAAACTCTATGTCTCTTATATATAGTATTGTGCATCTTTGTTCTTTTTATTTTCTTACATATTTATACTTTTCTCCTATATCAATAGTCTTATTTAATTTGCTAGACAATATAGGCAAATTATCACGAAGTTTCCTACCAAACATCAACTCAGCTGGGCTGTAGCCGCATTCAACAGGTGTATTTCTGTATATCAATAGAGCAAGATGTATATCATCATTTTTACTTAACAGAGCTTTGGCTATCTTGACCGCAGATTCAGCTTGGCCATTACTTTGGGCATAATAAGGGCTACTAGTAATCAACTTAAACCCATACTCTTTAGCAAATAAATTGAACTTAGACTTGAACTGAGTGCCACAATCAGTGCGTACTACTTCTGGGATACCATACCTAGCAAATGTTTCTTTACATTTAGTGATCACACTATCTTCTGTCAGGTCTTTTAGTTTAAATATTTCTAAAAATCTAGAGTAGTAATCAACTATTACTATGTACCAGTCATTGTTAAATTTAAAAAGATCCATTCCAATTTTTTGCCATGCCCTATCTGGAATTTTATCTACAACCATGCCTTCTTTATGATTTACACGCATTTCTATACATTTTGGACAATTCCTTACCATTTCCTCAATTTGTTTTGATAATCCCATCCACCACACTGATTGCTTAGCCCGCTCTCTACATTTTGTGATGCCTAAATGGCCCTCATGAATCTTTTGTAATATTTCTCTTTGTAAGGTATTTGGAACTACTATTCTTGAGTTGTACAAAAGCAAGTTTTCTTCTACAGTAAAATTATGTCTGTACTGAAAAAATATTCTCAAGTTGTCTTCTATTTTACTCTTGTGCGGCCATCCATTTACAGTGTATTCTATTAATTTTGAATTTATTGCACTTTTCTCCTGTTCTGACTTTATTTTACACAGCATCTCATTATTGACAGAATCATTCATACTTAGATTGAATACTAAATTCAAGTACCTATTTCTCTCATTTTCATTTGTTTTCAAAGGATTCCTAGAAAGAGCATCGGCTACTTTCAAATCTTTTCCTGGGGTGTAATTTACTTCAAAATCAAAACGCATGAGCTTAAGCCTGAATCTAAGTAACCTAGGTGTCAGGTCATCTAACGGTTTAGTTTGTAAAATTTGCAAAAGGGGCTTGTGATCAGTCTCTAAGTGTACCTTTATTCCTATCACATAGTCTCTAAACTTTTCTATGGCCCAAACTAAAGCCAAACACTCCTTCTCGATCTGCGCATAATGTTTCTCTGTGTCAGTGAGGGTGCGGCTAGCATACACAACTATACTCCTCTGGCCTGTTTTGTCTTCCTGCATTAATGCAGCCCCTAAGCCATATGAGCTGCTGTCAGCTGACACAATAACTTTACTACTGGGGTCAAAATGTGCTAAAGTGGGAGCTTTTAGAAGTTTATTTTTTATTTCTCTGAAAGCCAATTCTTGTGACATTCCCCAAATGAATAAATTACTTTCTCTTAACAAAGAATGAAGGGTTCCAAATGATGTGATTTGTTAGGTATAACCTACCAACAAAATTGACCATGCCTAAAAATTGTAAGAGTTCTTTTTGTTAGTAGGTGTTTTAACTCACTTATTGCCCTGATTCTTTCGGGATCAATTTCTATTCCCTTCTCATTTATTATATGGCCTAAATAGGTTATTTCTGTTACTCCGAATTTACATTTCCCTTTATTAATAGTAATCCCTTCCTTTTCCAATCTTTTAAGAACTTCCCTTAATGCACTGTCATGTTTCTCCTGAGTTCCTCATATATTAATATATCATCCATGTGTATAGCAACTTTTAAGTCTCTAAATAAATTATTAAATTTCATAGTGAAATATTCTGGGGCACAGTTAAGTCCAAAAGGTAATCTATTGTAAATATATCTCCCAAATGGAGTTATTATTGTTGTAAGCTTTTTTGAATCTTCATCTAATTTGATTTGATGAAAACCTGAAGTTGCGTCAATTTTCGAGAAATATTTTGCTCCCTTAAGCTGTGCTAATGTGTTTTCAACTTTAGGTATAGGATAGATAGGTCTTTTAATATTTTGATTCACCTTTGTATAATCCCCACATATTCTTACTTTATCATTTTTGTAGACTACTACAATGGGAAACAAAATCTGTTGTTCTTCTATAGGCTAATAATACCTAAACTCTCTAACTTATCTAATTCTTCTTTGACTTTCGGCAGTAAAGGAATAGACATTTCTTCTTGGTGTTGCTTGTACATAGGGTTGAGGATTATCTATTAACTTTATACTGAATTTATCTTTGAACACACCTAACTCATCAAATATGTGAGGAAATTCCTTCTCAACACAGACTTTGGAACCACTTTCTATCAAGTCATGATTTATTTTTTACATTACTATGTGTCATAGAACAAATTGATATCATGTTCATGCTTTCAATAGCTGGCCGCCCCAGTATAGCACTTTTTAAGCCTTTTATAATATAAACTTTGCCATAATACACTTTATCTTTATAAACTAACCTTAATGTAGCTGTACCTTTCACATGTAATGGTTTACCATCTGGACCCTTTACGCTGTCCTCACATCTTGTCACCTGGAGACGGCTGATACAATCCGGTATTGCAGTTATGTCGGCACCTGTGTCTATCAAAAAGTTTAGCTTATCAATATATGTGTCTCTACTGAAAACATCCACTTTAATCACATACTTTTGTGACATCTCACATGAGCCCACCTTAAAAACAGCTGCAGCCTCTTGTAGATCCTCTTCCATTCTTTTCATGTACTTGGCACGACACAGACTTGCAAAATGTCCTATACGCCCGCAGTTGAAACATTTTACTTTTAATGCTGGACACTGATCTTTTGGATGACGACCGCCACACAAAACCAACAGCTTTGTTTTCCTTGCTTGTTCTCCTTTATTCTAATTTTGTTGATAGTTTCCTCTGCAGTGCTATGTTTCATTAATGTTTCATTTTCTTTCTGTTGTGCCTCTGCTTGCTTAGCTATCAATATAGCATCTTTGAGCTGTAGATCTTCTTTCAACTGTAATCTCTCACTGGTCCTCTTATCTTTCAGCCCAATCACTATTCTGTCACGAATGAGCTCTTCTTTTTCAACCCATAGTCGCAAGTTTCGCTAAGCTTATATAAATCAGTTAAAAGTCTTCGAACGGTTCTTCCGCTTGCTGGCTTCTTGAATTGAATTTGAATCTCTCAAAAATCACGTTTCTTTTGGGCAGAAAATAATTATCAAATGCCGCCAGTGTTTTTTCATAGTTTAGATTTTTCTCGAACTGCAAAACTATGTCCTCGGCACGATCACCCATGTGGTAAATTAAACAGTTTAATTGATCCTCATCATTTTTCTTATTCGTGCCACTAAGGCTCATGTACCTTACGAACCTTTTCTTCCAAACAGCCCACTGTGCTGGGTTAAAAGAAAACTTCTCTGGCGCCGCCACGCTGCCACCCGTGCCACCGGTTGCACCGGTTGCATCAATCTTTTCTTCACCCATTTTAATGTTTTATCGCGAATATCTCTTTTAAATCTCCCTTATTGGTTTTTTACCGCTGCCACCATGTTAGATTATATTCAGCGTTCTTTATTCTGCCAGTTTAAAAAGGCGGGGGCTGTCACGATGACAGACCGCGTCACAGATACTACAACAACATTTAAACATCATTTAAACAGCACAGATTTAATTCATCGAATGCTCAGAACTTTTTACCGTTATTGTCAGATATGGCGTTCCCCAGACATATCGTGACAGTTGATAACCCATCAAATAATGGGTTTCAGGAAATATTTAATTATGAACAACTTCTGATAAAACTGAGTGAGAAGGGTGAGGAATATAAATAGAGACAAAAGAATGTTGAAAAATATTTGCAGCCACAATAAACAGGTTACTGGAATGAGCAGGTATTTGAATATTAACAAAGGATAATTTTTAATGATCAGAGCTGCCCCGTCCAGCCATCATACTCTGTCATCACGTAAAGTAAATATACCAGATAAATTAAACGACGACTGAGCTTTAACCATTGTTTCAGCGATTGCAAATACAATGGGTTATATTTTTTTGGCAAAAGTATGTAAGTTCAGATTTTTTGTTAATAATACTACGCGCGTTCCACTGGATGGCCGTATACATTTTTGAATTTTTTTATTTAAATGTTGCAAAGGTTTCAACTTTTGTAGCGACGTTGGACGGTAATTTCTACACTAAGAAGCATAATAAGTGTGCTTAGTATGAGTCTAAACATTGGTTGTTCGACTGGGCTTCATTATAGAAAGATCTATCAGAGTTAGTAACATTAGATAAGAGGGTATCCTCTCGAGCTACTTTTCGTTGATGTAGTCATTCGAATAACGAAGAGACAACCATTTTTGCGGCGGGAATATTGAAGTATTGATTAAAGCTTGGTGCGCTTTTTTATCATAACCCTCAGAGAGAAGAGGACGAGGCTTGCGGGTCACTGTAATAGTTTTCCTATATGATTGGGTATTTGGCGCGGGAGCCCCTTGTCGCATCTGCAAATGAACGTTTGACTGTTGGGAATCTTTGAGAAGCCTCTCCATAAGAAATAGAATTTCTGTCATAGTTAGTTTAATTTTTGTTGGCGCTCAAACTCTGGCATACTTTATCCGTGGCAGAATGAGGACCAGACAGTGAAGACATGAAACATGTTCAACCTTGCATTCCCGGCTTACATGAGGTTGAGACACCTTGAGCATCGAGGCGGAGATCTAACTGCGTTTGTACGTGACCAAATCGACAGCATTGGTAACATTGTATGACCGGGTAATTGTACAGTTGCGTTTTCAAAAGAGTTGTGAAACAGAAAAACACGACTCGGCAGTTTTTGACCATCATAGTGAGAGCCACTGTTTCCGTTGGCAGCCACTCTACTACATCATCTACTTTCTTTTTGCATTAAGTCGTCTCGTGAAAACCTACCAAAATCCTGCGGGGGTAATTATATTGCGGCTAACTCCTCGTTGCTGAGATCCTTCGGGACCCCACGGACGATACACATTTTGCTAACATTGTAGGTGGGCACGAATGCTGTGTAATTGGAATTTATTATACATTCGTTATTTATAAACGCATTAGCAGCGGGACGCAGAATCAAATTCGATGGCAAGTCTGTTACGTCCTACTTCTTTATCCGCCTTGCTTAATATGCCCAATTCTCTGAGAAAACATAAATTGGCCAAATTTCACTGGGTAAGGAAGGAGCCCGAACCAGGTGATGATTCTTTTTGAGCGACGTGCACAATAACGGACCTAAGTCACGGTTGGATAACATTGCCTCGTAACAGGCGGAGCCGAGGTGTACGATCAATTTTCGTTATTTTTCTAGTGTCATTGTCTAGTGTGTGTGTGTGTGTGTAGTGTGGTGTGTGTTGTGTGTGTGTGTAGTGTTGTTGTCTAGTGTGTTGTTTAACCAACGGTCTTTTCTTAGGTTTAACTTTAATGAACTCACCAGAAATTTCTTCATCATTCTCGAGAAAGGAAGATTGTGTTTGCTGACCAATGGAAGGCTATTAGGGATTCTAATTCCATATCAGTACCCTCAATTCAGATTCGGACTGAGCCCCCGGAACATTGGAGCATGACGGGTCCGAATTACCCGCCATTACGTCCGTCCCCTGTACATTATATATTTGAAACAACGTATCACCTGAATTATATCTACAGAGATACTAAACAGATATTACAAAACAGAATTAAGATTACTAAAAGCCACCTCCAGAAATTATAAAATGGATAAATCCTACCAGAAAGGAAATGACGTGTTACCCTTCCCGCGCTCGAGATGTCAATCCTATCGATGTTTTCAGACCTGATAATGATAATGACTGATTGACTGACAGCACAGACAGTCAGGCAAAATTTGACCCAGTGTTGCCACCTGCCCAAAGGAAAAGTCGCTAAGCATACGGTAATAAGTAGCTAGTTTCGCAAAATACTCTGTTATAAGTAAATAAATAAATAATAGTGGCTAAACAAAAAAAGGCAACATGGAATATAAGTCTTTAATTTTATATTTCTTTCTCTTACATTATTATTTACGGAAAAATGTTTTCAAAATCGATGTCATCTTGTGATGTTGAGGGTCTGATTCTTTTTTTTTTCGGGTTTCTTAGTTTTTCCTACTTATTTCTTGAGGATATTCTCAGGAATTAAGTAGGTAGCGCACGGAAGTATGTTTTACGTTACAAATTAAATTGATTGAAACAGTGGTAAGTAACTTACTTCTAAGTAGCTAGAAAGTGTGGCTTAAAATTTGGCCGCAAATTTTTTTTTGTAGCTTTTTCGTAAATGTGGCTAGATCTAGCTAAATTGGCTAAAGTGGCAGCACTGATTGACCTGCCTGAGCCTAACAAAAAAAGTGTTAGATGACAGGCAAGACAGACAAAGGTTTTAAGCCTATACAGCAGGAAGTCGGATTAATGTAATGACTATTTTACAATATATGTAACATCATAGTTATTTTGTAATTAAGAGTTATATTATATCATATCATAGCAGACTAACTAACTAAGACTAAGAAGTCTTAGTTAACTAGAATGTTCTAGTTGTGTTCTGTCAGCTCCTCATTCCTCCCGTAAATTCTGTATATTTATATCTTAACAGTGAAGAGTATTTACAGCTACTTGAGTGTAATAAAAGAAAAATAATACGAGTTTCCATCTAAATTCTTTATTTTCTGAAACTATCATGTTGCTTTGGTGTATAGGAAGTTGTTTACTGCACCAACCAATTTAAGGCATGAAAGGAAAAAAAACCATTGATCAACACAAGCTCTCACAGATTAATGGCAACTGGTCTATACAATTTGTTTGTCACACATCCCAATGACAACTTTTTTTTATCGAAAATACAAACTGAAACATTGATGCACAGAAAAACCAGAAAAAGAGCCCAGCGCTGGGAATCGGACCCAGGTCCTCGGCATTCCGTGCCGCGTGCTATACCGCTACACCACCACTGGACACAGGACCTGGGTTCGGTTCCCAGCGCTGGTCTCTTTTTCTGGTTTTTCTGTGCATCAATGTTTCAGTTTGTATTTTTGATATGGGTTTTACGGGATGACCGTAAAAGTAACAAAATTTTTAGTTGAAATAAAAAATACGAATACTGTAGGGGTGTGCCCCTACTTAAAGGGTAGAGTCATTAAAAAAACGTAATAGTTCGAAACAAATCAATATACTATTAAAATTAAATTCTATTAATGAATAATGGCCTATCACTACATTTGAACCAACAACTATTAAAATTACACTGTACACATAAAGCAAGCAGTTCCAGATTTTATTCAAGTGCCTCATTTTCAACATCATTTCGTTTTGATTCAAGTTCCTTCAATTGATTTTCAAAATATTGTTTTCTATGCACCAGAGCTATACGGGGTTGTCTCAGGAAAAAGTTTTCATTACCAAGTTTACTGTACTTCTTTTCTCCTTCTTTACCCATCAGTTCTCTTAATGCTTGATTTCTCTGTAGTATTTTGTTGTAGAATGTAGCTCCTGCTTTGATGTATTCTGGGCCAGATCACAAAGTGTTTCTATCAACTTCTGTCTCATAGTAAACTTCTTTGTCTATGTCCTTTAAAAGAAAGTATGTGCCAAGGCCGAAGAGACCAGCAATTGAATAAAGGATACCTCTCACAGCTGCAGGCGCTGCATACAGATTTAACCTTCTGTTTAAATATTGAGTTACATTGTACACAAAAAATATGCAATAAAGGGATATGTACTTTCAAATTGGACTTTATTGTTTGGGTCATCAATATCTCTCTGCATATCGCAAACTGTTGCACATCCTCAGGCAAAATGAGAGCATTTGCTAATTTCTGACCCGTTTCAGATGTCCAATCAATATTATTCTGATTTACCTGCAAAGAAACAGATGCTTTTTCATTTTTATACTATTTTTTTTTTAATATTAATAAAGTATTTTTATATAAATTTGAATACTGAAACAAAGATTTCTCTCACAGTGATGTACAGTCACAGACTTAGTCCAATAGGGGTATGAAACCTAGTACAAATATATTGTTTAAAATAATTAAGTTGGGTACTCACTTTTATATCCATATTTTCCAAATAAGACACTGATTTGTATGTAAAATTAACAGGTATTCCTACAGCTACACCATATTTTGAATTACAGCTGCCTGTTAAAAGAGATTTAATGTGGTAAACAGAAAAACGTTTGAATATAGACATAGGATTGTAATTGAATATTTCAATAATATTTAAAACAATTAAATAACATGAATTAAAATTTTAAAAAATATATATTTACCAGCATGGAATAAATCAAATCCAAAGACAGTAAATGGTGAAACTAGTTTCCGATGCACATCCGAAATATTGAGAATATCAAGGCATTTCTTATATCTATCATTGAGTTCTTTAGGGAATTCATCAGGTCGACCATCTCTAAAATTAAAAATAGTTTTATCATAATGTTAACAAGGAAAATGAATTTGTTCTTTAGAATTAGTTTATTAACGAACTTGCAAAGATACGTACGTATAATTATGTACAAATTCTGTATTTGTTCAGCAAAAAAGTGTGAGGTAAGAATTTTGCAGCAGTCAGAGCCAAACTTGTACCGGTAACAACGGCAAAGGAGAATCGGCGCCCTTGTCGGTTAACAACCATCCTATCGGTTTTTTTGCAACCATCACGCGGAATTAGAATACAGGATTTATAAACTGGTAGCTCAGCTAAAACTACACGGAAAGATTAGCAATATTTCTTTCAAATAGTTTTTTTTTTTTTTTTTTTTTTTTTTTTTTTAATGCAATATACAAGTTCGGATAGAACGACGATTGTGCCAATGTCAAAGTGAGGAAACGGAGCGGAATTTAATCAAAAAATATTACGGAATTTTGATAGGAAAGTTTAGGATCAGATCGGGTTGGACGGAATAGTTATACGTGAATACAAATTATAATGAGAGGCAGCATATTTATATTTTATATCATTAGAAACAATGTATGAAGCAATGGAGGCATAGATACATGGGTTATTAGATGAAAGTAAGCAGGGAACGGATGTTGGTAATGGAATACTTGTGATATAATACTGTTTATAAAAGTAACACGGTCATAAAGTGGACAAGATAAAATTATGTGGTTCAGATCACCTACCTCCGAACCACACTCACAAGCAGGGCTATCTATGATATTAATCTTCGCCAGGTGTTCCGGCGTGCAGACATGACCTAACGCATTCTTATTAAAACACTAGTACTTCTTTTGCAAAATTTATACTTAAAAAAACCAGGGTTTATTAGGAATGGAGGCTGTATGCGGCTGTAAGTTTTACCTTTCAGGATACAACTTTGAGACCAACACTCTTGCCAGGAATGTTGGAGATATGATCGCGGAAGATTGATTAGGTCATGAGTATAATTTTTGTACGGGAACATATCTCCGTCTTCAATTGGCCTAAGTAAAGTTTTTTAAAGAGGTGCTAAATATATTTTTTCTTCGATAGTCGACGTCTTAATAATCGAGAAACTGCAGCTCTTTTATTTTTATTTCCTCTTTTAATTAGAAATATTTTTTAAGTGGTCGATATGACGTTTGTGAGATTGAAATGGCAGAACCGTTGAGGGCTCAGTACTTAGTAGAAACAGTAAAAAAAAGCGAAGTCAACTGTCACTGCTGTCACTGTCAAGTAGAATCTAACCTAAAACCGTTTATTTACTTTGCGATTTGTGCCATCAATGGTTTTTTGGATAATTTTTAAAGACCTCTCAGTACTTTAAAATTTGCCGCATTTCTTTACGACCTTTGCATGATAATTGGACCACGATTGTATAGTTTCGACGACTATTTCGGCTCTGCTTCTTCGACAACGCTATCTTGTATTCTCGACGACACTTGGCTTGACTTTTGGACCATATTTTCTATTTTAGCGGCTCACCTTTCAATACGAAATGAGTGAATTTGTGCGAGCAGATTCAAGGAACTTGCCACACATGGCTATGAGTCTAGAAATTTTGACACCAGTGATAAGTATACAATGTTGCCGAAATCAGAGGAGATAAAGCACTCTTGTCCGTAGCGGTAAAATGGATAACGAAAGACAAATTATATCAATACAGTTTCTTGTCTATTTTTTTACATTACATTTTAGGCATCAAAAGTTGAATATGTTGCCGGACCAAAGTTGTACGAGAGACAGAATAACAAAAACATATTACCTATATTGTGACCATTTACTTAGATATCAACTGACAATGTGATTGATGCGACAGGTGATGTTGTTCAGCATTGGGCGGTAAATATATGATAGAGTAAAATTTCTGTGGTTAGTGAACATATATTAATAATTAGCTGTTGCCCCGCGACTCTGTCTACGCAAGAATTCGCTTATCGCTTTCCCGCGAGTACTCTGTATTTTTTCGGGATAAAACTGTGAGATAAAAAGTAGCCTATGTTCTTCCTCGGGACTCCAACTACCTCCATAATGAATTTCGGCTAAATCAGTTCAGCGGTTTAAAGCATGAAAAGTTAACAGTCAGACAGACAGAGTTCCTTTCACGTTTATAATATTAAATATAAGTAAGGATTTATAATAATTTGATCTTTTTTTCAGTGGATGTAAAACACATGTTTGTGTTTTTATTTTGGTTGCAAAAAAAAGCCAGTGAAGGAGTAACCTGTTTTTTCCAAGGACATGCATTTTTCCATAAAAAAGAGGCATAGAAGTATCACGGAACTCTCAATGGTTAATGGAAGAGAATAGAATAGACCTTAGATTTAGCATGGAAATGTAATTTGAACATGATGATATCTTAATACAGAAATGTATTTAGTTGACAATGCAAGTACAGTCGAGAAAAAGTACAGTCAGCAAAATTTTTTTCTTAAAAATATATTGGTTGTTTTATTTGTTGTAAGTTTATTTCCTCACAATACTTTTTGTTGACTATACTTGTCTTGCATTGTCATCTAATCTGTAATCAGTATAAGTACTGCTGTGATAGGCTAACGGTACTTTAAATTTGTATTTCATTTTGGTTTATAACATAATACATACTGCAGCATTACAACGCTGCATGCGA
>NC_133473.1:8461461-8482831 GCF_025370935.1 Choristoneura fumiferana
CATTGGAGCGACGGATCAACGTGATTTGGCATAGAGATTGTTTATGGGTCACGAGTGATATAGGCCTACTTTTTATCCCGGAAAAATAAACAGTTCCCGAGGGAACAGCGCGGAACAACCGAATTCACGCGGGCGAAGCCGCGGGCAAAAGCTAGTATATATACACACATCCAGTTCAACTGGTAGAACAAACAATACAATCTAGGTCACTGTCACAAGTACAAGTACTAAAAAATACAAGTAAATCACCACGGTTTGTTATAACTTATGATCAATGGTACGCATATTTGTAACACATATAACACAACAAGTTAATCAAACCATGGTTGCTTAGGAAATGAAAAGTTTAATATGATTGACAGCCCTTTTATAGCCTGCTGGAAAAATCTTTACAGCGCGATTCAGCTTTTCCTTGAGACGAGATAGTGACATCTTTTGATGCAAAAGTAAACTAAAATCCCGGTTTAACACATAGTGACCTATAATATTTGTGTTATATTTCCTTGTATTTCTTAGTAGTACTTCTAATGCCTTTATGGGGATGGCACAATATTTAATTTATTAAAAATACGACTTGTTTTTAAATTACCCTTTGCCAGGAATATTATATACATGTTCCAATAAATCAGTCTTTTGAGACATATGTTTTATGCTAAACGTTTTTATGATAATTTGTGTATTTATGAAATAAAAACAATATAATTATTGCATTTTTATTTATATTACTCTGCAAATTAACTAAAACCATTTAAAACACATGCAATAAGACAGCTTTGTCTACATAATTATGTGGTTATGGTTAATAAACAGAGACGCTTCAAAAAAAAGGATTCTTTTATCTTCAAAACACGCATTTCACATGTAACCTCAAGGTCGCTATGACTTTATATGGAATC
This sequence comes from Choristoneura fumiferana, assembly GCF_025370935.1. Taxonomy (NCBI): domain Eukaryota; kingdom Metazoa; phylum Arthropoda; class Insecta; order Lepidoptera; family Tortricidae; genus Choristoneura; species Choristoneura fumiferana. Next base: position 8,462,358 of record NC_133473.1, read on the forward strand.
ACCCCTTTTTAGTAGCCACACAAAGCCACTTCATTCTGTAAATGATTTAGCAGAAACTCTTCATTCAATATACTTTGAAATAAAGAATATAACCCATTTGTGCATAAATATTTAATGTATAGCATGACTCTTACTGAGACCATGTCCTTTTTTATTGTTTTGGTAAAAAAACACGATATCTCTCCCTTCTGTTATGTTCTCCTTTGCTGTGTTTGATGTTGAAGGGCTAGAGGGTTCGTATAATCATGTTGTGATGAGCAACTTGCAGTGGAAGATGAAGCTGACTTGCACCAAGTCGCTTGTAAAGACTAGGATGCATAAATAGCAGAATTCTGAAAATCTCGTCTGTATTTCATAGACCAACGTACAAAGCATTAGAGAACATTTCCTGTAATGCTCCATTTCAACTCGAACACTGTCGGAGTCGTCTGAATCCATTGTAGGGATACTGTGATTCGAAATTGACTCGAAGGCAGTCCAAATATCAAGCCAAGTGTCGTCGAGACTGCAAGATAGCGTTGTCGAAGAAGCAGAGCCAAAATAGTCGTCGAAACTATCCAATCGTGGTCCAATTATCATGCAAAGGTCGTGGAGAAATGCGGCAAATTTTTAAAGTACTGAGTTTGTGCGAGAGGTCTTTAAAAATTATCCAAAAAACACTGATCGCACTAAATCGCAAAGTAAATAAAACGGTTTAGGTTAGATTCTACTTGACAGTGACAGCAGTGACAGTTGACTTCGATTTTTTTTTTGTACTGTTTCTACTAAGTACTAAGCCCTCAACGGTTCTGCAATTTCAATCTCACAAACGTCATATCGACCACTTAAAAAAATATTTCTAATTAATAAGAGGAAATAAAAATAAAAGAGCTGCAGTTCCTCGATTATTAAGACGTCGACTATCGAAAAAAAAATATAATTAGCGCCTCTCAAAAAACTTACTTAGCCAATTGTAGATCCAAATTTGTCTAGAAACGTATGGCCGAAGGGCAGAGTTGAGCGCGTGTATCCGGGTGCGGAAGGAGTCGTAAGAGTCGTTGATGTTGGAACCAGGAACGGTTTAATGCGTCGTCCTACCAAGCGTCTTATAATCTTACCTATAGAATAGTGTGATTTCGTAGCCCTTAGAGATTGTAGCGCTGTGTAGTCACGCGCAATGCGCAACATTATTTGTATGGCGTTGCTACAGTACTGCACTAACTAAACTATGGAGGTGAAGGCAAGACGGGGCAAACTTTTCGAGGCATGATGGGGCTTACCCCATTACCTCATCTTGCCTCTTCAAAAGGTTTTTGGTAAAATGTTTGTCGTGGTTTTGCATTCATTTGTTGTTTTTCAGGTAACAGTGGTACCTATAGTACAATGGTACGAAAATATAAAAAAAAAGATGAAGAGGGGAGAGGGTGTAAAGAAGCTATGAAAAAAGCCGTAGAAGATGTATTGGCAAAAAAGGCAGGATTTCGCAAAGCAGCTTCAAATTATGGTGTTCCGCAAACCACTTGAATATCAATGTTACTAAAAAATATTTATTTTCGCAGGCGCTTCCAAATCACCGCCAGCCCCCGGGCCGCCGCCGGACGAGCCTCGAGAGGACAGCCACGAGAGGCTTGAACGTACGCTAATTAAGGTCGAGAAGAAAATTACCCGGAGGCTGGAAACCGCCAGAGTGAGTTATATACCTAGATCATAAACTTAATACGAGGGTCAAACTGAAGCGAACACAGTTCTAGCTAGATCATTTACGTCTACTCATTAACTCTTTCAATAAAATTGGACTAGATTTAAATTTTGCTAAGTGTGAACTTTTCATTACAAAATCCCCATTCTTTACCTGAACTACTGACCTTATCTCTAAATTTAACTGTTTGGCACCGAACATCAAAATTATTGATAAGAGCTCCCTTCGTCTCCTTGGTGCTCCGATCTATCCAGAATCTATACCGTCACTCATTGATGAACATTTTAACACCCATAAAGAACATTCGGAGCGGCTTACCAAAATTAATGCACATGTAGCCATATTCATTTTAAGATTTTGTCTCTTCGTACCAAAATACGGTATAATCAATTTTATACGGTCTTTTATACATTACTACTTTCGAGCAAAATTGTTTATTTGTGTTTTGAAATGAATAGTAGGTAGATTGTACAAAAAGATCATAAAACGAACCATTTTACCCGAGCCGAGCCTCTCGAGGCTGGCATCGAGAACTCGTCAAAGCAATGCGGAAGGGGAGGAAAAAATTAAATAGAAGGCTGGAAGATGCCAGGGTGAGTTATCTCCCAACCGACAGTCAGTACCATTGACAGTTGAGAAATTTCATTTATAATATGATAATGAGAGAGGGTAAGAAGCGATGTTTTATTATTAAAGATTCTCTAATTATAATAAAGAAATATGGAATAAGGGCTTTAAATGTTGTTTCTTACGTTTTTACAGGTGAGATCTTTTGTTTACTGTTAGTAAAATTCGTTGAATGTTTGTACCTACCCATTATGCTTAAATAAAATCTTACGTTTTTACAGAGAAACGCAATTAAGTCTTTGTTGATTATATCCTGGCTTTTGAAGCACAGAAGAATATAATCATCCACATACATCCACAACAACCATGACCTGGCATGGATCGTTGTCCCCAGTTGAGAGGTCCATAGCTGCCTGCGAGATGTGAAACGGTTTTTCCACCACTTGGGTATACCGCTTGTTGGGCTCCATAATCAATCCCCAAAACATGGTGGATAATTATTCAATGGTAACGGCTAACTAAAAACTAATACACTCTGAGAACAGCAGGCATTTCTAGCGAGACACCGTACTGCGATCAGAGTCGTACTATTATTCAGAATTATATTGGAAGGTGTTCAATGACTTGAATGCAGCCAACCAAGTACGGACAGAAGACTAAACCCTCCAGGCCAGCTGCTAGAACCTCAGCCGCCTGTCGCTTCTGCAACAAAATACTAAATTTTGCCGACGGAAGAACTTTTTGCAGTGTTGACATACTAAATTCACTTCCGCAGTTGAGAAAACAAGGCACTTGGGTCTCGCCGTCACCCAGCTTTGTGTCAGTACCTTTTACCACACAAGAGTTACAAAAAACATGTGCATTTTCGCAGGTCGAGCACTTCGAAGGTATGCACTCTTCGTCGTAGCAGCACTCGCAGGTCCAAAAGCCTCCGGAAGCTTTGAGCGCATTAAACTCATCCTCCTCCTTCCATTTTACTTCCGCCATGTGGATACGGATGACCTTCCGGTGCCGCACGAACGCCATCTCCTGAAGCAGCAGGATATTTTCTGTGGGAATCTCTCTTGAACGACGCGGTCTTTCAATAAAATCTTTAGTGAATTTCAGTTCCCGGGCAGCTCTGCTCATGTTGTATTTATTGCTCCGGTAAATTCTGTTAATAGTATTAACCCTCACGTGACTGAATGCATTCTTTAAGAACTCGGCAGCGATTAAATTGTACTGGCACTTCCTGGTTTCGTCCTCGAAGTGCGTGAAAGGATCTGGGAACAAAGTAAGAAACTGCTCGATGTCGAACCGTACTGCGATCAGAGTCGTACTATTATTCAGAATTATATTGGAAGGTGTTCAATGACTTGAATGCAGCCAACCAAGTACGGACAGAAGACTAAACCCTCCAGGCCAGCTGCTAGAACCTCAGCCGCCTGTCGCTTCTGCAACAAAATACTAAATTTTACCGACGGAAGAACTTTTTGCAGTGTTGACATACTAATTCTCTTCCGCAAGTTGAGAAAACAAGGCACTTGGGTCTCGCCGTCACCCAGCTCTGTGTCAGTACCTTTAACCTTACAAGAGTTACAAAAAACATGTGCGTTTTCGCAGGTCGAACACTTCGAAGGTATGCACTCTTCGTCGTAGCAGCACTCGCAGGTCCAAAAGCCTCCGGAAGCTTTGAGCGCATTAAACTCATCCTCCTCCTTCCATTTTACTTCCGCCATGTGGATACCGATGACCTTCCGGTGCCGCACGAACGCCATCTCCTGAAGCAGCAGGATATTTTTTGTGGGAATCTCTCTTGAACGACGCGGTCTTTCAATAAAGTCTTTCGTGAATTTCAGTTCCCGGGCAGCTCTGCTCATGTTGTATTTATTGCTCCGGTAAATTATGTTAATAGTATTAACCCTCACGTGACTGAATGCATTCTTTAAGAACTCGGCAGCGATTAAATTGTACTGGCACTTCCTGGTTTCGTCCTCGAAGTGCGTGAAAGGATCTGGGAACAAAGTAAGAAACTGCTCGATGTCGAACCGTACTGCGATCAGAGTCGTACTATTATTCAGAATTATATTGGAAGGTGTTCAATGACTTGAATGCAGCCAACCAAGTACGGACAGAAGACTAAACCCTCCAGGCCAGCTGCTAGAACCTCAGCCGCCTGTCGCTTCTGCAACAAAATACTAAATTTTACCGACGGAAGAACTTTTTGCAGTGTTGACATACTAAATTCACTTCCGCAATTGAGTAAACAAGGCACAGAGTTACAAAAAACATGTGCATTTTCGCAGGTCGAACACTTCGAAGGTATGCACTCTTCGTCGTAGCAGCACTCGCAGGTCCAAAAGCCTCCGGAAGCTTTGAGCGCATTAAACTCATCCTCCTCCTTCCATTTTACTTCCGCCATGTGGATACGGATGACCTTCCGGTGCCGCACGAACGCCATCTCCTGAAGCAGCAGGATATTTTCTGTGGGAATCTCTCTTGAACGACGCGGTCTTTCAATAAAATCTGTCGTGAATCTCAGTTCCCGGGCAGCTCTGCTCATGTTGTATTTATTGCTCCGGTAAATTCTGTTAATAGTATTAACCCTCACGTGACTGAATGCATTCTTTAAGAACTCGGCAGCGATTAAATTGTACTGGCACTTCCTGGTTTCGTCCTCGAAGTGCGTGAAAGGATCTGGGAACAAAGTAAGAAACTGCTCGATGTCGAACCGTACTGCGATCAGAGTCGTACTATTATTCAGAATTATATTGGAAGGTGTTCAATGACTTGAATGCAGCCAACCAAGTACGGACAGAAGACTAAACCCTCCAGGCCAGCTGCTAGAACCTCAGCCGCCTGTCGCTTCTGCAACAAAATACTAAATTTTGCCGACGGAAGAACTTTTTGCAGTGTTGACATACTACATTCTCTTCCGCAGTTGAGAAAACAAGGCACTTGGGTCTCGCCGTCACCCAGCTCTGTGTCAGTACCTTTAACCTTACAAGAGTTACAAAAAACATGTGCGTTTTCGCAGGTCGAACACTTCGAAGGTATGCACTCTTCGTCGTAGCAGCACTCGCAGGTCCAAAAGCCTCCGGAAGCTTTGAGCGCATTAAACTCATCCTCCTCCTTCCATTTTACTTTCGCCATGTGGATACGGATGACCTTCCGGTGCCGCACGAACGCCATCTCCTGAAGCAGCAGGATATTTTCTGTGGGAATCTCTCTTGAACGACGCGGTCTTTCAATAAAGTCTTTCGTGAATTTCAGTTCCCGGGCAGCTCTGCTCATGTTGTATTTATTGCTCCGGTAAATTATGTTAATAGTATTAACCCTCACGTGACTGAATGCATTCTTTAAGAACTCGGCAGCGATTAAATTGTACTGGCACTTCCTGGTTTCGTCCTCGAAGTGCGTGAAAGGATCTGGGAACAAATTAAGAAACTGCTCGATGTCGAAATTGTTGGTGTAACGCTGCTGCTCCTCGGTAACCTTTATCTTCGCTAAATACTGGTCGCGCGTTGGGTAGTCGTTGCTCTGCAACTTATTCTCGACAAAATTCTTAACATCGTCCTCTGCTTCAAACTTCTCCGCGGCGCTTCTGAGGTAAAGCGGTTCCGCGTTTGGAAAAATCCCACTCAGATATTCATAAGTGTCATCGATATTCAACGTCATACTGTCGTCTACCACAACCTCCGCCATTACATGGTCCGGGTTCACGTCGAACACCCAGAATGGCTCGTTCTGGAGGATTCTCTCGACGACACTGCTGAACTGGACATCGACACTCGGGCCCGGCGCCCATTCCGCCGGACAGAAGCTCTTTAAGTACTCACGGCTGATATCCGGGAACATAGCTCGCAGCCTCTCGAACATTTCTTCGCAGAATTGGTTTCCTGAAGTACTCTGAGCACTTGACGTCACAGAACTTTGTTTTCAAACTGCATTTTGTTTGTGCACAACTTGCAAAATATTATTATTATTATCAGCATTAAGCAGCTGCAAGCATAATAGGTGCCTGTATCTAGCTGTTCCTTGGTCAAGTATTCTTTGTATTGTTAATGTGTTGGTCTAGCCGGTTCTTAAATTGGTTCACACTCAGTGCAGAGACTACATGTTCTGGTAGTTTTTCTTTTTTCTGGTATATTGTGACACATTCTATGACTAGTGACCGAACATAGAGTACATTCACAATATTTCACAGACTAGACTAGAATACCTACAGAGGGCTATTACGAAACTCCTAAAAACCAATTATTTTGTTTTTAAATAGAGTATTACAGTCTCAACACTCTCAAAAGTCGCAAAAGTCACAAATTCATTAATACTTATTTAATTAATATTATTATTTAAAGTAAATTAAATCAGAATCTACTTTTTATAAAGATTACGAACGATGCCTATGAGAAAACCGCGTGTCATTCCGTGGCGTGTCTTATATCTGCACCTGGCCATAGTAAATGTGTGTAATTGATTGTACTAACACGCGTCAGGTAGCGTAGCATGGCGTCGCGTTTTAGTAGTGTGCATCTACCTTATCACATTTTTTTATTATTGCTTAGTCGAGTTATTTTAGTTATAGCGGACCACGTGATGTTTTTGGAGTAAATATAATAATGAATAAGTTATTTTAAAGCAATGTAATTGTTTTTTTTAGGGATAAAGAAATATTAAATTCGCAGGAATAAAATAATATACCTATGTTACACTTAGATCTCGTCTCATTTAGACAATAACAAACGTGTATCATCTCATCTAGGGCTCGGAATTTTGCGTGCGACTATTGACAGGTTGTAGGGAGAGAGCATCGGTTTTTATCGATGTTATCGACAAATCTTTATTTTTTTAAGTAACTAAATAAAACCTCAAACTTTGCGATGATACATACTTAATTCAGCGGTCAAAAATAAAAAAAGTTCAAAATATTAGAAAGTTTAATCCGTTCAAATTCCTTTATTGGAATCACTATAATTACGAATACCTTTATATTTTATTGCTTGAGAAATGCTCCCTCTGAGACTTCTTAACGTTAGGTAGCTTGTTAGCCTACCCTTTGATAAAATAAAAGAGAAAATATTATTTTGTATTCCTTCAGTTCTTACCATAGCCAATATAAAGTATTTTATAATAATAATATTTCAAGCAAAAATATATTTACATTTATGTATTAAAGTTACAACATAAATTAAAAAAAACTACCAATTTGTCGATAACATCGATAAAAAGCGGTGCTCTCGCCCTACAATCTGTCACTAGCCGCACGCAAAATTCCGGGCCCTCGGAGTATCTCGAAATTTGTATAAAAATACTTTACTTACGACCGCACCTTTAAAATTAAACTGAAACAATTCGAAATATTAACAGTTCCAAAATAAACTTTACATAAAACACAATCTGGTTGAATTTTGAAATGAGAAAAGTTCGAATTATTTCAGTTTAATTTTGTTTGTTTGTTTGTTTGTTTGTTTATACTCTTTATTGTACAAAAAGGAAAAACAAAAAGGAATTTTAAAGGTACGACGTGTTTGTTCAATTTAATTTGAAATAATCTTAGGTACCTACTCGTAATTAAGATTGTCGCAACTAAAAAGGTTTTGGAAGTGGGAAAATCATTCATTTTACTTTAATAATACGAATATTGAAAAAATACCGATATTACAAAAAAAAACGTCCGATATTAGATGCTCTAGGCACGACACGAACTTCGAGTTTTGGAGTTTCGTAGTAGCCCTCTGTAGGTATTCTAGTCTAGTCTGTGAAATATTGTGAATGTACTCTATGTTCGGTCACTAGTCATAGAATGTGTCACAATATACCAGAAAAAAGAAAAACTACCAGAACATGTAGTCTCTGCACTGAGTGTGAACCAATTTAAGAACCGGCTAGACCAACACATTAACAATACAAAGAATACTTGACCAAGGAACAGCTAGATACAGGCACCTATTATGCTTGCAGCTGCTTAATGCTGATAATAATAATAATATTTTGCAAGTTGTGCAACAACAAAATGCAGTTTGAAAACAAAGTTCTGTGACGTCAAGTGCTCAGAGTACTTCAGGAAACCAATTCTGCGAAGAAATGTTCGAGAGGCTGCGAGCTATGTTCCCGGATATCAGCCGTGAGTACTTAAAGAGCTTCTGCCCGGCGGAATGGGCGCCAGGGCCCGAGTGTCGATGTCCAGTTCAGCAGTATCGTCGAGAGAATCCTCCAGAACGAGCCATTCTGGGTGTTCGACGTGAACCCGGACCATGTAATGGCGGAGGTTGTGGTAGACGACAGTATGACGTTGAATATCGATGACACTTATGAATATCTGAGTGGGATTTTTCCAAACGCGGAACCGCTTTACCTCAGAAGCGCCGCGGAGAAGTTTGAAGCAGAGGACGATGTTAAGAATTTTGTCGAGAATAAGTTGCAGAGCAACGACTACCCAACGCGCGACCAGTATTTAGCGAAGATAAAGGTTACCGAGGAGCAGCAGCGTTACACCAACAATTTCGACATCGAGCAGTTTCTTAATTTGTTCCCAGATCCTTTCACGCACTTCGAGGACGAAACCAGGAAGTGCCAGTACAATTTAATCGCTGCCGAGTTCTTAAAGAATGCATTCAGTCACGTGAGGGTTAATACTATTAACATAATTTACCGGAGCAATAAATACAACATGAGCAGAGCTGCCCGGGAACTGAAATTCACGAAAGACTTTATTGAAAGACCGCGTCGTTCAAGAGAGATTCCCACAGAAAATATCCTGCTGCTTCAGGAGATGGCGTTCGTGCGGCACCGGAAGGTCATCCGTATCCACATGGCGAAAGTAAAATGGAAGGAGGAGGATGAGTTTAATGCGCTCAAAGCTTCCGGAGGCTTTTGGACCTGCGAGTGCTGCTACGACGAAGAGTGCATACCTTCGAAGTGTTCGACCTGCGAAAACGCACATGTTTTTTGTAACTCTTGTAAGGTTAAAGGTACTGACACAGAGCTGGGTGACGGCGAGACCCAAGTGCCTTGTTTTCTCAACTGCGGAAGAGAATGTAGTATGTCAACACTGCAAAAAGTTCTTCCGTCGGCAAAATTTAGTATTTTGTTGCAGAAGCGACAGGCGGCTGAGGTTCTAGCAGCTGGCCTGGAGGGTTTAGTCTTCTGTCCGTACTTGGTTGGCTGCATTCAAGTCATTGAACACCTTCCAATATAATTCTGAATAATAGTACGACTCTGATCGCAGTACGGTTCGACATCGAGCAGTTTCTTACTTTGTTCCCAGATCCTTTCACGCACTTCGAGGACGAAACCAGGAAGTGCCAGTACAATTTAATCGCTGCCGAGTTCTTAAAGAATGCATTCAGTCACGTGAGGGTTAATACTATTAACAGAATTTACCGGAGCAATAAATACAACATGAGCAGAGCTGCCCGGGAACTGAAATTCACTAAAGATTTTATTGAAAGACCGCGTCGTTCAAGAGAGATTCCCACAGAAAATATCCTGCTGCTTCAGGAGATGGCGTTCGTGCGGCACCGGAAGGTCATCCGTATCCACATGGCGGAAGTAAAATGGAAGGAGGAGGATGAGTTTAATGCGCTCAAAGCTTCCGGAGGCTTTTGGACCTGCGAGTGCTGCTACGACGAAGAGTGCATACCTTGGAAGTGCTCGACCTGCGAAAACGCACATGTTTTTTGTAACTCTTGTGTGGTGAAAGGTACTGACACAGAGCTGGGTGACGGCGAGACCCAAGTGCCTTGTTTACTCAATTGCGGAAGTGAATTTAGTATGTCAACACTGCAAAAAGTTCTTCCGTCGGTAAAATTTAGTATTTTGTTGCAGAAGCGACAGGCGGCTGAGGTTCTAGCAGCTGGCCTGGAGGGTTTAGTCTTCTGTCCGTACTTGGTTGGCTGCATTCAAGTCATTGAACACCTTCCAATATAATTCTGAATAATAGTACGACTCTGATCGCAGTACGGTTCGACATCGAGCAGTTTCTTACTTTGTTCCCAGATCCTTTCACGCACTTCGAGGACGAAACCAGGAAGTGCCAGTACAATTTAATCGCTGCCGAGTTCTTAAAGAATGCATTCAGTCACGTGAGGGTTAATACTATTAACATAATTTACCGGAGCAATAAATACAACATGAGCAGAGCTGCCCGGGAACTGAGATTCACGACAGATTTTATTGAAAGACCGCGTCGTTCAAGAGAGATTCCCACAAAAATATCCTGCTGCTTCAGGAGATGGCGTTCGTGCGGCACCGGAAGGTCATCGTATCCACATGGCGGAAGTAAAATGGAAGGAGGAGGATGAGTTTAATGCGCTCAAAGCTTCCGGAGGCTTTTGGACCTGCGAGTGCTGCTACGACGAAGAGTGCATACCTTCGAAGTGTTCGACCTGCGAAAATGCACATGTTTTTTGTAACTCTTGTGTGGTGAAAGGTACTGACACAGAGCTGGGTGACGGCGAGACCCAAGTGCCTTGTTTACTCAATTGCGGAAGTGAATTTAGTATGTCAACACTGCAAAAAGTTCTTCCGTCGGTAAAATTTAGTATTTTGTTGCAGAAGCGACAGGCGGCTGAGGTTCTAGCAGCTGGCCTGGAGGGTTTAGTCTTCTGTCCGTACTTGGTTGGCTGCATTCAAGTCATTGAACACCTTCCAATATAATTCTGAATAATAGTACGACTCTGATCGCAGTACGGTTCGACATCGAGCAGTTTCTTACTTTGTTCCCAGATCCTTTCACGCACTTCGAGGACGAAACCAGGAAGTGCCAGTACAATTTAATCGCTGCCGAGTTCTTAAAGAATGCATTCAGTCACGTGAGGGTTAATACTATTAACAGAATTTACCGGAGCAATAAATACAACATGAGCAGAGCTGCCCGGGAACTGAAATTCACTAAAGATTTTATTGAAAGACCGCGTCGTTCAAGAGAGATTCCCACAGAAAATATCCTGCTGCTTCAGGAGATGGCGTTCGTGCGGCACCGGAAGGTCATCCGTATCCACATGGCGGAAGTAAAATGGAAGGAGGAGGATGAGTTTAATGCGCTCAAAGCTTCCGGAGGCTTTTGGACCTGCGAGTGCTGCTACGACGAAGAGTGCATACCTTCGAAGTGCTCGACCTGCGAAAACGCACATGGTTTTTGAAACTCTTGTGTGGTGAAAGGTACTGACACAAAGCTGGGTGACGGCGAGACCCAAGTGCCTTGTTTTCTCAACTGCGGAAGTGAATTTAGTATGTCAACACTGCAAAAAGTTCTTCCGTCGGCAAAATTTAGTATTTTGTTGCAGAAGCGACAGGCGGCTGAGGTTCTAGCAGCTGGCCTGGAGGGTTTAGTCTTCTGTCCGTACTTGGTTGGCTGCATTCAAGTCATTGAACACCTTCCAATATAATTCTGAATAATAGTACGACTCTGATCGCAGTACGGTGTCTCGCTAGAAATGCCTGCTGTTCTCAGAGTGTATTAGTTTTTAGTTAGCCGTTACCATTGAATAATTATCCACCATGTTTTGGGGATTGATTATGGAGCCCAACAAGCGGTATACCCAAGTGGTGGAAAAACCGTTTCACATCTCGCAGGCAGCTATGGACCTCTCAACTGGGGACAACGATCCATGCCAGGTCATGGTTGTTGTGGATGGACCATTAGATTAGACTGTAGAGGAGTCGACGAAATCCTGCACGGGCACGCCTCGTTCGCCAAGGTGCTCAAGAAAAACATCAGCAAACATATCCAGCTGTTACGAAGATAAACGATGGACTCGGAGAGCGGTAGAATGGTCCGGACCGCCAGGGAAAAGAGCGAGAGGCCGCCCGCACGCCAGGTGGGCAGACGAAATAGCGGCAATAGCAGGCCGAGATTGGCTAAACATAGCCAAGGACAGAAACGAGTGGCATACTTTGGAGGAGGCTTTTACCCAAAGGGGGTCCATCCAAAAATAATTTATAAATAATTGAACTGTACTAATTTTTTCAGTGTAAACAACTTTGATTAAGTATGTCAAATGAATGGTTAATAATATTATATATACTTAACACTGTAAATTTTTTTGCATGGAAAAATAAAGCTTTATTATTATTATTATTACATCGCGCGATAACCGAAAATAAATAACATTTGAATATGCTTAAAGGACACCTTTTAGATATTTACGAATAGAATATAATTTGAACATATAAATATTATTCTCATCGATATTACGAGTATGTGACGTTAATATTATGCTTAACAAAATTATTGTTTGAGAAAAAATATATGCGAAAAGTAATTCGGTGATATGATGATCCTGCTCAAGGTTTGCTATGAGAAACGAAATTAGGATATTCGATTTTAGGCAACATATTAGTGAACAACTTAGCTTGATACTGTATGTACAAAATGTGTCCATTCACAGATACCATGGAGCCAACTCCATCCCTCCCTCTGGCGGATTTGAGGTACGTAAATGAAACTTTTACAATATTTATGATACTTTTTGTTTATGGTATACGGGGGCAAACGAGCAGGCTGAGGACCTGGGTTCGATTCCCAGCGCTGGTCTCTTTAGGTCGCTAGCCCTCCGTAGGGACAACAGGGTTAGAAAACAGATGGTGGAGGACTTGATGGTGAGTTATCTTTTATATATATAGAAGAAGAAACTGACTGACTCATCTGAACGAGTTTTTCATATGTTACATACCTAAATATTTAAAGTATGAAAAAGCTTTCCGCAAGATGGGTGCAGCGTTTGTTCACAGCCGATCATAAACGACATCGCGTAACAACTTCCGAGCAATGCTTAGCCAAATTGAAACGTAATCCTTCTGAATTTTTTCGTCGATTCGTGACGATGGACGAAACATGGATTCACCATTCTACATTAGAGAGGAAAAAACAGTCAAAACAGTGGACTTCTACTAGCGAACGGGCCCCTAAGAAAGCGAAAACCGTTAATTCGGCAGGAAAGGTAATGGCCACTGCGTTTTGGGACAGCCAAGGTGTTATTCATATCGACTATTTACAGAAAGGTAAAACAATAAATGGCCTTTATTATGCTGCTTTTTATTGGAAAACTTTAACGCAGAAGTTCTGAAAAAACGGCCACACCTGGCAAAGAAGAAATACTTTTTCATCACGACAATGCACCTGCACACTCTTAGGCAGTCGCAACAGCCAAATTAGTAGAATTGCGTTATGAAATACTGCCTCACCCCCTATTCTCCAGATTTGGCACAGTGTGATTTTTTTCTGTTCCTAACATGAGAAATGGCTCGGTGGGAAAGATTTTCATCAAATGAGGAAGTCATAGCTGAGACTGAAGCATATTTTTCGGGGTTTGACAAAAAAATATTTTTTGGAGGGGTTACAAAAACTGGAACATCGTTGGACGAAATGCATCGAGTTGAAAGGAGATTATATAGAAAAAAGCTACCAAAGTTATCAACATTATTATATAAAAATCTAGAATGTTTATCAAACGTTTATTCTCGCCTTGGATGTTTTGTGTTGTTTTGTTTAATATATTGCACCTATCTTGTCAAGTAGTTGGTTTATCCCTTACCCTATTTATCCTTTACTCCATTTATTTTTACATTTGAAACTTAACGGTAAAATTTGCACACGTTTTTAAATGAAACAACAAAACTATTTAAAATTGTGTTAACTTCTATAATAAAAACATAATACATACAGCTAATAAATGTACATGTAGGTATTTTCCTAACTAATGTATTATTAATCTACAGGGATAACGCTAAAAATACCCCTTTTAAACATCATTATTAAACGAAAACATAATACATACAAACTCTTTTCATAACTGCTAAAACTGTTTTTTCATATGCTCATACTGGCCGAATAGAATCAAACAAAAAAAAAACTCGTTAAAATTCGAATACGTCAAAACAACCCAAGTCGCATAAAAAAACGGACCGGTTGCCAAAGTGAAAAATAATAATAAAAATCTCGTAAGTTAATAAACTACTAGATGTCAATGTTACTAAAAAATATTTATTTTCGCAGGCGCTTCTCCCTCCGGACGGCTGGATGAAGCTCTCGAGGTGTACCTCGAGCGGTGTACTGCAGCCCTTCGTAGGGAGAACAGGGTTAGAAAACAGATGGTGGAGGACTTGATGGTGAGTTATCTTTTATATATATATAGAAGAAGAAACTGACTGACTCATCTGAACGAGTTTTTCATATCTTGCATACCTAATATTTTAAGTATGAAAAAGCTTTCCGCAAGATGGGTGCCGCGTTTGTTCACAGCCGATCAAAAACGACATCGCGTAACAACTTCCGAGCAATGCTTAGCCAAATTGAAACGTAATCCTTCTGAATTTTTTCGTCGATTCGTGACGATGGACGAAACATGGATTCACCATTCTACATTAGAGAGGAAAAAACAGTCAAAACAGTGGACTTCTACTAGCGAACGGGCCCCTAAGAAAGCGAAAACCGTTAATTCGGCAGGAAAGGTAATGGCCACTGCGTTTTGGGACAGCCAAGGTGTTATTCATATCGACTATTTACAGAAAGGTAAAACAATAAATGGCCTTTATTATGCTGCTTTTTATTGGAAAACTTTAACGCAGAAGTTCTGAAAAAACGGCCACACCTGGCAAAGAAGAAAATACTTTTTCATCACACTTGCTCGTAAACAGTGTCGTACGTAACATGCAGGCTACCTTAGTTGCAACCATGAGAGAGCTCTTCTTGAAAATGAATCGTGGTTAAGCGATCTTGCTTTCTTGGTCGATATTACGAAGCACCTCAATGTACTTAACGTGAAGTTGCAGGGAAGGACTGTTCCTTACCAACGATGTTCAACTTGGTGAATGGATTAAAAGCTAAGCTAAAGGTTTTTTGGCAAACCTGGTCAAAAACAATATTGATCATTTTCCCACGCTCGTAGATATGAAAGAAACACTACAAAGTAAATCCCGAGAATAAGTTGCAGAGCAACGACTACCCAACGCGCGACCAGTATTTAGCGAAGATAAAGGTTACCGAGGAGCAGCAGCGTTACACCAACAATTTCAACATCGAGCAGTTTCTTACTTTGTTCCCAGATCCTTTCACTTCACTTCTCGAGGACGAAAACCAGGAAGTGCCAGTACAATTTAATCGCTGCCGAGTTCTTAAAGAATGCATTCAGTCACGTGAGGGTTGTTTGTTTGTTTGTTTATACTCTTTATTGTACAAAAAGGTTACATAAATAAAAGTTGTGTTAAGTACAAAGGCGGACTTATCCCTGCAGGGATCTCTGCCAGTCAACCTTTGAGTGGTAGAGGAACAATCCAAAAAACAAGGATCGACAAATAGAGCAAAACATTTGAATAAATATAAATGCATATATAAACCTCAGAGTAAATACTATTAACAGAATTTACCGGAGCAGTAAATACAACATGAGCATAGCTGCCCGGGAACGATTCACGACAGATTTTATTGTGAAGCCGCGTCGTTCAAGAGAGATTCCCACAGAAAATATCCTGCTGCTTCAGGAGATGGCGTTTGTGCGGCACCAGGAGGTCATCCGCATCCAAATGGCAGAAGTAAAACGGAAGGAGGAGGATGAGTTTAATGCACTTAAAGCTGCCGGAGGCTTTTGGACCTGCCAGTGCTGCTACGACGAAGAGTGCATACCTTGGAAGTGCTCGACCTGCGAAAACGCACCTGTATTTTGTAACTCTTGTGTGGTAAAAGGTACTGACACAAAGCTGGGTGATGGCGAGACCCAAGTGCCTTGTTTTCTGAACTGCGGAAGTGATATTGTAGTGTGGTGTATATATCTGAGGTTCCCCATGAGGCTAACATAGTCACATTTGGTGTGCTAAAGCCCCGTTAAATATCAGTTTAAAAAAATATATTATTATTAGTTATGTAATGAAAAAAAGAAAGAAAAAAAAGTTATTTCCACAAAAAAACACCAAATAATACATTTATTTCCCTTAACCCTTCCCTTCCTGCTGGCATTGCTAACAATCTACTAATCTACTGTATGAAGAAACACTTTCAATAGTTAGTTTCTTTTCATTGCATAAACTTAGAAATCAAATTTTCCCACAGGTCCAACAAACTGAAGACATGATTGATACTTATCAATTTGAACTTGAATGCCTCCACATATTGCTAAAAATGATTAACTTTTAACAAAATGATTCTGTGAGTTTTTCTTTTAATATAGGTAACCTAGACAGCCATTTTTGGAGGGTGGTAACATTAAGCAGAATGGGTGCACCCTTCATTTTCATTGTTGAATGGCTTTACAATGCTAATGAAATTGTCTGGGTTGTAGAGTTAACAAATCCAGAATTTCTGTTTGTAATGAAAAAGACATCAGTGAGTCAAAATTAAAATGAATAATAGGATGAACAGCTACAAATCAGCTGTTAACTAAGGAAACAGAGCAATCTATAGTTTTTTTTTTCATAAGATCATAATCACATGATCACTGAAAAATGTAAATTATCGAGATAAAAATCTATGCCTTACATTATTGACTTACATAACTTTTCTTATGTTACTATCCCATCCAAATAATCCCATAGAAAAATTGTATTAAATTAAATGTCAAAGAAACTTTACCAGATATTACATTGAAAGTTAAATGTTTAAAAAACTTAAGCTTTAATTAGAATTAAAATACATCATCACAGTAATTCCAGAAACTTAACTCGTCTGCTTTTAAAATCTTCACAAAACGAAATCAAGCATCAAGTCATATGATGCCAATTGGACAGAATCATGCTTATCAAAATTAGCACCTACCACATAGAACATAGAGCCCTCTTCAAAGCCCTTCTTTGTCCTATGACTAGGGGAACAAATTCCAATGGGACGAGATGGTGGGATAAAAGAAAGCGTCGAACGGAAGTCACAAAAGGGAAAAAAACTGGAAACCAAATTACGAATTTATAAGATTTAAGATTTATCTGTAAACGAGATAAGAATCCAAGGTATTTCAGTGTCTGCGTAAAGGATAAACTTCGGGACGCAATGAAAACTTAAAAAGGGAAGTTTTAAAGCCAATTATACTAAAACAAATAACAAAATACCACAGTAAGGAACCACCAAAATCAATAATTTTGACGTTCCCGTGATTGACATCCAAGCCATTTGCAATAGGAATATCGATAAATAACTTGTACTTACTCAGACGGGGCTGGGATATGAAGTCCCTGGACACTGCCAAAACATGTTCCTTGTGCGCTTGAGATTGGGAGAGAGTTTTAGCCATTTTGGGTAGAGGCAGTCCGCTCAATAAAACACTAAACTGCGCTGCCCTGTCCGCCTGAAAACTGACGAATGGAAGTATTGTCTATGATCCTTCACGTGCCATCACGTGATCTCATCACAAGATGACGTTACTCTATGTCACTAAAAATAAATAAAATAAATATAGAATTAAATTAGTTTTTTGTTTGATTTATGTAATCTTAAAATGTTATTCTTTAATGAAATTAATTGAAAAATCTTGATGAATTTTGCTAAGTATTTTTTATTATTATTTATGAACGCAGCCTATGGTATTATAATGTTGGTATGGAATGATGGTTGCTTTTGTTGGTAAAACTGGTTTCAAAACTGGCACATTGTTCAAAAGTCGTAATTCTAACCTGGAATTTAATTATTTTTCCTATTAATTCGCAGTCAAAGAGTATATGTTCGCAGTGCAGAAGGACATATTTCGCAGTTGTTCAAATTATTTAAGTGTCAACCTAGTACATTACGCATTTCGGGCAAAAAGGTACTCTTAGCACAAAATAATGTAAGCAGTGTTTGTTTTTATTTTTTACAAGTTTTGTAGGTACCACGTACCCAGCATGTACCCAGGTACCTTAAATGCCGAATTACACGTTAATAACCCCTAGAAGTAGGTCATATTTTGACTTTAGTATTTTATTACATAGATAATTGAAACTAAAATAAAAGATTAAGTATATAAAATACAAATTGCCTAGTTTCATTTCTGTTCAGTCTATTAAAAAGATATTCAAATTCCTTGTATTAGGAAATGCTTCTAAAAGTTTGGACTGGAAGTTCACGGCAACTACAGTTTCTACTATATTCACGAAGTGTAGAGTATAAACATATATAGATGTATAGACCACGTGTTTGATTGCAGAGCACGAAAGTCCTATTTAAAAAAAAAAAATGGTCTGATTTTACGTGCGATAAATAGATTTGAGACCTTATTTTTAGGGTTTCATACCTCAAAATCACGCTATTATTTTTATTTGAGCCGCTTGTATCGAGCCACAAGAGAAGGGATAATAATAGTATGTCGGTCGAGGATAAAATGGGTTCGTGAACAAATAATCCACATTGTTTTTCACTTCGGTTATGAGCAAATTCTTCTACTAATATAGTTTTAAGTATAGTAAATAATTTGTATGTATTTATGTGTACCTAATTCATGCATGACATGGGCAGAAGGCGGTGAGAGAGGATCAGAGGGATCAGAGGAAGCACATTCCCTAGTTTGAACCTAAAAGTTGAAAATAAATTACCAAAGTTATTTTAAAACATTATAACCTGAGTGCAAAAACATTTGCTTAAACGGAATGAAAATAAAATCCTGCTTTATAATTTGTTTAATTAAAATTAGAATAAATGTAATTCTACTTATATTACGAAAGTGTGTGTGTGTGTGTGTGTGTGTGCGTGCGTGCGTGCGTGCGCGTGCGTGCGTGCGTGCGTGTGTGTGTGTGTGTGTATATGTTTGTTACTCCTTCACGCTAAAACGGATGAACTTATTTATATTAAATTTGATACGTAGATAGCTGGAGACGTCTGGTCTGGAATAAATAACATATAGGCTATTTTATGAAGAAAGATCACGATATAAATTTTGGGAATTCCCAGGGATTTTCAATAATTGTAACTACCAGATCGAATAAGTTTACGCGTGCGAAGCCGTGGGTAAACTCTAATTAAATATATAAACGTAATACAATTTGATTAAAATTAATTGATTCTAAAACTAAATATTATTGCAGGATTTGTTTTTATTCGGTTGTTTTTTATCGCGACATGTTTTCAAACTTGGCTCCATTATACTCCCGTATAGATTTACCATTTCAAAAAGATTACAAACGTCATTTCTGATCATGTTCATTCTTTCTTTCTCATTCTTCGGCGGCGGGCCGACGACGCTAACGTCGTTTGTACTGTTTATTTATAATCGGGAGGTGTGTCCAAAATAAACATTTATTATTTCATCGCAATCAATCAGTATAGCGAGTTATTCCCTCATAATTATTGTTACAACTGTAATTACAAACCGCCACCATGTCTGTGATGGGAAAAATAATTCCTAACGTTTCAAGCCGGAATTTCGGTCGTATAAGCGCGGCGCTGACGAACCGGACCTATTTACGTACACCCAAGAATTATCGCAGCCTTTGGATAGAAAGCCGGAATTCCTGACAGCTAAACAAGCCTTCGAGAAATGCCTAAAGTCTGGTAAGTACATACTTGGAATTACTTGCTTGTTATTACACACCATTCGTGGTACCACTGCTACGTAATGGGTTGGGAATTGAAGACCTATTATCGATGATTAGGCGGTATACTATCCCACTAGGGTTTATGCTACAACTACAACGTCAAGGCACAGTACAAAGTTCAATCAAATAAACAGTTAAATATAGAAGTTCTTTGTACGCGCCTTGAACTTTATTTAATGCTAATAACTAACATACTGACGCTTTAGCAGTGTATTTTGAGCATTTATTTATTCTTGCTCTGTTTGACTCATAATTTGACCTTCCTGTCTGGCAATTAGTTTCAAATTTAGTATTGATTTAATTAAGCACAATGAATCTAGAGTATCTTTATTCAGTAGACTAGACACCGTATCTTATCACGTGAATTGGAATTAACGAAATAAACCTACCTTTACTGCATTTTGAGTATGTAACATAGACAAAAGCCTTGAAACCTCAACAAGGTTTGTTATTGAACCACAAAAAGTCCATCTTCATCATTATCACTTCATCCCAGCCTATATACGTTCCACTGCTGGGCACAGCCCTCCTCTCAGAGTAGAGCTTCAGCCATAGTTCCCACGCGGGCCCAGTGCGGATTGGGAACTTCACACACCATTGAATTGCTACGCAGGCTTGTGCTGGTTTCCTTGCAATGTTTTCCTTCACTGTAAAGCTTGTGGTAAACTTTAAATATAATTTCACACACAAATTAGAAAAACTCAGAGGTGCAAGCCAGGGTTTGAACCACAATCCTCTGCTTGAGAGATTTATAGGGCAA
>NC_133473.1:8482931-8536274 GCF_025370935.1 Choristoneura fumiferana
GCTGACGAAATAAAAATAATATTGCCTTATACATTATCAAAAAAATACAAACATTGGAACATATAACCTCCTCCTTTTTTTGAAGTCGGTTAAAAAGGACGCAGACATAACTAAAAGAAACAAACTGCCACCTTTAAGGAGATTAACAGAATATATCCTAATTTATTGTGTTATTAAGAAAGTTTTTCACCCTTTTTTTGCAATTATTGTTTATTTATCAATGAGAATTTTCACAGCAAAATTATTGTTCTTAAACTGATAGAAAACAAAACTGTCTACCTACCATTTAAAAGGGGCATAGTGAACGTTTACCTTGAGTCGATCTCACATCTTTGTGTAGGTAGGTATGTACATACATACAAAAGTTCGAGGATATATTGTATGAACCACACACGAAGGGCCAAGAAAACAAGAAAGGCAGAGCATTTATCTGCAAAGTAGAATATCCACTGGATGTCTAATTTATTTACATTACACGATAAAAAATATTTTTCATCTTTTATATTATTAAATTGTGGAAAATGTATGATTATTCGGTGTAAAAAATTATGTAGAGCTAAGTTGAATGATTAACTATGTACTTTGATCATAATTTTAACCGAATAGATTTTGCAAGTACAAAAGTTTCTCGCAAATGTCACATAAGAATAATTTACAAGAAGAAATTACGAGAAATGTTAGTTTAAGAAATTTTAAAAGAAAACTAAAATGCGTAAAGAGGCCGCAATTGTGCGGTTGTAAGTCGTTTTTTTCCTAAATCCCCCCAGGGCCACGTTTCCCATTTCGTTCTCTGCCGCAGCCGAAGCATAATGAGTGGTTGTTAAAATTATGAATGGAACATCTACCGCCCGATCAACTGTGTGCGTGCCTTAGCCCTTTCTGTACTAAGCGTACACGCAAGGACGATGCGCCTGTGTGCGGCGGTGCCGTGTGTGAGAATGTTTACAAGACTGAGGACTGGAGACTTCTGTTATTCTTAAAATATCTTAGTGCTGTATTTAGAATTTTTAGTAACACAGAAATAAAACATGGATGACGCGTGGAAAGAAAGATCTTGTTTTGTCTATGAAAAGTTTTTTTTTATATTTAGCGTGGTAAGTCGTTTGACCTATGGCCTCTGAAGCAGAGGATTGTGGGTTCAAAGCCCGGGTAGCACCTCTTTTTTCGAAATTCATGTGCGAAATTACATTTGAAATTTACCACGAGCTTACGGTGAAGGAAAACATCATGATGAAGCCTGCAAAAACCTGCGAAGAAATTCAATGGTGTGTGTGAAGTTCCCAATCCGTACTGGGCCCGCGTGAGAACTACGGTCCAAGCCATCATTCTGAGATGAGGCTGGGATGATGATGATGATGAAGTCGTAAGGGTGTTATAAGGCCTTGCAAGTGTGTGTTTATATAACAAAAATGTTGGATCAATTGCATGCGAGGCGCCCCCCCCAATAAATTTACTCGTATTTATTCTCTGATTAATAAGGCTATAAGCTGGACTTCATTTCAACTTGACGTTTTAATAATTTTATCCACGGGACTTGATCGAAGAAATTCGAATGTGGTTTTGTCTTGAGAAACCGCAAGTAAAAATATTCAGTAATTATATCCCTTAAAGTACCTACCGTAAGGTCGAGTTACTTTGGCCCTGAATTAAAACTTTGGTTATTGGAATAACACGGTACAGCTTTATCATTGCATTGCATTGCAATTATGACACATTGCCGTATGATTAGATTTAGCTGACCGCTCACTTTTGTTGAAATGAAATGAAATGAAATATATTTATTTGCGTAACATTATGTCATAATAGGCGGTGATAAGTTTAAATTTCAATTAAGTATCAATAATGTCAATTAGGTACCTTATAGAAGTAGGCATGCAAAAATGTTCTTAGTAAAATAAAGCTACAAGTAGAATAATGTTCACATTTCGATGTCATTAACAATTAAGTAGCTAGATTATATATGTATTGAATATTTATTGTTTTTCATAATTTAAGTACTCACTAACACTATAAATTGTTTGAATGCAAGAATTTTAAGATAGCCACTTTAAAGTTTTTAGGCGGAAACTCTAGTAAATTAGTTGGGAGTTTATTATAAATTTTTACTGCCATCCCACTGACATTGTAGCGGTAGAAGGCAAGATTGCTTTTAATTGTCCGCAATTTATTAAGCCGCGTGCTTCTTGCGTTGGGATTCATGTGCGATATAGTGGTAAAGTAGTGACTATTTGCTTTAACAAAGATATATAATTCAGCGATATAAATACATGGTAGTGGAAGAATGTTAAGTTTTTTAAACATAGGCCTGCATGATTCCCTATTTCCAATGCCAGTTAAAGCTCTTATACACTTTTTTTGAGCTTTGAATGCTCTTACAATTTCTCCTCTCTGTTTTTTTAGATCAGATAGTTACGTGGTTTTATGCTTGTCATACGGGCAGTAAATAAGGAATTAGGAACGAGATTGTGTTAGTAGTCCAAAGTCGAAGACTGAGGGCTTTCTGGGTCGAGCTTCGTAACTCCCATACCGCTCGTGAAACATAATAAAATGTTTTCATTCCGTTTGTTATTAAACAGGAAAAACTGTATGGACTCTGATTCCACTGCATTTCCAATGCCAATACAGATGACAAAAACTAACGCCGCGGCGCCGCGCCGCGGTAGTATTGCAAGTTGCAAACAGCCATGTATGACGGATGTAAAATAAAATAAATAAACAATTAATAATATAAATATGCATACTAAAAAAGAAATAATACGAGGTAAAAATATTTAAATTCAATATTGAAAGAAAAACAAGTTTAATGGTGATAAAAAATTGTATAAGTAAACTAAATGCATAAAAAGTTTTAATTCGAGTTTAACTTGAACTTATACTAATTATGCTATAATAATGTGGTGCAACAAATTTAAGAAAAAACCGGCCAAGTGCGAGTCGGATTCGCGCACGAAGAGTTCCGTACCATTATCTATACAACATTAGACATTAGCAAAAAACGGCCAAAAATCAAGTTTGTTGTATGGGGGTCCCTTAAATATTTATTTTATATTGATTTAATTATTTATTTTTAAAGTGATTATACAACTAAAGATTCTGTGAATATTTGAAACGTCTACCTGTTGCCATTATTATATCAAGCAAAAAACGTCAAAACACACATGTTTTGTTGTATGGGAAGCCCTCCTTAAATATTTATTTTATTCTGTTTTAGTATTGTTGTTATAGTGGCCACAGTAATACATAATCTGAAATATGTGTTATGGCGTTGTTAACGCGCAAGTGTGTTTCAGTAACAGGTAGTTGGAGTTGGTGCTATTGTAGTGTCGTAAGGTCTTTTTGTCAACTTTGACGTTTGTGATTGGTTAAATAACACAATGAGATGTGATGTGATGATGAATCGCAAACAAGACGGTAACATTACACGAACCTCACGATACTAATGCCATCTAGCAATATTTAATTTAGCCTGTCATGAAACCTTCATTGAATAATAAACATACCGGGAAATTGCAACGAAACTGAACTGTGACATAATCCGTTTCTATGTGAACTAAGCTTTACATCTAGGTACTTATATAGTTGTTACTTATATTTTTAAATGGTTTTCTAAATAAAACAATATGCTGGCTTCAAAAGCCTAAAAAAATATAAAACGGACCTATCCTCTGAAAAAAAATTGAAAATTGATGAAAAAATTGTCCTAACCCCGAGGAAATCGTTACCGCGATTTACTCGTACTTAAAGTTGGACACTGTTGCAATAACCTTTCCATTGCGGAAGAAAAGGTTTCAGTTGGGCCTCCTCTTCTTAGGTAAATAAGTTTCTAATTAGATTGTTCAAGTCCATCGACCATTTTTGATCTCAATTTGTCCACCGGATAGTAACAAGTTGGGATCATTAAAACTAGTACTTTGTCGGTCTGTTTTATTTTAACTAGAGATGACCAGAATCCTTTTTCTCCAAAAGTCCTATTTTCTGTTTCTTTATACCTACATCAACCCTTATAAAACAGCAGCGGCAAAAGTTGCGTCGCACAATCGGAAGACATATCCACCACAGCGATTCTAAGAAACAGCAGTCTCATATTATGCGAAAGTATTTTCATCGAAACAAGTATAGTCGATTATCGTGTTTCGCAGTCGAGCGGTGAAATCCGCCCATTACGCGGGCTCGAGTGGGCAAGGCGGTGGTCGCACGCACTCGCCCAAAAAACATCCCGACACGTAACATAATATTTCCCAAGCAGCCTTTTATTTATTAGTCGGGCACCGAGGCCCGGCGCCGCGACAACTCAACTTCCCAGAACCAGAGCCGTTACGTTCATGAAAAAACACTATTTATGTCGATGAAAAAATCGGGATTCGGTCGTATTTGTCTGAAGCCGAGCTATGCGGTTTTTGTTCGTACCCGATTTGCAGGAATCCGCAGGTACCGCCTAGCGCGTGGAAAAATATTAATTCGACGGGAAGGTGGGTGTGGCTGGAACTGTTAGCAAACTGAAGCTTGTAATCAGGCGCGAACCCCCTTTAATTGGTCTCTATCATCTTAAAAATGCACAAAAAACAATGTAGGAAAGAAAGGTAGAAATATATATGTATTAAAAACCTTCTAAAGTATTTAAACGGTATAATGTTGCGTATATTTTACACCGAATTGAAATCTTGACATTTCGAGTTCTTTTCATGTCTTATCACGAGAATATGAAAAACCTGAAAAAGGCACAAAAGGCCGAAATATCTTTTCACAGTCAAAGTTTAATTTGATCAAAGGGCCGGGCAGTGAAGTTTGAGCTCATATCATTAGATTTTTTTCGATGTTTCTTATAATGTGGGAAAAAATCCATTTACCCAAAGCACCTCCCTGCCGGCAGGTAGTAAACAAAGCCGTGATAACAAGGAATGCGTTTGTATTTTTTACGGAACATGACAAATCATTTTATTCTATGCATCCCCTATCTACGATTTACAATAGGTTTAGCGGCTTCTTCCAATCAATTTACTCAGTAAAGGTCAGAGCAGGTATCATATTAGATGGAACGTGGAGATGACGGCTGATGCTTGTGGGGTAAAGTTACTGTTGCTTTTAAATTGGCTGAAAAGAAGAACAAAAACATGGGAATGCAATATAGCCGTCAGATTAGTATTGAATACCGCATTGTTAAGCATGATCTTATTTATTGACTTGTATTCTTTATAATAAAAAAAAAACGAAATTAATAGAAATAATGATTAGTGGGTCCACTGAATAACGTAAGAAGGGAAAGGTGAATTTGATAATTTCGTAAAATTAAATCATTATTTTTTAGTAATTAGTTATTTGGTAGGTACCTGTATCATATACTGATGTTACGTGAACTTTTGCGATTACATAATTATTAAACAGAAATCACATTATTTACATTAGGTAAATAGGATTTTAAAAACTGCATAGTGATTAAAAAACCGGCCAAGAGCGTGTCCGACAAGCCCGATCGCCCGAAATAGAGTTCCGTAGCCATTACGAAAAAAATAAGTAATATTTTTCTAAGGATTTCGTATTTCGTACGGAATATTCCAAGTTTAGGTATATTTTATACCTTAGGCTGCTATTTACTCTTAAACTACTAATAATTCTCAAGAAAACTTAACCGTTATAACTTTCCTTGTTTTGTCGGCATAGTTTACATATATATATTCATGCAAAATTACAGCTTTCTAGCATTGATAGTCCCTGAGCAAAGCCGCGGACGGACGGACAGACAGACAGACATGGCGAAACTATAAGGGTTCCGTTTTTGCCATTTTGGCTATGGAACCCTAAAACACGAAAGTAGCAGGTTCAATTGTTACTGCAGTGCGTCAACCTTACAGGTTGCATTCACCTGTACAAAAAGAGATAGAACTAAATAGAAAGCGCCACAAAAACGCATCGTGAATGCACTTGACACCGTAGTGAATGGTACAAAGCCTTAGAGCGAAGCTATAGTGGGCCCGTCAGCCGCTTACGAACCAATTGTCACCGTCTCGCTGTAATCTGTGTTGGTTCCGCACGAAACTGATTTTTTATTGATCACCTTTCTCACGAAGATATATCTATACATATATAACAAAAAATTTAACCGACTGCAAAAAACCAAGAAAATAATTTTCTACCAGTCTGAAGTCGGTGCCTCAGCACTAGCCAGCAGGAGTGAGTCATCGGAATGCCTGCCAAATCAGGTCAGCTTGACAGTAACTGATTTCCAACTAGGCAACGGACCCATAGTCGTCTACCTCAATATTGGGCTTCAATCACTCCTACTGGCTCGTGCTGAGGCACCGACCGACTTCAGACTGGCAGAAAATTATTTTCATGTTTTTTTTGTAGTCGGTTAATTTTTTTGTTATAACATTATTTTTTTCACGTTTTTTAGTGTAAATAATCTAAGATAAAATAGTTTAATGTCAACTGCTCGTCACCTTTTACGAAAGATTGTTTTTCCGATGCTGAGACGTTCATTATTGAAGAATCTTGGTGCTTTACCACCCATTCCATTTCGCCATATGCATTACAAGAAGCATAAATTGCTTAAATGTGTTACAGTAATTGAAATTCAACCCGTGAAATACTTGTTATTGAGAAGTAACTCCGATTGTCAACTGTGGTCTTCATCATGGCGTCCCTACAATATTTGAATAGTTCCCTCGATTTCCTTAAGATCCAATCATCAGATGGTGCTTATGGGACCTAATTGAACGCATTCCTAGACGAACGCAAAAAAAAAATCAAATCGGTTCATAAATGACGGAGTTCTGAGGTAATCCTTTTTTGAAGTCGGTTAAAAAGAGTAACGTGACTTTCTGACAGGCAACGCACAGCACAGTCTAAACTAGCTACTAGGTCTAGAGACTTGAAAATTCGCAATTCGTTGAGGATTTACAATGTGTAGTTTTCGATTTCCGTTAAAATCGAGGCAATATTATATAGGTCAATGAAGTTAATTTCCCTAAGTCACTAGTGGCTCAACTCTTACTAGTTAAAAGATAATAAAGCATTGAGATAATTGATTCTTTGATAAATTAATTAATTGACAAAAGGTATTTTTTATGTATGTTATGACGCTTTTTTTAAGTCTATATCGGAAGTGTTTTTGATTCATACATATTTAGCAACGGAAGTTTAAAAACGAGTTTTTTTTATATGTTAGACACGTCAATCGTTTGTGAATTATACAATTAGTGTGAACTTATACATTATTATTATGATCTCACGAGAAAGTTATTCATCGATATTATTTCTATCATTGTCAATGAACTTGGCCATCTGCCGAAGTTAACGGAAATTTAGATAACACGGTGTATAGAGTTACAATAAAAGCATTCGTTGAAATTTCCACGGGAAAGAGAGCAGTTTTGTAGGGTTCCGTACCGAAGGGTAACAAACGGAGCCCTATTACAGTTGCTTCGTTGTCCCTATGCGTCTGTCACAGGGTTGTGTCTCGATAACTAAAGTAAATAGACAGCTGAAATTTACACACAATTTGTATTTCTATCGCTGCTACAACAACAAATAATAAAAATTAATTAAATCAATATTAAGGGGGTCCCCATACAAGAAACGTTTTATTTTAGTTCTATCTCCATAAAGTTAGAGCATACTATAGAAATCATAAACTCGGAGTAATAACAGATAAACTACATTATCTTATCAGCAGCTGTATTCTATAAACTTAAACAGGAAGTCAATATGGTGGTACCTATAGAGTATATTGCCTCTGATTGTACGGAAGCTCTCGGTGTGCGAGCTCGACTGCAGATCAACAGATCTAAGACGATTTTAAATTACTAACTAGCCTTTACCCGTGGCTTTGCTCGCGTGGATCATTAGGTTTGATATTTGACTTGTAATTCCGGGATTTTGCTAAGAAAATGAGGATGTCAAGGAAATGGTAGCATCACTCGGCCAGAAATTAAAACAGAAACCAGAAGACGTTGTTTCCGAGGTTTTAGGAAAAAGAAACGCAATGGCCCCGACTCGGCGCAAGCGGAACGAAACAAGGTCGTGCCAATCGTTACTTCCCTGAATGCGTGATGGTATGTGTGACTCTTATATAGCAAAAACTACCACAATGAGTGCTCAAGACCTCGAGGGGAACGGAGAAAATAGTAGATTGTATAACAAGAGCATAAAACGAGCCATTTTATCCGAGACGTCCATATAGCCACCCGAGCCGGTACGGCGAGGGTGGATAGACACGTCGAGAGGAAAATGCTTTTCAATTCGATGGCGAGGAAATGAAATAGCAACAGTGGAAACAATCTATGTACCTTTTATTTTTTACGCATTATTATAATACTCGTAATGAAGAATGTTAATAGGAGTGCAAAATCACTTGAAAGCTTTGTTACAGTAAAGCTTTTATATACAAAAATAAATTTGTTTTTATTTCATTCAAAAATACCAAGTAGTTATGATTTCTATACGCATTCAAAGTTCGCATAAATATTGAGTCCCGCCAACAGCCACGTGACAGCGTGTGACGTCATTTTCCAACGCTCCGCGCTCCGCCAGGCGCGGCGCACTCCGCGATATAGGTAAGATTCTGTAAGTATCAAAACACCCCACGCCGGCGTGGGTTAACTCACTAGGGCTATGAGCACCGCCCGGCACGCACGCTCGCAGTCTCTCGCTCGAATTAGTCGCGTCGCGTCGCGTTTTTTGATTTTACTGATTTATTTTGATTCATTTGATTGATTTATAGTTTTACATAAATAAAAAAATATTTAAAAAATATGTAGAAACTTTTTTGTTGGTGGTTGTTGACACCTTGGTCTTAAGTTGGTCTTAAACGAAGATTTTATTTTATGCACTAGAGCATAAAAAGTCATTTTATGTCGCCTAGATCCAGCACAAACACGAACTTAACGAGCATGAGAAGTGAAAATATTTATTTGCTTAAGTCAGTTCCCCCATAGCTTGACTAATGTAATGTGGAAAGCTAAAAAAGCCTGAAAGAAACATTGCGTTGTAGTGGTAGTATGTCTGGTGTGAAAAAGGGCAAAACTGGAACGTACAAAGATGAGGATAAAAATGTGTACCTTACAGACAGACAGAGTACATCTCTGTAACACTTAAACAGCTGAACCGATTTAGACGAAATTTGATATGGAGATACTTTTGAGACTGTGGGAAGGAGGTAGATTAGCTTTTATCCTGTTAAATTGCACAATTCTCGTGGGATAGCGATAAACGAACTCTTCGCAGACATAGTCACGAGCAACAGCTAGTAAACTAAAGGAAAAACAAAGCAAAGCAATCAAATGAAACGCTGAAAAAATAATGTACCTGATATTTAACAGAACAGATCCATCCAAACGTTGAGTTTACATTTTTACGCTTAGAGTACTGCTAAAACATAAAGATTTCATTAACACATTGACAAGTGCCTTATATGTATGGCCAATCAACTATTTTACGACATGTCTCCTGCGTTACCAAATCGTCTCTGCTTACCAAAAATCGTACTTTCAACAAGATATTTCACGTTTAATATTGAACTTTATACATGTATACACGTAACCACTATTAAATTACAGAAAAAACATGTATACTTACAAAATCTGCAAGTTAAAATGTTACAGATTGTCAAGTGCGTTATTGTGTATGTCACTGTTAAATTATTAGTTACTATGCAGCGTATGCCCAATATGGTATTATTCGTACGGACGCAACTGTAGACAAAAGTTAATTACGGGCATTGTTATGTCATCATCATCATCATCTCAGCCGTAGGACGTCCACTGTTGGACATAGGCCTCTCCGATAGACCTCCAGTTGCTTCAGCTGCATTGTTAAGTACCCAGTGGCAAATAGTTGTTGAATAACCATAATATCATAAGATATAGCGAAATGTGTATCGTGTTACCAAACGCATGAGGATGAGAGTAAACATGTGTGGTTGATAAATTGTCTTTCCTTCATCATTCCAGCCTAAAGTACCTTGGCGACCCAGCTCCGCTCGGGCTAAAACTCGGTTACCACGATTTCCCAGAGATAAGACCAAGCTAGATCGATTTGTCATCCCCGAAAACCCCTACATACCAAATTTCATCGAAATCGTTGGAGCCGTTTCCGAGATCCCCGAAATATATATACATATATATAATATACAAAAATTGCTTATTTAAAGGATTAGATACGTCCCACTACTGGGCACAGGCCTCCTCGTAGAATGAGAGGGCTAAGTACACCATAAACGAAAAGTCAATTTTTACAGCTGTGCAAGTATTTTTCTTCCGTCTGTCTATTTAGCATTATGAGATAACCTTATTTTTCCGAGGCACACAAACTAATGACCACGGTATACCAGTGTGCCGCGGCGTGTGCGGAATACCACGGCTTCACCTCCCCTCTTTCGACTTTTACCTTGACACGGGTTAAACCTGTGCCATGCAGCTCAGGTAGAATAGTGGTAGTTCTGCCAACCCTGCTACAAAAGTAGTTAGCATCAAAAGTAGCGGACCACTTTTTTACTCTGTCGCATTGACACATTGACAAAATTGCATGGCGTTTAGTACGTGGCTGTAAAACAACAAAGTACGATAAAGTGTACAGCAACTTTTGATGCTGACTGTACTGGCGGGTGCATGTGGGTGCAACCTGAGCTCCACGCCAATGGGGTTAAACTAACCCTTGTTATACAGGCAAAACGGACTCATGATCAGATCAGCGCATTAGGAGGGGGGCCGGGGGCGACCGGGGCGGCTGCCCGCGGCGCCAGGTACCACAGGACGCCGCGCGCGTCAGCCAAACTTAATTAGAATACCTATCTTTATCGATCTAAAGGAAAACTAGACAGAGAGAGCGTATGAACTTTTACCCGCGGCTTCGCTCGCGCAGATTTAGTGTGTAGTTTAAAACTTTTTTTAATCCCACAAGACAGGTACCATACATTATTTCGGAATAAAAAGTAGCCTATATGATAATCTAGGGTATATATTACCTGTACAATGTCAAATTTTATTCAAATCCGTTCAGTAGTTTTTGCGTGAAAAAGTAACAAATATCCATCCATCCATACAAACTTTCGCGTTTAAAATATTAGTGGGATTAGTGCGATGGGATCTAGTAGGAGTGAGTATGAATATGAGTATTCTATGTGTAACAAACACGACCTGTCATTTTGTCGCTTGTATCTAAAAGGACGCCTAAGGCGTGACTCGCCCGGGGCGCCGGGCGTCTAGATGGCTAAGGCCGGCCGAGTATGGACATAACAGCCTGGATACTGAAATGATGTTCATTATTCAAATACGGGATGGGAAATAACTGTTAATAGTATGCAAAGGTAAAACATTTAAAATATTTTTTAAAACAAACAGAAACAAATTATCGCTATAAAAATTTAGCACCAATTCAGTCATATCATAAGTCAATAACAGGTTGTTACATATACATTCAAATAGGTATTATATTAAGTTCTGCTATAAAGATCAATGAGCGTATGATTTTATTTATAACTAGCCGTTACCCGCGTCTTCGTCCGCGCAGAATTCGTTTATAATTAACTGTGCAATTTTGCGGGATAAAACTATCCTATATCCTTCTCCGGGACTCAAACTATATGTATACCGAATTTCATCTAAATCGGATCAGTGGTGTAGACGTGATGAAGTAACAAACAAACAAACAGACTTACAAACTCACATTTATAATATTAGTTAGATTAGTCCCTGGGTGACCAAGCTCAGCTCAGTGTTTATCAAAGTAGTTTAGCTATCCTGCAATAGGTGATGTCTCTACCGGTAGTCCAATTATTCGATAAAAGTTGACACCAACAAATATATTTAGACGTTAATAATAAATTTTCCTACTGTTAATCTACAGTTATATAAAGTCTAGGAGTCCAATGGTTAAAATTAGTACCTACTTAGAAACTATGACCCTACTATTATAATATAAAACAAAGTCGTGTTATTTACACCATTTATAACTCAAGAACGGCTGGACCAATTTTTATGACTTTTGTGTTTTTGGATTTATCTTCGCCAGGAATAGGATATTAAGGGGCTGTTTCACCATCCATTGATTAACCGACGGTTAAATGTGATGCCGTCTCCACCTATTCGAACAAAACAAATAGAGACGGCATCACACCTAACCGCCAGTTAACACTAATCAATGGATGGTAAAACAGCCCCTAAGTATTGAAAACATTGGAAAATTGACGAAATAAATAAAAACAGTTCCCCATACAAAATGTTCAAGGGTTTCGTAACCGTCAGTTATACACCACATCCCCACAAACTTATAATAAATTAGTTATTTGATATTTGCCTCGAAAAATATTCACTTAAAATAATTGATACGGCAAAATAACGCTGGTTTGGAAACGCATTTGGACCCGCTAGATGGCGCTGTTGTTTGTATGTTATCATGATATGAATGTAGTTTTTTTTCGGGCATGGACAACGTCTGCCGGGTTCGCTAGTAACACTATAAATGCGAAAGTTTGTAAGTCTGTTTGTTTGTTACCTCATCACGTCTAAACCGCTGAAACGATTTAGATGAAATTCGTTTGAATTCTAGGGAAGGACATAGGTAGGATAGTTTTTATTCCAGAAATGAAATTCCTGTCACAATCCGCCTGACCCCTCCCCCCTCGAAATTCGTGACTAATTACGTATGGATGACCCCAATATATTGATATCCCTCGACATCAATAGGCCTCAGTGTTCCGTAATCATATCCCCAGTTAGTTTTTCTGGAATTTTAAATTGAAAATTGGCATCATATACTAATCGTCATATTCATGAGTTTCAGAGTTGTGTCTCTGTGTATCTGTTTTCTGTATCGTTACTATTTCTGGTGTACAATAAAGAGTCATTGTATTGTATTTTATTGTTTCATGAGTCATGACTGACTTTCGGAGTCCCCGTGAGGTCGGAGGCCATGGGTACAGGCCACGTGTGCCTTTATCAGGAAAGAAAGAAAAGTGTAATATATGAGATTGATTTGGAATTAATTGAAACATAGGGATTTGACAAGATTCAAATTACTAGGTACTCTGGCATCTTAATAACTGTGTAACTTTAACTAAAAAGAAACAATAGTGCCTTTTAAAATAATTCATAGTGAATTAGCAAATATATTTTATTCATTGTACTTAATCACTGTGACACTATTTAATTGCAAATACATTATAAAATATGATAAACTCACTGCGAGTCACTGTCACTGCCTGAGTAGTTGGCCAGCAGAGTGAGTCCAGAGGCCGGAGCCGCCACCACCGTCTCACTAGACTTTGCACTAACACTTTCATTAGTTACTTCAGGTGTACTAGTCACTGTACTTTTTGATACATCCATCCCTATGCTTGTTACTTCACATGTATTAGTTACTGTATTCTTTGATACTTCTGACTTTTTGCTTTTCACTAGATTTGCCAGCGCTGACTTCTTACTTAATACCCCAATGCTTCTGTTCCAAGTCTCATTCTTTTTAGTGTCTGGTTTAGGGGGTATTACTTCTATTCTAGAAGTTTTTGCTGGAGGTTCAACATCTTCCTCAACTTCTTCGATTATCTCCTCAGCAACCACTTTTTGTGAAGAAGTCCCACCAAACTTTATGGACCTGAAATTAGAATAAAAACTATTTTAGCAACATACCAGTCTTATTAGCTGAAGCGACGACGGGAGTAAAGATAACAGATGAATAACTGAAATGGCTTGAGACATAGCTTAATTTCCGAAGTAAATCCTTTTATTAAGACTTTTGAGAAAACATGAAAGAAAAATTAGTGTTTAGTATTGTAACTAAGGGACCCCATACATCCCTGTATTTCTTTTGTTTAATTTTTTTCTTTAATTGTATAATATAGTTTTTAAGTTTTTATTTGTAATTATATTTTTATGAAAAAATGACTTTCTGCCAAGTTTCTTGCGGCGCATTCTTCTTGGCAATGATGGTCTTTCCGAAAGCACTGGTAGTTTAAAAAAATGACGTGTAAAAGTGCCCATTGCGGCCTATTTACTGAATAAATCATTTGAATTTTGAATTTTGAAAGAAATAAAATACATTTATTTAACGCCATAAAAACAAACATAGAACAAATTGCATAGGTGCTAGCTACTAAAAAGCCTTGAGTAGCTGAACGATCGATGCTGCTACCGCTAGACGCTTACGAAGGCATGCTGTGACGATACCAACGCGAGATCACACTGGCGCGATGCGCTGCTATGCGATGGCGCTGCACCCATGCAACGAGATAAACGGCTGGGTCATTATTTGAGCGTCCGTATGATTTTCGTAGGCACTTTTTTGTTGATATGGTAGAAGATTCTGTTACTGCTTCCAGGTTATCTAGTAAGAGTACAGGACGTCCAAAAAATAATAAAAAGGTCATCAAATTCTACAGCACATTCATAAAATAAATTTAAATGCTTGAATAATGACCCCACTAAAGTTCTGTTTCTAGAAGGTTCTGGAAGATAGATCGGAAGACGAAGATTAAGCAGGTCTCCCACTAGGTGAACTGGCGACACCGTGAGAGTTCCAGGGAACCAATAGATGCAAGTGGCGAGTTGTCATTCATTGTGGCATTTTAAGGGGAAGTCCTTTATTCAGCAGTGATGATTAAAGTTTCAGCCTTACTTGATAAAGTCGTCGTCCTCCTGTTCTTCCCGCTTCCGGCGCGCCTCAGCCGTCTCGGGTTGATACTGCTGCAACATGCCCTCGTAGTCGACGGCTCGCTGGCGGCGATTCAGCTCTTTCAACTCCTCGAGGCTCTCTAGTAGCTCAATCTCCTGTCGGGACTGCTCGGTACGGTATTCTGCAAATATTGTTGAGAATTTAATGCTCATATATACAGTTCCAATTTTTCTAGGTAATAGCCATAACGAGCAAATGCGAAAGGTAATAAATAAAATAAACTAACATGAAAGATATTTCATAATCCTTTTATTTATAGAAAGAGATGATGATTGTGTATTAAACAATAAAATTAGCAGGCATAGTGCATTTCCATGTTACATATTTAGGTAAGTACTCTTTTTAGGCATAGTGTCAAAACCAGTCACATAAAAGTACATAAATATTCGACCTTATAGCTTCCACCGTTTGGTACAAAATCAATTGAATTTGTCAAATATGGCGCCCCTTTAAATCATTCCTTAAAAAAACTATGATTAATTTTAAAGTAACATTTACAAATAGGAGGACTTGAAAATGAACATTTAAATATGTAAATATGCACTACATGTTTTTTTTTCACTGGAACTTAATATCTTCCTGAGTCCAACTTTATTTAACAGATATAGTACTAAAGACCTAGATGTGGTTCACCAGCTTTGTTATCTATATATATAAAAGGCAAAAGTGATTGACTGATGTATCAACGCACAGCCCAAACCGCTGGACGTAGGGATTCCAAATTTAGCACGTAGGTTACTTTTAAGGTCTAGGGGTGCACTAAGAAAGGATTTTTCAAAATTCACCCTCTAAGGGGGTGAAATGGGGGTCCAAAGTTAGTATGGGGAAACAAGATTAGTTCGACTATTTTATTCGAAACTTCACAGGAGTACTCTTAACAATAAATAAGTAAACACGTGTTTCAGGTTTTTTGAGAATTCGACCCCTAAAAGGGGGTAATGTGGTGACAAAGTCAATCAAAAACCAATCGTTGATATATTAACGCACAGCCGAAACCACTGGACCTAGAGACTTAAAATTTTGCACATAGATACCTTATACAATGTAAGCATCCAATAATTTGGAGATTTTTGGAAATTCTTACGGAAACGGGAAAAAACGGGATTTATATATTCGATTCCGAGTGACCCTATCTCAGTTAACTATAATAACTAGACTCTTCAAATTTGATTCACAAGTAGGTATTACATTAATCAAAAAATCGATTTCAGGATTTTTGGAAATTCCTACGGGATAAGGAAAAAACGGAATTTATATATGAACTATAATTAGTACTAGACTTCAAATTTGGCATAGAAGTAGGTGATTATAATAATAAAAAAACAGTCTTAAGTATTTTGGGAAATTCCCACGGGATAAGGAATAAACGGGATTTATATTCAGTTTAACGGAATCCATTTTTCGTTTTACTGGTCCTAGAAAACTGATATTTGGCATTGAGGTTCCTTGAGAAGTGTAGGGGAACACTACAAAAGAATTTCCCGAAATTCTGACGGGAAGGGGAAAATATGGGATTTTTCGTTTTACTGGTCGTAGAAGGCTGCAATTTGGCATGTAGGTTGCTTAAAGAGTGAAGAGAACCATTAAGAAATATTTTCCCGAAATTCCCACGGGAAAGGGGAAAAAACGGGATTTTTCGTTATACTGGTCCTAGAAAGCTGAAATTCGGCATGTAGGTTGTTTGGGGAGTGTAGAGGAGCGTTAAGAGAGGGCTTTCCAAAATTCCCACGGGAACGGGAAAATATCTGAATAACTGAAATTTGGCATTTAGGTTCCTTGGGGAGTGTAGGATAGTACTACAAAAGGATTTCCCGAAATTCTGACGTCAACGGGAAAACACGGGAAAGGGAAAAAACGGGACTTTTCTTTTACTGGTAGAAAGCTGAATTCGGCATGTAGGTTGCTTGGGAAATGTAGAGGAGCATTGAGAGAGGACTTTCCAAAATTCACACGAGAAGGGGGAAAAACGGGATTTTTCGTTTTACTGGTCGTAGAAAGCTGAAACTTGGCAAGTGGGTTCCTTGGGGAGTGTAGGGGAGCATTGAGAGAGCATTTCCCGAAATTCTTATGGGAACGGGAAAAAAACAGGATTTTGCGTTTTACTGGTTGCAGAAAGCTAAAATTTCAAAATTCAAAAATTTATAGTGCACGTACGCTGCAAAAAGCTCTTTAACGGACTTCAAAAAAAGAAGGAGGTTATGCGTTCCGCTATATATATTTATTTATGTATGTTCACTGATTTCTCACTCAATTGTGTACCAATTTTTAAAATGATTTTTTTATTCGAAGGAATATCTACTCCCGAGGTAGTCCCATTGTCACCAAATCAGAATCTGATGACGGGATCTCAGGGAAATCAAGGGCAACCCTCAAATTTTGTAGGCACGCATTACGTTTTATATAACATTTTCTCGAGTTGTTTAAGTATTTCCGTCTGGTAGATATCTTCTCATGTTGATGAGCTGATGATGGAAAGTAAAACTCCTTAACGGTCAGGAGTAGAGGATATTTTTTTAAATGTTATATTTACGTGTAGACTGATAGTTGTTTTCTTTCATGTTATCTAGGTGAGCTGATGATGGAAGGTTAATCTCCTTAACGGTTAGGAGTTAGAGGAAGTTTCTTTAAATATCATATGCATGTATAGGTACACCTTTAGTTGTATTCTTTCTGTTTATTCAGGTGAGCTGATGATAGAAGGTATAACTCCTTAACGGTTAGGAGGACACATTAAGTACCTAAACCAAACCAATCAACTCATTACGTAACAAAATTTATCCATACCTATAAAACAGTATACTGTGACAGGCTGACTGACTGACAGACGACGCGTAGTTAAAATACAGATTTTACAGACCTGCATTTGGCACACATGTAGATAAAGTACCATAGAAGTGCACTAAGTAAGGATTTTTCGAAATTCCCATGGGATAAGGAAATATTTAACTTTGTCTGCTTCTTTGTTTGTTTGGTTTGGGGGAATCTCTGGAAAAACTGAGCTGATTTAAAAAAAATCTATTAGTGAAAGCTTTTTAAAAATCGATACCTGAAATAATGGAAACCTGTTTCAATTCAATCGCGGACAGTGTGGTTTTCTATTGAATTTACTTATTCCTATCCCGCAGGAACAATCTATGCCGCGTAAGGTACGAAGTCGCGGGCAAATGAAACACGTGGGTTTCCTAAAATTACAACCCTGACCTAAAGATGTGAAATAGGGGTTCAAAGTTTGTACGAATTATGACTATCTAGGTTGATTTTTAAATTCAAAAATTTGCAAATAGAATTCTACGAAAAATCAATTAAAATACGAAAATAAAGATCGTAGAAAGTAAATCTGTGTTACCCCACATTTAACGCGAGCGAAGCCGCGGGAAAAAGCTAGTTTTGGATATTATTTCATAATTTTAAAAATTCTTTATTCAATGAACAATTTGTACTTTATAAAGTGCATTCAGCCGTTATTTTTAGTGTTAATTGGTTCTTTATAAAGTATGCAAGGGCTCACGAGGATATACTATAAAAAACCTTTCATAGTATAAGTAGTTCTTAAACTTCTGAGCAAAAATTCGATCAAAAATATCTGAACACGCTTTTACGCCTTAACAGTAGAGACGTGTTTACATATTTTTGATCAAATTTTTGCTCAGAAGTTTAAGAACTCGACTGTAAGTACCTACCTATTTAGGTAAAGCTACAGGTAAAATCTAGTTAAAAATATTTTTAATACACAATATAATTATCTGTGGTGTAATGACGAGTGGACGCCCACCAACTCGAAAAAGCAACCTGGCAGACCTAGATAGCGATGGTGGGATGAACTGGACTACTTCTTAAAGGACTGGCCCTTGTAGCAGTGGACAGATTGCATTACTTCCAAGTATTGGGGGGAGGCCTTTGCTCAGCAGTGGGACAGAACAATCTAATAGGGCTGTTAAAGCAACGAAAACCTTAGTACCCGTATGTATTAGTTACTTTATTAACCAGTACTCGTTACCATCATATCGTTACTCGTATCGTTACTTTTGATGCAACCATGAAGCAGAAACACTGCATCCCGTTACCGTACGGTATGAACGAACGTACTTTATACAAAGCAAAACCAAACTGTATCGTTATCGTATCGTCGGTCTAGATGTGACGCATCGTAACTGATCATTTTTAATGCGGTTCGTAATGTTCTGATGTATATTTTTAAGTGATTATTGTAATAAATCTAAACTAATATTGTAATTATAATTATAATAAGTCATATATGTCCGTGCGTCGCGCTTGGCCCGCGCTGCGGTTTGTGGTGGCCTTAGTATCATCCATCATCATCTGTCATTTCTGTCAGTACAACTGTTACGGGTTATACGGGTAACAAGGCATATTCGTGAGTAACAATTTTTTACTTCAAATCAGATGAAGTACTCTTTACTCGGTAACAAATACATACGGTTTGCCACAGGCCTCCAATCTAACAATAATAATAAAATTACCTAACAACTTCATAGGGTTATTGGCCTCCTCCTCTTTTTGTTCCTCCTCTTCACGTTTTGCTTGCTCCTCTGCCAGTTTAAGTGCCATAAAGTTCCTGGTGGCACCAGCTTCAATCTCGTAGTCTGTGTTTTTTGGATCTGTCTTGAATGATATCTCTTGCAGACATCTGGTGCACTGAAATTAGTAGGTAGTAGTTATGTAACTTTTTTTCTTTACCCAGTCATGCTCCCTATTTAGGATTCAATAACTCAAAAGGAAAAAAAAACCCCTAATCCCTTTTTCATTACTCTGTCTGCTAAGACCTTTTTATTCAGAAATGAGAAGGCAAGGCAGAGCAGAGCAGGGCTTCCCAAACTGTGCGACGTGACGCCCTGGGGCATCGCGACATTGTCCCAGGGGCGTCGCGTGTCGATGCGACCGAGTTGAGTCAGAAGCTATGCTCAGAAAAGCAAGCACATTCTTCACATTAGCCAGCCACTTACATAAATAACTCTTTTTATTTTTATGCAAAATTATAAATGTCCAAAATGTCCAAATAGTGTTTTTCTGATAACCTGTTACTACGAGTAGGCAAATACTAAAATAAATTGTTAAAGTAATTGTTAAGTATTTTTGGGGGCTAGGTTGAGGGGCGTCATGAAAAAACGGCAAAGTCACAAAAGTAAAAGTAAAGTGCCATAGTCACTGTCAAAGTTTGGGAAGCCCTGGCCCTGGCAAAGAGGTATCATTTGTAGATAATATTATTTGACTGTAACACATTTAATCCAAATAAAAGTGTATTTTCATACAAAAACCCTGTGAATCTAAACCTATACTGTACTTACGATGTAGAGGCTTACTCAAGTAAGGAAAATGATTGAAAAATCACTAAACCACAAAAAACCTTCTTTAATAAAAATAGAGACCTTTGGGCAGTCAGGTATGAAAAATACCATAAATACAGTGGAACCCTGACTTGCACTTGGCCAGTTTGGTGCTGTAAAGTTGCCACTCTTAGTCAAAATTGCTAATAAATTACATAATTTTCATTTTTTCCAAGCTTGACAGGTTGAAAATTAAGTATAGCTTGCATACTATGCCAAAGGGAAAAAATACAAGGCATTTTAGTACATTCCTTTTACTTAACACAAAAAAACAAGCTTGATAATGGTGCAGATTGTCGAAGTATGGTATTAAAATAAATAATTAAATTATCATTATACAGATTAAAATACCAAGAAAGCTTCAGTTTTTGGAATGAACCTTAACCATTATGAAAGGGTTATTAAGTATAACTCAGTCTCTATACATGATTATCTAAATTCACAAGCAATGTGTATTATTAATTTGTTCAATTTGTTACTGAATTATTTAAATAAATATGTTCAACCTTCCGTAAAGAAAGCAACATGGCAATGAGTAAAATATTTACGATAACATTTTTGGTCTCTATTTCACAGCCCAGAAACCTTTTAAAGGTTTGATTGAATGTACTAACTCACACCAGCAGCCTAGAAGAGATTATTTCAGATAGAAGGTATGCAATCTGATCAAAGTAAGGTTGTGCAAAATTAAAATTATCATATGGTTTATTGCTAAATGCTACACTTACTTTAATGTAAAACCTGTAAATTCTTATTCCCAAATAGTCCTGGTTCTCGACATCTTCTTTTCGAGCGTTAAATTTCTTTCCTTTGTAAATATACTCGCCGCAGGTAGCACATCGCATGTTGAAGGGAGCCATCAATCGCACCGTGTATTGCCTGTTCTTGGCCAGTTTCATACGCGGGATCTTCGACGGATCGAAATCCGGAGGATAATATTTCTGAAAACAACATTTTAATAGTTGCAACTGCCACGGAATAGGAATTAAGAGATGCAAACACAAGTAGATACAAATAGGTAATCTTTTTTCTGATACTACATCTCTGAACGGAGAAATAGGTATTTACTTACATTTAATACTTTTCTTTCAGACATCTTTCAAGTGTATTTAGCAAATTAACAGAACTATACAATTATTACGAATAAAAATACACAACAATAGCCCAAGCAGTTCGACTGACTTGAGTTGATTTGATTGATTGTGTGCGATTTGTGTGTGACGTTGACGTAACGTAACGTGTGACGTATGACGTTTGTTGTTTTTTTAACTCATCTTTCAAAGATAGGCACAAGGAAACAAGCCTATACTGCACCAATCCTGTGCTGTAATTAAATTTCTTTATTCTCAAGAAGTGTCGATCGTAAAGGGGAGAAACAAACGCATTGTCATCGAAAAAACGTATAGATTATAATTTAATTAATGATTTTAAGCATTTCGTGACTTTGACTCAATTTTCCACAAACGGGACTTAGTACTTAGTCGAAACGTCAAGGTAATAATTAGGTAATCGTGTGTTTAGCGTGATAAGCCCCATGTTTTTAGGGTTCCGGAGCCAAAATGGCAAAATCGGAACCCATATAGTTTCGCCATGTCTGTCTGTCTGTCTGTCCGCCCGCGGCTTTGTTCAGGGACTATCAATGCTAGAAAGCTGTAATTTTGTACGGATACATATGTAAACTATGCCGAAAAAATGGTACAATAAAAAATTCAAAACAAATTTTTTTTAGGGTCCTCCCATAGACGTAAAGTGGGGGTGATTTTTTTTCTCATCCAACCCCATAGTGTGGGGTATCGTTGAATAGGCCATTCGGGGTTTGCTAAGACGATTTTTCGATTCAGTGATTGTTTGCGAAATATTCAACTTTAAAGTGCAAATTTACATTAAAAATCAAGCGTCCCCCTCCCCCCCCCCCTCTAAAATCTAAACCGGTGGGTGGAAAAATTTGAAAAAGGCTAAGTTTGCTTGAGAATTAGTAGTAAATAGCAGCCTAAGGTATAAAATATACCTAAACTTGGAAGATTCCGAGTAAAATACGAAATCCTTAGACAAATATTACTTAATATTTTCTTAATGGCTACGGAACCCTATTCTGGGCGTGTCCGACACGCTCTTGGCCGGTTTTTTGTGGTTGTGAAGTAGTGACACCTGTAGATTTTTTTCTCAGAATAGACTACTGATGTGCGAAAGAAAACTTCCGAAAATTTCAAGTCAAACGAACTAACTGAATGTTGGTCGAATACGATTTGATTACAGACAGACGGACAGACTACGGGACATGTGAAACTAAATAAAAGCTTGTAAAAATCAGCAATATGTGTGGCAAAGTTCTGTATTCAATCGGTGTTTTTCAGTGTAGTACCTATATAAACTGTTTGTTGTTGTAAGTTGTCATTAGCATTTTACTCATAAATACAAATACAACAAACTGATTAGAAAATAATCATAATAGAGGAGTTTGTTAACATACGACATCGAAGAAACACCGTTTGAAGTGGATCAAATTTGACTTCTAAGATTTGATTAAGACTGTAAAGCCGAGTTTAGACTTGCAAGAGAAATCGTGCAAGTTGCATTACATTGCGAGGCCGCAAAGCCAACGAGTTTTTAGTGGTCAATCGAGCGCCGCAATGTAATGCAACTTGCACGATTTTCTTACAAGTCTAAACTCGGCTTAGCAAAATAAAAACTTGTAGTTAAAAGTATCTCATTATTTCATGATCTAGATGTAGGTATTTATTAATTTCGTTCATTTAACATTATATGACCGCCCAATGGAGATGGAGACCAAAAACTCTGGCGCAAATTATATCTACTCCCAGCTCCATTGCACGTCCTGAAAAAAAAAACACGTGCTAACATTGACATCTTATCTAAAAACTTCTTAAGGACCTATATATCCACAGTTACTAAGAGCTCGTCTAGATCTTTGGGAATACCTACTATCTATGGCTTAGTCGGCAAGGCATTGCCTATCTGCTGCTAACTGTACACACTGTACTTAGCTTACTCTCTCTCTCTCTCTCTGCTGTCTTAGGTCCTGCATGTACAACGTCGAGTTCATAACCTTGTGAGCAAAAATTCAACCAAAAATATCTGAACACGCTTCTATGCCGTTAACAATAGAGACGTGTTCATATATTATAGATAAAATTTTTGCTCACAAGTTATGAACTCGACTGTAATATTAATGGCATCGCTGGACGGCTTTATCTTTGCGCCCATTAGGTTCCAAGCGCTGAAGCTCTTCGGCGGCAACACTGGTGGTCATTTCTACGTCCAAAACATTCCGCAGAAGAGTCGCTTGCCTAAGTATCGGTAGGTATTTTGCCGCGATGGCCCCATGCTTAAACTTAGGTTCGAAACTTCCAACCTGTGCCCTTAGTGTAAGTTTTCGGTTACAAAATACGTCTCGATCGCGTTCACGCTAAATCTCAATTTGTATGCAAACACGAACAGCGCCTCTAGTGGAACGTTTGCGATGTTCGTGTTTCCATACAAATTGAGATTTTAACGCGAACGCGATCGAGACGTATTTTGTAACCGAAAACTTACACTAGGGGCACTGCACCTATTGCCCGGGGTGAAAAGGCAATTTTAACCACCCAAGCGTTTGTGTTGTTTCACAAACAAAGAGCAAGTGAAATTCATTTTTAGTATTTCGTAGCCAAATGGCAAAAACGGAACTTTTATGCCTATTTTTTACCCGACAACCCAAAGGGGTTATAAAAGGACTCGGGAAAGAAGATGTTTTCGGAAACTATTCGTATCGAAACTAAAATATTATTGAGAATGCTAAAGTAAAATAAGTTTTTTGTAAAAATTTCATTTTTAATACAATTTTTTTCTGACTGTACGTTTTGTTGTCTGTGCTTGTATTGTTACCCAAACTACATTTGCATACCAAATTTCAAGTCGATGCTATTAACCGTTGAAAAGTTCCATCCAGCGGAGACGATCCTTGCCGGACTACAAGGATTTCACTACCAGATTATTGTATTGTCACGTAATTTACATAAGTATACCAAATTTCAAGTCAATCCAACTACTGGAAGTTGGTCGATTTTAACTTGCAAGATTTGATTACAGGCAGACAGACAGACAGACAAAGGGACAGATTAAATTTAAAAGCTTGTAAAAAATCTTAGTTTCAATTAAAATACAGATTTCTATATAATGTTTTTGACTATATGCTGTTTCAATTTAATTAATCAAAATACATCAGTAATTTTAAAACATCACAAACTATCAAAACGTCACCTTATTAATTTCTCGTCCGCAGAAAAATAATCAGAAGAACAGGAAT
Organism: Choristoneura fumiferana; assembly: GCF_025370935.1. Classification (NCBI taxonomy): domain Eukaryota; kingdom Metazoa; phylum Arthropoda; class Insecta; order Lepidoptera; family Tortricidae; genus Choristoneura; species Choristoneura fumiferana. Next base: position 8,507,247 of record NC_133473.1, read on the forward strand.
TTTCTGAAAAAATATAAAAACAGCCTAACGTTAGAGAAATTTACAGGACTTTAGAATTTTAGAATTCTGTGTCAATCAAATCACTTGCGATCATTGCATCAATATCTTAGGGTTATATGTTTTCACTGAACAAAGGCCTAGGTATGTACCTAAATAGTCGTACACTGATCACTGATTGACGACTGACTGATGAAGTGATGACTGAACTGGGACCGGGTGACCGGTCCTACATAAAAAGGTGCCTAAGTAGTTAAGTACCAGCATCACATTTTAGGGGCTGGTGAAATGTGACACAAGAACAAATGAAGTTTCATAGTGAAGTGTGCCTGTTAAAAATTACCGAAATAGATTTGATATATATTATAGATAGTCCCAACCGTACTTAACCCTTTACCAGGCCAAGGGATATATTCCACCCACATCTTATATCGGTAACCGTAGTCAGGTTTTAACTCCAAACCACCTACAAAATATTTTGTCAATCCCTGAAAATATTATTTTATGATCTTCATTCACAACACGCTTCTAAATTGCGTAATATATCTTTGGCAGCCGTTTAAATTCACTTGAATGCTAATTTCAGTAAACTACGGAGAAATTCGAACACTTTCCATAATTTCTATGAAACAGAAGTACAAAGGTCGAACAATTTTTTGATATTTTGTAGATTTTGAGTGTTGAAAGCTAATGTAATCGTAAACATTGCTAAATATTCATGCATTATTGTGTATGACCAGAATTAGGATGTGGGTTGACATTATCCATGCCTTATTAGAGTTTAACTGTGTGGGAGCTATTTTTCCATGGCCCGGTAAATTGTCTTGTCATGTCACGTAAGTAATAAAACATGTTCAACCTAGAATGAATTCATGTCAAAATCTAATCGGGCCATGGGAAGAATAGTTCCCACACAGGAAATTCTAGCCAGGCAATGTGATAGAGTCATCCACATCCTAATTCTAGTCCTATCACAAGGACGCAGGAGTATTAGCAAAATATATGATTATATACCTTACAATCATTAAAATCATGAAATAACAAAAAATGGTTCCATATAGAATCAGTAAAGTGTTCGAAGCACACATTTTTCAGAACTAAGTAAGTAAAACATCTACTGAAGTGAAATGTGACACAAAAAATTACCGTAATGAAGAGTACCGATAGCCCAACGTACTTAATAACGATGTTACCAAAGCATCATCAATCATCAATGACTAACTATTGTATTTTTCACTTATGATAAGTTCTGTGACACTTGAAAATTTTCCGAATTACTTACTTACTATTTATTGTTCGCAAAATATTTTTTAAAAAAAATCTATTTTGAAGAAAAATAATCAAAAAGGTAACTGTACTTTTTTAAAATATATAGCAATATCAGTGTCCATTAAATAGACTCCATCGAATACGATAGTAAATGACATTTTTTTACAATGAACATATGTAACGGAATGGTTGGTCATTCATTATACAGCCTATAGTTACATTGTTTCTTAAGGGCTATTAGATTACCGAGTTGTATTAGAAGCCGCGGTCGAAGACTGAATTACGAGTCGATGTTCGTTTTAAATTCGAAGAACGGCCCGTGTGATAAAATGTTTTTCATCACATTTTCGAGAAATTTTTTGATTTTTGTAAAAAAAAAATATTTTTATCCAAATATTGGCGATATTGCCTTGGGCGTTTGTATACGTGAGTGAGACTGGACGGTACGATACAAATTTCGATTTTCGAATTTCGTAGTAGCCCCCTGTGTTTTGATCGAGTTGGCTCGCGCGGCGGCACGGTATCCATAGTGCACGATTACCGCACGAGCCAATGTTCGATGGTTTGCCGCGCGTAATCGATACACAGCTTTACCGTTCCCGTCGGTTGGCACCGGCCGCGAGCTCATGCTCCAACGCAGCGATTTTCTCCTCGTGGCGCGTACGCTGCGCCTGCGCGCGTCGCTGCTGCTCCTCCAGTGCCAGTACGATCTTCTCCAGCCGGTGAATCTGCTGCTGCTTGTTCTCCAGCGTGGAGAATAACTCCTGGATTTCTTCCGCTTTGGCCGCTATTTGCTTGTTCACCTGCATTTAATTTTTGTAGTCAACAATGTAAACCTAAGCATTTAGTAACCATGATATACCTAAGTACCTACCTACTATATACCTACAATATATTCACTGTTTTTGCCTTACCATTTTTATCTAGCTGCATATAGATGCACCACATAATATTAGATACTGCTTTAAAAAAATCTATTAACCTCTTTGTCTCGTTCAGACCCGATAAGTATTACTATTGTGAAAATGTTGGTCTTTCAAGCTCATTTTCAGACAAGCAAAGAAGTCTAGCAACTTATTTCAATTTCGCAGGGAGATGCGTTCATATAGCTGTTTGCTAAACCGCTTTGTAAATCATGCATGATTGATATTACACCTGTTTAGAAAATAAAATAACAAAAAGTCCTCTCCTCACTTCGTCTACAATTTTCATTCGGTGCTCAAGGTTCTGCTGAAGAGCGGACAGCTCCCTGCTCTGCTCCGTCTCCTTATTCTTCAGCATGTTGATCAGTTCCTCGCGAATCTGCGGCACTCGGCAGCGTTACAAAATTAAAAATAAATAACTAATATCGTAAATAATAACAATATAAAAAAGAAGAGGTACCTTTATCATACCTTTCGCCTTTCCAACTAATTTTTAACGTAGGTGTCGTGGCTTATGAATTATGATAATTGCGATAGATGGTTGTACCACATGCCACTATTGGCGCTAAGAAGCGGTCAAGATTTTTGGATGGTTATTTTGGATTTGCCGGTAGTCCAGTTGCTAAAGACACCTTGGCGCGTAAAGCCACAGGGATGTGGGTTCGTATCCCGTCCGGAGCACCCAAAAATAGTTTTCGTTTTAAAATATCTTAGATTTCAGTAAGCAAATGCATTGCTAATAAAAAACAAATAATATTAAGTTAACATGAAATTATTATATCAACAGCTAAATAAATAAGGCAACCATAAACCTCAGTATTGAAGAGGCAGAGATTAACAGAGATAAATAAAAATAGCAACCAACCATCTAAACACATTTGAAAACTATAGTATATCACTTGGCTTGTAAATACTGGTCAACTTCATTCCATAACTCATGGTATGTTTAAGGCAGGCTAGGAGTAATAGTTACGGTTATACTCGTATATAATAACAGCGCTGAGTAACCTTGATGACTCTTGCCTGGGCACGCGAAGTTTTGTCCTGCTGCTCGAGCTGTTGCTCCTTCTGCGCAAGCACCTCCGACAGCTCCTCATTTCGGTGGACCGCTTCCAATAAACCCATTCTTAAGTTCATGATCTAAGACAAGAAGTTCATTTTAGTATAAAGGGATTTCAAAACGAAGGTACAGGACAAATCCTCAACTTGCTTTAAATACCTACCCAAAAATGACAACCAGTTCTGAACTCGTAAGCTAATCTATTATTTCATTATTTTTCTTGGAAGTACTTCTAATATTATTCATAAAATTGACAAACCTCCTGCTGCAAGTCCTGGTAACTGATCCCGTCAGGAGCTTCTTGGCAATTGGCGACTGCGCGATTATGTGCTTGCAAGTCTCGGACGTATGACTCGTATTGTATAACTTTTTGCTCACTAAAACAAGAAACTCATCGTATAATTAAAGATTTAGACACTTGCGTATCACAGTCCCATTTATTGTCACTTACTTTAATTTTATATTCTTTGTCAGATCTCTAATTTGAATCTGCATTTTCCCTATTATTTCTTCTTTGTTTAGAAGTTCAGCTGCCAATTTTTGTTGAAGCCCTACTTTGTTTTCCGACTCCTTGAAAAGATAATAAGCTTGAATTATTTCTTACAATTCAGAGATATAACTTACATTGAGATGGCCATCACCTTGAAAACGAAGAAAGAATTCAGATGGTACATACGACTGAAAAAAAAACCTACAGTCATGCTACTTGTTTTTTGAGCCTAAGACTAGGTAAATGTAAAAGAAAAAAACTTACAGCTATTTTTGTTAGTGTTTCCAAAAATCGAACTTTTTCCCGCTTACACGCTGTTACTTCATCTTCTGTCGCACGCAGCGTTTCTTTAGTTGCTTGCAACTCCGCCCATAGATCCATTTCGCGTTCCGTTGGAAGTTCTATAGATTTGATCATAATAATCCGTGTTTAAGTAACTTGCGAAGCCTATTACAGTTGTTAGAAATAAATTATGATTAATTAATACGCGTACGGACCTGGGTTAGGTTTACAGTTTTCAAGTTCTGTAATTTTAGATTTCAGTTCTTCGATTGTCGCCAAACTCTCTGTCAGAGCCGTCTCCGCAGCAATTTTTGAATCTAACTCCTTTTGGGTGATTTGGTGCTGTTCCTCTAGAGCAGATTTTAAGTCTTTCAACTGAGCATTCAGATTGCTTATAGCAGACTTGTGTTCAGCGGTCATTTTTTCGATTTGCTCTTTGAGGTCTAGGACTCTGTTAAGAAAAAGATTTTACTTAGTTACTATTTTTAGTCGCATGAGCATGGCACACTTTTGCTTCGCTGTCAGGGATGACCACAATCCTCCAATCTAAATGGCAAGGATTCTGGAACGTGTATACAGAAACTTTGTTTCTGTACAATAATGAGTTTACAAACTAAGTATATCGCGTTGATGGCATATCGATCGAACGAACGATGGATGTAATGAATGAACAGTTAAAATCTAATAAAGCACTGACTCAGCTTGAAGTGCGTCCCTATGCTGCGCCAGCTGACCACTGGCTACTTCCCCGGTTTTGAGTGACTCTTTTAATTTTCTTGCTCGTGCTTCCAACTGTACTTCTCTTTGACGACTCTGTTAATAAAAACAAATCACACATTAGTAGATTCACTCCAAAACAAATTGGCCATCGTCACACTGCGGGCATTGTGTAGGAACTTCTATGCCACGATCATAGGTACAAATGACGCGCCTATGGCTTTATGCCGACTAGCATACATTTGTATAACAGACACAGTATTATCTTATCATTATCATATCAAGCTCGTTTCCATGCCGTGCCCGCAGTTTTATCAAAACTCTTCATCATTACTATAGGAGTACCTGATCTTCCAAAGTTTTGACCGTGCCGGTTAAACTGCTAATACTAGCTTCAGCTTCGCGAAGTTGCCGGTCCATTTTCGTAACGCGAACACGTGTTTGTCGTAGTTGGTACTCAGTTGTTGATAGTTTATCCTTTATGGCAAGACGCGCACATTTCTCCTCCTCCAGTTCTTGACGTGTCTCCTAAACAAAAATATACATTTGGATGGGAATAAACAAAAGTTGCTATCAACCTTAGTCCTTAGCTAAGTGGGGATGAGGAAACACAAAAGGCGGTTAAAAATAAACTTGAACCTTTTTGTTGGTCTTTGCGTATAATATCCTCACCAGGGTCATACGATATCATTATATGTAGTTTGGAATTAATAGACCGATATTTGAAAAAAAAAATATAACAAAAAAATTTAACCGACTACAAAAAACCATGAAAATTATTATCTACCAGTCTGAAGTCGGTCAATGCCTCAGCACGTGCCAGCAGGAGTGGACCTATACTTAGTCATCTACCTCACCTAGGTACGCACTTTATATTGGGCTTCAATCACTCCTACTGGCTCGTGCTGAGGCACCGACCAACTTCAGATTGGTAGAAAATAATTTTCATGGTTTTTTTTATTCGGTTCAATTTTTAACACGCTTTTATTAGGTCGACCTGTATGTAACTAACTATGTAATGGAATCTAAGGTAACTAATTTAACCATCTTCCAAGGGTCGTAGCGTAATGAAAATTGGCAGCTGTATGTACTTCTGATGACAATACAATAATATGGTACTGTCGAACTGATCTGATGATGGAGCCGGAAGATATGAACTGGAACTTCATGATGGAATATCGTATCATAGTCGTGTTTGCACTTGTGAGCAAGGCCACGTAATGGACTTTGAACACGATCAGGTTTCAAGGTCTAATGATGAAGCCGGAAGATAGGCACTGGCATTCCATGATGGAGTATCGTATCATAGTCGTGTTTGCACTTGTGAGAAAGGCCACGTAATGGACTTTGAACACGATCAGGTTTCAAGGTTATAACAAACCTATTATATATTGAATAGTGTAAATATTTCGTTATCAAAGACCAAAAAGTATAAAATAAATTAATAGTTTAAAAAAACAAAAAACAAAAAAATAATATGGATCGTTCAAGTCGTCTCTATTTCTGGCTGAAGTGTAAACTATGTGCTTTTAATTACAATATTTGATTGTAAAAGCGTGAGGCAGCTTCCACCAGGAAGTTAGTACGTATAATATTTGTTAACAAGAATGCCTATCCTGTTCCAGCACCCCACGCTTTTACAACCAAAATATTATAATTAAAAGCACATAGTTTACACTTCAGCCCAGAAATAGAGACAACTTGAACGATCCATAATTTATTTTTTGTTTTTACGTGCATTTATAAAAGCGTGTTTTTCTAGTGTTTTTTAAACTATTAATTTTTTGTTATAAAAATATATTTTTACGCTTTTTAGTGTAAATAATTTAAAATACAATAGTTTAATATCAACTGCTCATTACCTTTTACGAATAGTTGCTTTTTCCGATTTGTTTGATTATTTTCCCATAATATTTTTTTTTTGCAGCAAAATTTCATTTCGCGTTTTTTCACGAATTTTATTTTTACAAGCCTGTTTTTTTCATGAAGTTTATTTTTCACATTCGCATTCTTTTTGTGTCGCATTTTTCTCCAGTCGCGTTTTTCCCCAATCCCAATCGGTACAGAAACAGTCTCGACGGAGCTCCGCTCACGTGGAGCTCCTATCCTGGGTGGTTTTAGCCCTTCGGGCCCATGCAAAACTAACATAACCTAAACCTACCTATGAGCCTTTAAGCCTGGTTTTGTGGTTTAATATTGGAATACATAAGACTCGATGGGAAACAGGAGCTAGGTGATACCAGGGCTCCATCGACACTGTTTCTGTTTCGATTAGGATTGAGGAAAAACGCGACTGAAAAAATGCGACTCAGAAAAAACGCGAATGTGAAAATAAGCTTCATTAAAAAAGCAGACTTGGAAATATTGTCTTCGTGAAAAAAAGGGAAATGAAAAAAGGATTATAGGAAAATAATCTAACAAACCTAGGTTAAGATCCAATCATCAGATCCTGATTTGGTGCTTATGGTACCTAATCGAAGACATTCCTAGACGAATGCAAAAAAAAAATCAAATCGGTTTATAAAGTTTTAAGGCAGGGTAAGAGTTCGGAGGTAACAAACATAACTCTTTGAAGTGGGTTAAAATTGTCTCAAACCTCGAGTTCCTTGGAAAGATCGGAACCCGCCGCGCTGTGATGACGCATTTCTTCTATAACAGAAGCTCGCGAATCGAGGTCCTGCCTGAGGCGAGCTACTTCCCGGACCAGTGATTTGCCCACAGCAATCAATGCAGTCTGTTCTCTGCACACTCGCCTGAGAAATGAAAATCGATACCAATTACCGATGAGCGGAGCGAGGAGGAGCGTTAGGTACAATTGCGATCACAACGCGCGAGCAGAGCGAGCGAAGCGAGCGCGCCGCGGTAGCGGCCGGCGAAGCGCCAGAACCTAATTTATTTAGGAAATAATTTGGCCCCTATTCTAGTGCTGATTATGTAATTTTCTTGATTTAAAAAGTATATAAATACTGAAAATAAATTGATAGGTGTAAGTACGTGTTGTACTTAATAAATAATAAGATGATATGTCAAATAAAATGCTGTTTTATTTATTTAAACTGCTGTGCGTTATACAGCATGTATTTTTGATACTACCTCAAACTGTAACCAGACAAAGATTTAAGTGCTGTGAACCGATATCAAAACAAATTGTTAGCTTAAAGTTCGAGCAGCAATGATTTGCGTACAATGATTTGATATGAGAGAGAAACGTTCTGACAGCTGTCACGTCAACAAGTGCGACGTTTTGAATAAAAACAAAGCAGTATCACGTAATAAGACATTGCGTGCTAATTAATTTTGTAAGGAAAATAATAAGTCATTTTTTTATACTAAAACATAATAAAAAGTGATTATCAGGGCCTTCACTAACTAGGTAGGTACCCTTAAAGTTTGAGGTAGTTTCAAAAATAGGGTGTACTGCCTTTTCGGCGAAATATTTTTCGCCAAATTTCACTTAGCAACCAACCTTTCGCCGAAGTTTCATTTGGCAAACCAATCCTTGGCATAACTTTGCTTCGCATTTTTCTTATTTCGCAACATTTTTATATTGCAAAATTTTACTTCATCACACTTTTATGTGGCAAACAATTATGTAGCAAATGATTGGCTAAGGCAAATAACAAATAGTCAAATAACATTTAGCCAATTTTTACACATAAGGTAGGTATATCAGTCATGATATATAATAAAAAGAATAAATGTTAAATTATGTGGCGGTGAGCGAGCGAAGCGAGCGAGCAAGACGAGACTAGGCAGAAGCGACTTGGATAGGTTAGGTTCAGAAGGCTAAGGCGGGAGCGAAGCGTAGCGTAGCTTCCGCTTTAGCCTTCGATGTTAGGTTTTTTTTGTAACAGAACGGAAAAAAATCATTGGCTTGCTTGCTTGTTTGCTTGCTAAATGAAGGAATGCCAATCAACGCATTTGACGAAAACACAAATGACATCTTTAAAAAAATCCCAGGTAATAATTTGCATAATAATCATTTATCAAATCATTAGTTGGGAAATGATATCAGTGCGCAATGTTGAGTTGGGAAATGAAATTTCGCCTAAATAAAAATATGGGATAAATAGTTTGGGAGTTAATAATTTGCTAAATAATTTTCGCCAAAACATTAGTAAACCCAAAAATAGACTATCAAATAGAAGCTAGATTTAAATAAAAAAGAGTTACAAGGTATGATGTGCGTTAGTCATTATCAGCTATGCAATAATAAAAATGCTTTACTTTAAGATAAATATACCTACTAGTGCCATCCATGAAGACGCGTGCTGACTTTGTCAAAATTAGCCATTAATGACATTATTATAAGAACCACGGCACGCGTCATCGTGAATGACTATCTATAGCGGTACGCCACGAATATAAGTTGCGGTTTATTACGTAATATTTTGAGTGGAGTATTTTGGTGCAATCAGTAATATTGATGTGAATTCGGATTTTTTTAAATAAAAAAGGACTTTTTGATGTGCGTTTAAATACTACCCATATAAAAATTGCTGAAATTTACTTGGAAAAATTTGCGATGGCATCCACTGCATCCTCAGACCGACTCTTGAGTTCACGCAGAGCCTCGCACAACTCCAGCCCTCGTGCATTGTAACAAGCAACCCGCTGCATCGTCTCCCCTCTGCCGTCTTCCTGCTGTTAATTTCTTCATATGTACCTAGTTACTAACTAAATAACTATTATGTGCTATTATCCTATCTTTAACAAATTCTCAACAATCCTTTGTACTCGTACCTACGAGCTCGTACGTTAGTTTGATCGTATCATAAGGGCCACGTGTGACCCTTAATGTGAATCTGTCAAAAATATCGTTGTTGTATGTATGTTGTGTGCCTAATAGCTACATACTTATTTTGGAAATTTTATAGGACATCGCGGAACTTGGGCAGTATTCTTTTAAACTGGTAAGTAGTAAGTATGAGATATAGAGGTTCAGATATATTTGGGCTCATGTCTTAACTTACAGGGACGTCAAACCATGTTTTGCCGTACTTGATAGAACGGCCCTTTAAAATAAAACACATACCTACATGCAGTAAACAGTAAAAGCTAAATCCGTAAAAGACTCTTACGCTGTATGTAGTAACAAGCTCTTTGACCCAGTCTATGAGTTCTTGCCGCGCAGAGAATGCCTGCAGACACAGATCAGCAAATTGTGCCGGAATGTCCAGTACTTTAGCATCCAGCTCCTCCAAGGTGCATTCGTCTAGATATTTGAAATAAAATTCATTATAAGTACCATAGATTTTGACCAAGTTCACATGAAATAGTTTATTATACAGATGTGCAAGTTGAGGAGAGTTTCCAAAAAGTTGGAATAAGTTCTCATGAATTTCTTTAAATTTTCACAAGAAATTTAAATTTAGAAACGGAAAGTTTTAATCCCCATACAAAATTGTGAGAAGTTTCCGAAATTATCCTGTATAAAAATTCCGCAATTTTGGAAAGTTTCCTTTGGCGGTCATCAGTAGTTTAGTGGAGGAAATCCACTTGTAGCTAGCTACATTGATACGAAGAAGTAAGTACTAAAAGCTCCAAATCGTACCAGGAACAGACTTAAAGAATTCAACCGCTCCATCCGTGTTGGAAGAGGACGCAGCGTCTCGGCAGAGCTGGGCCACCTCATCAGCGGTCCAGTCCGCCACGTTGAACACCACTAACTCCTGAGGCAAAGCGCCTTCGCCGCCGCCTGACAGGCCTTCGCGCGACATCCGGTCCCGCAGGTTACGCAAGCTATCGAACACTTCCAGCACGGCTTGCTGTAAACATGACAGCTGTTTTAAGCTTTTGCGATTTTCGCCTACCTTAATCAATTGCAACGGCGGTGATCATGGCATGATGAGTAGAGCAAGTTAGACCACATTTGCTGCGATGTAGTTGAAACGTTGAGGTTGCTAAATTGTCGTATTTAAGTCCCAGATATACCTAATAATAACTGAGATCACAGATTATTTCGCAATAGCATTTTAATGTAAGATAGGATGTACGTACCATACACAATCAAAATGGTGGATAACTGGAAATATATAAATCTCTTATTCCATGGCTGCAAGTACTTTGGAGGTAGAAAGCGGGATAGGACAAATTATCTGTATCTTAGCGACAAAAAGTAGTCGACAGTAAGTAGGGTATTTCTTAAAAGAATTACTTGCGTATTTTACTAAATGAGCATCTACTTAAAGTACCTGTTTTAAATCGAGTTCTTTCTTCATCATTTGAAATTGCCTCTGTTTTGCCGAAAAGGTCGATTTGATGTCCCCTTCATTAGTGGGGTGGTTGGGATTACGTTGGACACGAGCCGTGGGCACCGGGAGATTGGATGGTGTTCTAGGCCGTGCCTGGTTAGTAGTGGTATGGTTCGGGGTATTCGGCCGGGCTAGGGGCTGCTTGTTCGGAGATGGTTGAGGACGAGCTTTTGGTGTCGTTGGGCGGCTGCAAGGCGTGCCTGGCCGTTGCACCGGGTGCACAGGCGTGCCAGGACGGCTGGCCGCGCGCGGCGTCATCGGTCGGCTTGACACGCTGTTCGGCGTTTGAGGGCGACTTGCTGTCGGAGTACCGAGGTGATGACTTGAGAAATCTGTATAGGGATATTGTTAGCATGAGATGAAAGAGAGTCCCTGATTTTTATTCGATCAGGTTAGGACTTGTAAATTGACGATTTCTTATAAATTTACAGGGCTTGACAAAATCGTGTCATTTCTTTAATCTTACCCATAACATCTACGATTTCATTTTCAACGATCTTTGGACTATCGTCTGAGCTCACTGATTCTGCAAAAAAGATAAAGACAACGTGAACATAGTTTTACCAATAAATAAATAAAATCACAATGCCCATTTTAATTATTTCTATTAGGTACTATTGAAGTGTTATTTAAATGTTTATCTACACCCATATAGTAAATCCTCCATTATGCGTTCAAAAATCATAGATAATGACCAGCATTACGACTATTTACGACATTGGATTCTATTATGAACACGGCTGTATCGTAATGGTCATTACGATAAGTACAGATCGAGTACTGCCTTTTCGCAACGCAACGTTGAGCAACATGTTTCATTTCGCGACTTTTCATTTCGCAAACTCTAAAACTGTAAATATTTCAGGATTTATTTCAGGGCCATCGTGTAGAACCCTTTATGACTTGACATACCTCCTATACTGAATGAAATACCTCCTCCTATACTGAATGACATACCTCCTCCTATACTCGGAGTGACTAGCAGGTACACTTTGGGCGAAAGCTTAAAGGCTATTTGTTGGCATTTCAAAAGCTATAATTCCATTAATTCCTCTCCCTTCCAGCACTATTACACAAAACTTCTTTTGTTTCGGTTGTTAATTTCATGTTTCCTTTTAGCTCGCGTACCTAACGGTGTTGTATTGGCAAGTGAGTGTATAATAGTATAATAATTATGTTTATTACTAATGTTAATGTCTTCAAAGCCATAAATAATTAATATGTTTCATTGTTTACAAATTTTCTATTTATGTAGTCTTATTAGTAATAAAACTGTGTAGTATATCTTTGTAGCGGTCCGAGGGTCACCAACGGTGCTGGCTGAAAATCAGCGCTGGGTGTTTATTATTAACGCTTCAGCATTATGCTGAGCCATGTCCGATTCACAACGCAATGACACATACTTTCCTACGTGTTGTCTATTTGTACTTAATACTATTGTTGTGTCTTTGTGTGTGAATAAATGTATTTCTTTCTTTCTTCTTTCTTTCTTTAGGTTAGGTTAGGTTATTTTATAAAATCCTGAAATATGTACAGTTTCAGAAATATTAAACAGTTGGGAAAGAAAAAAGTGCCAAACGCTATTCGCGAAACATTAGTAACCGTACAGATATCAGTATCGTATGATTTTTAGGGTTCCGTACCAACGGTGCCAACGGGACCCTATTACTGAGACTCCGTTCTGTCTGTCTGTCCGTCTGTCACAGGGCTCTATCTCTTAAGCTGTAAAAGTTAGACAACAACAAATACTAAAATAAAGTAAAGTTATAAATTAATCATACAAGAAACGTGTTTTTTTTTCAGCGTTTTTTGGTTGCTTGACGTTATTAGCCGTTGCTAAGGCGACCAAGTCGCCTAGCACCGACTAAGTAGCTATTTCGGTTGAATATTTACCTTTTAAGTTTGCGATTTTAATGATGTTTTATAAAAGCTTCGATAATATATATAGTGACTGTCTGATTGTGTGGTTTATTTGTTTTTGTGCAAAATTAATACAGCAACTTATGAACCACAAACCTCAATGAAGCCAACATTGATAAAGCGCTCGCCAAATCCACACCGTATAATCACTATGTTTACCTATTGTTTTTTACACAAAAAAAAACATACTAAGTATTTAACACTATTTACAAGGTAGTTTAAAATTTATTCACACTAGTCGAGCTTCTTATTATTTAATTACACAACATACAAAGTCCACTGAATTTCCCGCGAATGAACCAAACTGACAGCTAATTTTTTTTTCTGCTGCGGCGCATGGCAAGAGTGAAGCGCTATTCAGCCTCCGAGAGGGCGACAGCCAAAGAGGATGAGAATTTAAAATTGTTCTTTATTCAAAATACTTGCACCTAGTGCTTACATTTTGGTGATATGTTTTTATTAACTTGTAATGTAATGTAACTAGTTATGTTTGTTCTGGTGGAATTAATATTTTAACTTAAATTTGAAGTGGATATCTTCAACCGATTGAGCTGAAATTTTGCATGCATGTATAAATCCGATGACAATGCAATATTATTATGACGTAGGCCATAGGAACTGTAATAAAACGACACGACCGCATCGATTTTGATCTCATTTGATTCGTCTTGACGACTACCTACTTTGGTAACCAGGGGCAAAAAGTACCGCCAGCAAAAAAGCTTGTATTAGATTTTTTTTTAACAAAAAAATATCACTGAACTATTTGTTTTTAAAACATAGTACGGAGGTGCGGAGCCCTTCATGTGCGAGTCGCTCGCACTCGCACTTGACCGATTTTCTATTCATACATCATTACAGCACAGATGCGCGCACATGCAACAGCAGGTCGTCGTGCGCGCAGCGGGCGCAGCTCGTGGGGCACGACATACCTACCTAGTTCTCGTTATTGCAGGTCATTCTCAATGGTTCTTGAACACAATGATAGAGGATTTAATATATGGATGTAGATAATTGTATGCAACTGTCCGTAATTAGGCCTTAAGACACTCATGTGACCCTATTATGTGACACACACACACACAATACATTATGCGCTCACAACTTGACTATTTATTTACACGCGCAGCAGTATCAGTACGGGCACTGACTCATTTACCGACCTTGGGCTTCATGTTCATGACAAGAAAATTTGTACGCGCAATGACTCATTTACCGACCACGGGTTTCATGACAAGCACATGAAGGTCGAGAGTTTTAGTTGGGGGGTTGCAACCAAGGTAGCCTGAATGTTACGACACTGCTTACGAGCAAGTGTGATGAAATAACTATTTTCATTCACGTGATATCGTTGACAGAGAAAGTCTTGTGTTATTCAGGAATTATAACATAAGATAATGTAATCACTTGCTAAAACCACTTGTTGTGGTGATGACGAACCGTGTGTAGATTCCGATTAAATTGTAGGTACCTATGTACCTAATACTGTACCAAGTCAATTTAATGATTAAGTAAGTGCATCACCGATGAAAGAGTTAGTCTATGTCTTCATGTACTGTAAACGGCCATGGCTTAAAAGTTGTATGGGGTTTGATAAAATAGACGGAGTGTACCAAATTGATCAATGTTTTCGTTCTCCGGCGTAGCGGTGCCATCCTCGCGATCCACAGGCTTATCCTCCAACTGATCCAGATTATTGTCTACGTAATTCTCGAACACGGCTGATTCCGACTTAAGATTCACCTGTAACATTCATTGTAATAGAAATTATAGCCACCTGTACTACTACCATGAGGTCACTGTAAGACCGTACTCGATAGCGACGGCGTAAATTATTTGTAGGGAGAATTGTACAGTGCCCTTAGTGTAAGTTTTCGGTTACAAAATACGTCTCGATCGCGTTCGCGTAAAATCTCAATTTGTATGGAAACACGAACATCGCAAACGTTCCGCTAGAGGCGCTGTTCGTGTTTCCATACAAAATGAGATTTTAACGCGAACGCGATCGAGACGTATTTTGTAACCGAAAACTTACACTAAGGGCACAGCGCCTCTACAAATAATTTACGTCGTCGGTATCGAGTACGCTCACTGTTAACTCATGGTAGTGGTACTGAGCTTCACGTTTTAGGAAACTTGGTACGATACGGAAATGGTTTAATTTATTTTTAAATAATAAAGAACTTTTGCTTTCGATCCACTTGCCTTAGTGTCTATCTTTGATTCCGTCCTCGAGAGACTCCTTGGGGAACGGGGTTCTTTCTCTGTAATCGTTACAAGAAATTTGTAAATATACATTGGTACTACCTAATTTAGAAAATATAATCATGGTTATTGACTGTCCACATTTAGTCAACTCCAAGTAGAAACAACAAAATAAAATGAGGTGTTAAGAATAATTTACCATCATCAGCAACTTCCTTTCATCACTCAGCTAGAACGTAGTTATTTACACACTTTGCCATTAGGACGTAGTTTAACAAAAAGGATCCAAAGCACTGTCATGTTATTCTTTAAATTCGCTTTTGTTCCTACTGAAAGTAGATCGAAAATTAAAAAACTAAATGTTGAGGGTTGCATCCTTTTTGTTAAACTTTGCAAGGAGTTCCTGAGGGCTTCCACTAAACCTAACCACTAAAGGTGAGTTACCCTCAAGTGGTACAAAACGAAGAATCACGTTCACTTGCTCAAAGTAGATACGGAACTTGACTAACCTTCATGGTAGGTGAAACTGGAGGTCTGTTGGGAGACTGGCGGTGCGCGGGTGTTACAGTCAGGTTGCGGTTGGTGGCGTTACGGGCGGCGCGCGCGGCGGAAGCAGCAGTGGGGCGAGGCGTAAGCCCTACCACCAAAACAAATAAAGCACTCGAAATTTTTTATAGTTATTGTAATTTATAATTGACTTAAATTTATGTATCTCTAGCCGCTAACGAATGCAATATGTAAAAGAGATCTAATAAATAAAACGATGATTTGTCTTGGTTTACCAAAATTATTAGCAATTTAATCGAATTCTTATTAGTTTAACTGTTGTTAAAGGATGTAGGAACACTGGTCGGTGTCCACTCAGGAGGTTATCCGTTGATCAGAAGGAGTGAAGAAAATATGTAAAGCTGTTTATATAGTCGTATATTCAAACCACTTTACAATATTATGAAGATGGAAGATAACGATGACGATTTTATTTAATTGTATACTGTAGTTTTTAAGTATTTTATTTGTAATTATTTTATGTTGAAAAAATGACTTTCTGCCAAGTTTCTTGAGTGTCTTTCCGAAAGCGCTGGTAGTTTAAAAAATTGTGTGTAAAAGTGCCCATTGCGGCCTATTTATTGAATAAATTATTTGAATTTGAATTTTTTTAACTTGATATCTCAGATGAATTAAGATTAATTTACAAATGGTTTACAGCAACAAGCAGTGAGTCGACCGTGCGGAAGAGACGAGAAGAAGGAAGACAACCCATGGTGTTGTCATACATGAAATACAAGTAGTCATAAGGCATGCCACGCAATAGAGTTAATGCATACCTACATGCCCATTCAATTTCAAGCTTCATAAAGGAAATCGACTTTGAAAGCGATTACGGTAAGTGTTCATTTGTACCTACATTCGCTTTTCTCGTCATGTCGTGCGTTACTTTCTGTCGCTTGATTTTTCTTTATCGCTCAGATATACTTGCTACGGTTTTTATATGACGTCTTAATTTTAAGCTAGCCTAGCGTACATGATTAATAAAGATAGATAGTTAGATAAATAGGTACTCCACTAAGTTTTTTGAGGTTATACTGAAAATCCGGCAAACACACTTACAATTTTTGTCCTTTTGAGGTTTCGGGGTTGTCATTTTGTTTGGTTGCACTAGATGGTAATTTTGTGGTCCTCGAGGATACTCAGAAAACGTTTGGAATTTGGATAATTTATTATGTTGTAAAATGTAAATTATGCAACATGTCAAACTTGAAGTTCTAAATTTCAAAATTGTTCAGATTTTATTTTTAATGGGACTTACCTAATCATGTTACCTCTGTGACGTGTCTAAATAGTAGTATATTACAACCTTTTCTGGTCGTTTACATAAAGTTTTACTTTCGAAACTAAAACTATGTTTTACAAAATTAAATTAAAATTATTGTTATTTTGTTACACAATGTGCTGGATTAGATGTGGGTCCTGAGGAGTTGCACACTAATGTAGATTACTGGCAGATTCGTATCTTTTCTTAACCTTTGATTTTTAGTGACAGCGTTCTTCCATCTTGAAGTCTTCTTTCAGAAAGTGAATTATGTAATTAACACGGGACATTTTGGATTGCATTCAATGTTAAAATTTCAGTTTAAAGTAAGAGTAGGACATTAGGTATAACGTTTTTGTAGTGAAATGTGAAATAGAGCTTTAAGTTCCATTATGTCTAAAGCTGGATCTGGGGTTCAAGGCAAGAACTATTTTACTGAACTATTTTAATTTGAACCGTCTTCGGGCCACATCTACGTCAAATAACTTCGGTTAAGGCTCAAATCGACGTGAAAATTAGTAATTGCCGTAATTTGTTGTTATTTTGGGGATAGAAGAGCATGTATGAATGGAATAATCAAAGTGGACGAAGCGAAACAAGTATGTAAGGATCGTAGCAAGTGGAAAGAAGTGGTCTGTGCCTACCCCTACGGGAAAGAGGCGTGGATTATATCCCTCCGTCGGTGGATATCATATTCGCAAAACATGTTATTAGGTAAACTTGATATTATGTATGTATGTATGTATACGCAGGTTCGGTTACATAAAATATTCTAGCAGGCACTTTTTGTAAAAGGAACCCTTTGTTGTTCTAGGCAGCGTATTAGATGGCGGGAAGAGTCACGCCTATAGCAGAATTCCTCAACGGATGGTTCAGGGCCGGGCGCGAAATCCTCTCAAATCGAAATTCAGTAACAACAATTCCGAATCTGGGGTAATTATAATTCAGCTTCATTTAGTAGCTTAGGTACTACAATCTGAGCAAAGCCCAAATAATACCTACACTTATAATAATTAAAATATTACTTACTTACTGTTTCATTAGGTTACCGATTATGTGACCTTAATTTATAATTGCCTTAACTCTTTTAGAAAACAAAATTTGAAGTTGTCACAGCTCAACATCCTCGAAATATACCGCGGCCGCGTTCCGAAGAGGTAAAGTGATGTCGATATTATTTTATGCACTTTTCTGTATCTGGTTCATGCGATGATATTAGTAACTTGTCAATATTGTCCTTATAACGAATCATTATTGCCCCTAAATGGCTAATTTTCGTATTTAAAGATTGCCCCCTATTATATAAACGATAAATTGATTGAATATGTATTTTATTAAAAGGTATCAAGGCCCAAGTCCGCAGGGCGAGGTAAAGAAGCAGAACAACCGCAACCATATTGGGGTCACCAATCTGTGCCTGTGCACCCGGCGCAGCTGGCCCGGCAAACTCGTCAGGTATCACGCGAAAATTTCCAAAAAAATTGTGACAGAAATGGAACGAAGTCAAAAGTCGCTGCATAATTATCGCTTTATTAGCTCTAAATTTCCTAACTTGACGTGATCGATCACAAACAATTCTTTTTCTCAGTTTTCTGTCGATATTTTGGGTTGAATGACGATGATATTCTGAAAATTACTTTTCAAATTTAAGAACTTCAGAAGCGCCATCAGGAGACCCACTTGCTCGCTTGCCATCCAGTAGAATTAAAAAAAAGCGTACAAGTTTTGGTATTTTTTTATTCATTATTTTTATTATTTTAAACTGATTAAATAATCATGCTGCGGATACGTTATTTGGGTGTCGATTTTTAAAACCTATAATGTGCTAAAAAATATGCCTAGTTTAGACTAAGAAAAAACCGTGCAATTTGTATTACATTGTGAGACCGTAAAGCGAAGAGTGGTCAATCGAGCGCCGCCATGTAAAGCAACAATGCAAGAGTTTTCTTGCAGTTTGAACTGATTTATACCTAGTGCCTAGATTTCCAACGGCACACTTGTCTTTTAACTATGGTTTTAAGCCTACAGAAGATCTGACTTAAAAAGCTGTTTTTTTTAAAGCTTCGTTCACTTCATGATTTCTTGTTCTTATGGGTTCTTAAGCTTCACCACACAGAAAGCATCGAAAAATGTTTAAATCAAAATAAGAATGGCACAGAAGTCTTCTTATGTTAGTTTTAAAATATTGTTCATTTTACACAGCGACCATCGGCTCTTCCGAAAAAAAATGAAATGTATGCAGGTCGAAGACAAATAATTATGGTGCCCAACACACAACAGGTTAGATTTCTTGAATAATTTACCTATTAATATGTATAAAAAGCTTATAAGTATGATTAAAAGTTAGTGCATTTAATAGGCATAAAAGCAAAAATTAGATTATTGTGATTATAATTTCAGAAAACAGGGAAGTTAATACCATCTGCAAATACCTGCGGCCTAGTTCCAGATCAGGTATACACCAATACAGTGTATACTTTTTTTACTTATTTTAAGCAGTCCTTGTTTGTAGCGCTAAACTGATGGTCGTAATCGTAAAAACAAAAAGAAAATTGTAGAAATATTTCTAATTTTGTAACAACTCCGTTCATTCTGTTTTCATATTTATTTTGCAGGAAACCATATCTAAATACGATGAACATGAAATCCGTCACAATGATTACTTATTGAATAGTATGCACGTTATTGACTCAAATGAGAAAGGTAAAATGTTTGTCTCTCTCCCACTTTTTAGGGTTCCGTAGTCAACTAGGAACCCTAAAAGTTTCGCCATGTCTGTCCGTCTGTCTGTCTGTGTCCCCGGGTAAGCTAGTCTACTAGAAAACTGTAATTTGACATGAATATACATATCAGGCACGCCGACAAAGTGGTACAATAAAAAAAGTAATAAATATTTTTTTAGGGTACCTCCCTTAGACTTAAAGTGGGGGTGTTTTTTTTTTCTCGACTAACTCTAAATTGTTTTCTCACCCAACCCTATAGTGTGGGGTATCGTTCGATAGGTCATTTAAAACCATTGGGGGGTTGCTAAGACATTTTTTCTATTCAGTGATCTGTTTGCGAAATATTCAACTTAGTGCAAATTTTCATTGAAATCGAGCGTCCCCCCCTCTAAAATCTATACTGTTGAGTGGAAAAATTTGGAAAAATTCAGAATGGTAGTAAATATATCAAATTTACAAGGAAAATTATAGCGGCTAAGATTACATGAGAATTATTAGTAGTTTAATAGTAAATAGCAGCCTAAGGTATAAAATATACCTGAACTTGGAAGATTTCAGTACACAATACGAAATCCTTAGAAAAATATTATTTGTTTTTTTCGTAATGGCTACGGAACCCTATCCTGGGCGTGTAGGACACGCTCTTGGTCGGTTTTTTAATTTCGTATTATATTATTCTGTTTTTGGTATCTGGATCTGACAATGTTGTAATCTGGTATTATTTTTCTACTGCTTACTTAGGTACTTACATAAACTCAGAATGACCAAATAAGTTAACTGCATTATACATTCCCGTAAGAGTGTTACAGCAATACATAACATACGTAATCAAGGCCTATTGTGTAGCGATATCGCACTTGTACTCGCCCAATACAGACCCAGATTCATGAAATACAGTTACACAATGTTCCTGCAACTTTCCATATGAAAAAAAAACATTTTTAATAGGTTTCAAGAGAAGGAGAAAAATCTAACAGTAGATCATTTAATTAGTAGAGTCGTTAATTCCTTTTCTCGCGATCACGGTGAATCAGTCAATTCATAGAACCCAATGCATATTTGTTCTCGTCAGTTATCACTATATGATTTTGAATATTTTTACACCTTTGCTAACAGAACCTGTAACCTCGTGCAGCGAAAAAATAATGCGACTAAGGATACGTTGGCAGGAGAACATAGTAAATTTTGAAAACACAAAAGGGCAGCTAGATGAGCTACAGGTAAAATTCTCAATGTTCTCACTCCAGATTGATAATTTTCACTATTTGTTAATTGTGTTTCTTTTATATACGCTGTTATATCACTCAAGCTTATAGGTAGGTAGGTATACTATCGTACATTGTGCTTTGTTTTTATAAATACACCTATGGCTGATTATACCATGTTATTTTGCAAGGATAAGGAAGTCTGTTCTCTATTTTGCCACTGGTTTCTGTTGAATCGATGGTGCCTATTAGGTTATTATTTTTGTAATCTGGGAGTAAAAGAGCAATACGACAGCAAAATGCGACGAAAAACAAAATATTGTTTGTTCCAGAAAGGGTTGATGGAATTGTATGCTTCGTTGCGTAAAACACAAGAGGAGATGGCAGCATTAGGTCAGAAAGTGACCTTGCCGCCCTCTGAAGACCTACGCATCATGAATGTGGCCAAAATGACGCCAGAACAATTACTCCAGCTGTGTGCTGGGACCTTCCCAACACTCCCGGAAAGTAGAGCAGGTATAATCCATTGTTTAATAAAAATAAAAATAAAATTCGACTGGATGGACAACGAGCAAGTGGGTCTCCTGATGGTAAGAGATCACCACCGCCCATAAACATCTGCAATACACCTGGTGCGTTGCAAACCTAGAGGCCTAAGATGGGATACCTCAAGTGCCAGTAATTTCACCGGCTATCTTACTCTCCACGCCGAAACATAACAGTGCAAGCACTGCTGCTTCACGGCAAGATTAGCGAACAAGATGGTGGTAGCAATCCGGGCGGACCTTGCACAAGGTCCTATACTATACAGTATCATATACTATACAGTATACCGCTTTGAAAAGACATTACAAATAACGTAGACTCCTCCTGTCTTCTTCCATTCTTCTTTGGTGAGCACATTCTTCTGCCAGTCTGAAACAAAATTCATACATATCTTTTGAGTAGACTGCGGCCGCTGCAGTGTGGTTAAAACGGCAAGATAATTAGATTTCCATATAGTCCTGCAAAGAACTACATAGAAAGCTGCAATTTTGCATGAGTTTATAATGTTAACCAAGCCGACAATTTTCATTAAAAGAAATTTAGGTTACCCCAACCTACACGTAAAGTGTAGTAGGTATTTTATAACTCTATTTAAATGTAATCACCATCGATTGCAAAGTAAGAAAACTTAGCTCGTGAATTCTAAATCGGATACAATGACATACTTGAATCCAATTTTGATTTGATTCAACAATTGTACTGTACGGTGAGTAATATTTATATTTCAGGATCACCTGATAGACTGCCGCTTCCAATAGACGTGGGTTTACTACACGAAAAGCTTGCCAATATAGTGAAAACTTGTGATCAGACTTTGGTTAATAGAACAGAAATAATTCAATGGTTTGACGAAATCACATCTCAAAGGGTAAGAATTTGGATTCCATTATCTCTCTGTACAGAAATATGATTCGAAATTTAATTAGATTTTAGTGTATCACAGTTTTTAAACCATATTTTATACTCTCTGCAATAACTCTTTTTTAGGGTTCCGTACCCGAAAGGAACCCTAAAATTGTATTGTTGCAGATAATGTAGTATGGAACACTAACCTTTTTTTTTAGAAAGTTTCCGAGATCCCTGATATAAAATATAAATAAATAGATATTAAAGATGTGCTCGTTTAAAATTCCTTTTATGTTTTGTAGTTCTGTGTACCTTTACTTTACCTTTTTTAAATAATGGTTCATATAAAAGCAATTTAAAAAGATATTATATATATTTTAGGAAATCGCAAAGAATTCTCTTATTAAAAAGGTTAACCAATTCAAACTTGTAAATGAAATGCTCAAATGCACTCTCGAGAACAATAAACAAGAATACATGAGGAATATTAATGAAGCAATCAATTGTTTAAAGTAAGTTATGTTTCAGCGTTTTCTATTAAAAATATCGGTGGTTACGTAGCTCATCGAGCTTTGGTAGTATACCTACTTGCTAAAATTATGTTTAATTTTCACATAAAACATTGAATTTTCACTGGAGGTGTAGTAATTTATATTCACTGACTTTTCAATATTTTCTATTCAATAACTTGATCTCTAGTTTTGATAGTGGCTTGAGTTCGTCCACAGTCCCCTTCTTAATCGTCCTCATTCTCATACAGTCTACTGTTCTGATTCGCCAACATTCCCAGATCGTCACTTTCCTATCTTGTCCGCTTTCTTTCGTGGGCCACAGTACCAACTCGTCAACAGTCTTATTTCTACTACAGTGCTAACACGTCAACATTCCAATTTCGACCAAAGTGACAACTCGTCAACATTATTGCATCGTTCATTATCCAGATTCCAGACTAATATAAATGCTCTATAAATTATTATTGAAAAGGGGCTTTTTTTGCAAATTATTCTCGGGATATTTTGCTATTTAAACGCCTAAATTGACCATATCTGTGAGACAACGTCTGCTAAACGTGGACGAGTTGGCACTGCTGTCCAAGTAGTACTGTGGTCTATAAAAGAAAGTGGACGAGTTGACACTGTGGTCGAAATAGGAATGTAGACAAAACGGGATATGGACGAAGTCATCCTGAGCCAATGAATGACAGTGAATCGTATTTTGTCTTAAAAGTTCGTATTCATCTTGCTTCCTCAATTAGGTTCAGTAAACTAACTTTTCCTTTTTTATAGAAAAACATTATTCAATAGATCTGTAACAACTTGATTTCCGCCAGGTTACCTAAATTTTCACCACTCCCCAATATTCTTATTCGCCATCCTTTCGCTCCGGTTTATCTCTACCGAAAATTTTCACGCCATGGATCATTTGTGATTCATGGGACAGGGAAACTATGAAGTCACTTATTTCAGAAAAACCCTTAATGAAGCTGCAACCCACCAAATACGTTGCGAGGAACTTAATCACAGATTAGTCGAACTGAACGCTACTAATGAAGATTTGCGAAAGCAATTACAACGTCGCGGAAATGATACGAGGATTTCAAATAAAGCTAAACTAGAGGTAAGGAGCATTGCGACGCTCATTGGTGATTGATGCCCACGGTAGTTAATAAAATAAGTGTCGCTAAACTTAAAAAAAAACTAACGTTTCACGAAAGCAGAAGGTACGCACTTGTCATTGCAAACATCTGTCTCAGGTGACTGGATAATTAATATTTCTGTGTGTTGGTTACATTTCTTTGGATCATTAAACGTTTGGTTATATTTGTCATAATATATCAGTAGATAGTAAAAGAGGCTTGTTAGTGTACCTACATTCAGAGAAAGCATTGCGGGATTACATAATTGTTGTATTTCAAACGAGTCGATGATAATGTAAGCTTTTGTTGCTACTAGAAATGTCATCGACCAAGGGTAAGTAATAATGGCATGCAAAAAGTTACATCATTTCGTAAGATTAACATGGATACATCTTTTTGTAGTTGACTGTACAACAAAAATGCAGACGACATGTCTTTAATGTTTTTTAGCACGTCTAAGACGTTTTTAGTAAAGCCATAAGGATTTATGTTTGTTGAGTGTAGGAGCTCATAAGCATATTGTGAGTTTTTAGGAACTTGAAAAGGAGTTAAAAGATGAGAAATCCAAAAAGATGGCATTGAGAGATCGGTGTTCGAGAGCCGAGGGTCAGCTTAAAGTGAAAGAAGAGAAAACAGCACAGTTAGAAGCAGCGTGGGAGCAGGCTCATTCAAAAACTTTGAGTCTGGAGCGAACGGTACAACAATTGCGCGATGAGGTGATTATATTACATAGGTAAGTTGATGGTAATAAAATGTTAAGAATTAAAAAGAAACTTCTTTCAGAACCAACAATTACAATATAACTTCGATGATCAGTTAAAGAAATTGACAGAATATACCAGAGAAAGTAAAGAAAATCTCGAGAACATTCTTGTCGATCGTCAGAAACTTTTAATGGAGTAAGTTATTTAAATATCGAAATTTCCCTGTACTCTCATGTAAATGTAGGGATTCTTGCGACTGTTTGCTCATTGACAGAGGAGCGTGCAAAAATATCTGACAAGTCCTACCGGCCCTAGAAATAGACTCGTATCAGATATTTATGAACGCGTTGTTTTGTCAAATATTGGTACTGGTGGCTGTACGTGGTCAACAACAAGCCAAGCCTGCTCGTCTTCGTGACTTACAAGAACTGTACTAAGGCGCTAATAAATAAATAAATGATGGATTAACTTACTCATGGACTCAACTCAATCACTAGGAAAGAAGATTTAGAAAAGAAACTTGCAGAATTGTCAGAACATTACAATGCAGCATTGAAAAATACGAAACACGAAACAACTCAAAATGTCGCAAAATTAATTGAGACCGAGCGGAAATGCGAAGAATTGGTGAACGAAAAAACAAAATTAGAAATAAAAACGGAATCACTATGCGCACAGCTAATTGAATCGGAATTACGGATCAAAGATATTTCAAAGAAGTTATTAGAAATGGAAATTAATTGGCGTAAGTTAAATATCTAATATACTTCTAATTTTTTAAAGGGGTACATACTAGATATATATATATCTACATAGAGTACATCCTACTGTTCCTACTGCAGTAAAAAAAATCCGATTCTCTAAATTGCAGAACTTAAAATTTATGATATCGTCCCTGCCACCCAATTCCGGCTATGGCGATTGCTTGTACAGTCAGCATCAAAAGTAGCTGATTACTTTTTGTACTTTGTCGTTTTACAGCCACGTGCTTAGCGCATACGAGATTGACAAATGTGTTAATGTGACAGAGTAAAAAAGTAACCAGCTACTTACTTTTGATGCTGACCGTACGACCTAATTAAGTAGAAGAGCTCTTGACGATATTATATAATCTAATGTGGCTAATGTGGCCTATTTTGGGTATAAAATACAGCGTGTATCGACAAAACACAGTGTGGTCGACAAAAGTAGGTACCTATTTGTAATTTGTTAGCGGGTGTTCTACTTTTGATTAGTTTATGCTTTGTTAGTTCTTCCTATTTGTCACTTTCAAACTATCTAATACTTTATTCAGACCGGTTTTTTCTCAACGAGAAGGCCAATTTTGCATTTTGCTAATAAGTATTTTTTGAACGTCCTTAAACCTGACAAACTGCAATGGCCATCGCTTTTACGCTCACCGTTCTGGAGTTCAATAAAGAAATTCCACTTCGTTATTCTCTAGTCGCACATCTGAGGCATTTGTTCACTTGCTCACATACTAATGAAGCTGGCAACAAATAGATTTTCATACCGCAGACATATACCCCCTTATTCATAAACGACAATCAAACCTATTTTAGTTAAAATGCCGCTAAAATTCGTTTGTCCTTATCTGTCACTTCGACATTTGTATTTGTTAGAAAGGGACAAAGCATTTGTTAGTTAACATAGGCTTGTTAAGTTTTATGAATAAGGGGGTAAAAATATAAATAGGACAAGGTTATTAAAACCTTAGTACCATGGCTAGTAAAATCGTCTTTGATCAGCATTTTTTTACGATCTGACAACTTTCGTGGTACGTATGACTGCAGATAAAGTTGAAGATGTGCAACGGGAACTTGAGTCGACAAAATGTGAACTAAACGATGCGAACACTGAACTTACCAAGTACAAGAACTTAGCAGTAAAGCAAGCTGAAGCTATAAGCGAGTTAGAGGTAACCTTAGTTAATTTTGATAAACATTTACCACATGAAAACGTCACGTAATATTTACCACCTAGATAAATTCTCGATTAGTATGAAATCTCGACTTGTGTATTATTCGGTTCATTATCTAAGTATCTGAACTAAACAGTAATCTATACTAATATTATATAGAGGAAAGCTTTGGATTTTTGGATGTCTGTTACGCATGTACTCAAAAACTACTGGACCGATTATAAAAACTCTTTAACTATTAGAATGCTAAATTATTCCAAAGTGCCATAGGCTATATTTATTCACAGAAAAAAATTAGGGTTCCGTACAAAAACTACAATAATGTAACTCAAAGTGTAAAAAAAGTTGCCATAAAAACATCTTTCATCGCATGCGCTGTAGAAACTATTTATTATAGAACAAAAAATGATTTACGATATTAAAGAATACATCAAAATCTACAAAAAATCTACAAAGCCGTGGTGGCCTAGTAGTTTGACCTATTGCCTCTCAAGCAGAGGGTCGTGGGTTCAAACCCCGGCTCGCACCTCTGAGTTTTTCGAAATTCATGTGCGGAATTACATTTGAAATTTACCACGAGCTTTGCGGTGAAGGAAAACATCGTGAGACAACCTGCACTAACCTGCGAAGCAATTCAATAGTGCGTGTGAAGTTCCCAATCCGCATTGGACCCGCTTGGGAACTATGGCCCAAGCCCTCTTGTTCTGAGAGGAGGCCTGTGCCCAGCAGTGCGACTTATATAGACCTGGGATGGTGGATATGTCCAACTATTGTAGTTACACTATAACTACTTTTTTACATTTTAAAAGTTGACAGAAATGACGACTAAAATTAGACCATGTTATCCATAGTCCATAGGTAGATACCTTTGTATTAATCCTTATCCAAATAAATAATTTTATATTCAAGACGGTTTCAATATCTTTTTGATATATTCAAATCGGACATTCCATTCAAAAGATTTAAAAATATTAATCTAACCAAAAAATGCATTTAGGTAGGTACTCTACGTTGACGCGCCCCGGCTTTGTGCGTGTCGGCTGTAGTTTTTGGAAAATTGAGCTGAAAAATGTGTGTGAAGTGCCCTTGATTAGAGTTTTTAGAGTTCTGTGCCCAAAGGGTAATAAAAACGGGGCCCTATTCTAAGACTCCACTGTCCGTCTGTTTGTCTGTCGCTAGGCAATAACTCATGAATCGTGATAGCTATACCGTTGAAACTTTCACAGACGACGTATTTCTATTGCCGCTATAACAACAAATACTAAAAACAGAACAAAATAAATGTTTAAGGGGGGCTCCCATACAACAAACGTGATTTTTTTTGCTCGATATTAATAACATATTCAAGTACTTTAAAAATAAATAATTAAATTAAAATAAAATAAATATTTAAGGTGGGCTCCCATACAGCAAGCGTCTAATGTTGTATAGATACGGAACCCTTCGTACGAGAGTCCGACTCGCACTTGGCCGTTTGTTTTACTTTGCCCCGTGCGACGCCGGCGCGGGTCGCTAGTAACTAATTATTTAAAAAATATTGCAGAAAAACTTTAAGAGGTCAGTTGAATCAGAGGAACTATTTAAAAGCCACCTCAATGTTAAGAAAGAATACATTGATGAACTTGAAAAGCAGCGGTCATTACTAGAACAAAGGCTACAGGAAAGGTAACAATATTGCTATTAACTCATATACGTTATGCCTATCCAATTTATTAAAAGTGTAAACAAACCGATTTCATTTCATTTCAACGCCTACTGGATCGAATCAATAACACATTTATCTATAATTCTTGTCTTTTAACTAGTTTTAGTAGTTTTGGTTTTCACCAAAGTTCACTTGATTTCAATATTTATATTTTCATTAGAAAAATCTTCGTTAAAATCTGACGTTATTTTTTGATTGAAACATGGGTAATCTGTAGTAGCATAGACTATCGAGGAGAAGGTGGAAATTTGACATTTTAAAAATCGATTAATGCGCGAATGAATAAGCGATTCTTTTTTTACCTTTTCTAGTGAATCATATGCGGAGCAATTGTCGTGCTTTAAAAAGGTTTTTAGCCAGTTACAGGATGATTTTGGAGACGTCGACAATTTAGAACAGATTCATAAGATGGTAACAATATATTTCAGTTTTTTTGCTACCAAGTCTATGTTTGCAAGTTGATCTAAGATTAATTTATATCTCATTGTTTAGATTACTGACCAACGTAAACATTTACAAGAAAAAAATGATGAAAATAGCTTATTAGCAGAAGCACTAAAGAGAAAAGAATCTCGAAATAGAGCAGCAGGAGGAGGCCTTAACAGAACAGAGTCGGATACTGGATCAAAAAGAAGCTGTCATAGAATGATGCTCTCCAAAAAAAACGATGAACAGCAGAAAGGCGAACATTATTATCTACTTTCAAAATACCTGGAGATAAGAGCCCGAGCAGATGTGGACGTAAGTTTTAATGATCCATTTCTAATCTTATCACTTTGTTATACTAGCTTTTTGCCCGCGGCATCACCCGCGTG
>NC_133473.1:8537580-8554207 GCF_025370935.1 Choristoneura fumiferana
CAGTCACAAAAGGTGGTTAAAATAAGTGTCATCAGTGAATGCAAGAGACTAATTAGTCTCGAATGTTCGAAAATTATTATCGATTGCCGACAAAAATGGTTGTTTTGAGGGTTTCTAATTTTATAAAAATAAAATGTTCCTGTAAAATTAAATCAGTTAAATAACTTAGTTGATCATTAAATTTGATGAAACTTTAATAATAATCTTATTATGTTCCTATATTTTGAGATACCTAGATAACATAATAATTCCGCCTGTGTTGCATCTCGCGCACTGCCGGTCCCAAGCCCGGGTAAAGGAGGAGGGTTCTTCGTAGGGCCAACAACCCTACAAGGTAAAAACCTAAACGTTCCGAAGTCCAATACAGAAAAATCCGGATTGCTTAAAACACAACGACCTCGGCAAAGACTTATGGAAAAACGATTAAGCCTACGAATCGGTACATGGAATGTTCAGTCTATGCTACAAGCTGGAAAAATGGATGAAGTTGGCTGCGAACTGAGGAAATACAACCTCGATTTAATAGCACTTCAAGAAATCAGATGGCAAGGAACTGGCACCATAGATAAAGACGAGTATACACTTCACTACAGCTGTGCCGACATTCAGGGATACCGCGGCACTGGTTTTATCATCAGCAAGAAGCTTCGAAGTTGTATACTGGGCTTTGAACCATTCAGTGACAGACTATGCAAAATACGAGTCAAAGGAAAGCTCTACAATACTACATATGTCTGCGCATATTCACCAACGGAAGACGCATCAGACGAAGACAAAGAAAAGTTTTACGAGGAACTTCACACACTATGCAGTAAAGTGCCGAAATATGATGCTCTTTGTGTTCTAGGTGACTTCAACGCAAAAGTGGGGAAAGAGAATGTATATGAGGACGT
Source organism: Choristoneura fumiferana (assembly GCF_025370935.1). Classification (NCBI taxonomy): domain Eukaryota; kingdom Metazoa; phylum Arthropoda; class Insecta; order Lepidoptera; family Tortricidae; genus Choristoneura; species Choristoneura fumiferana. Next base: position 8,538,474 of record NC_133473.1, read on the forward strand.
GATTGGTAAACATTCTCTGCATGAAGACACCAGCGACAATGGAGAACTCTTGTGCAATTTTGCAGTAGCAAATAATCTTTTTATATGTGGTACGAAATTTCCACACAAAAATATACACAAAGGCACCTGGAAGGTTCCCGGTAGGGCTCAATACAATCAAATTGATCATGTGCTATTTAGCAAGCGTAGACTGTCCAATGTTCAAGATGTTAGAGTATACAGAGGTGCCAACTGTGACTCTGACCACTTATTAGTTGTTGCCTCTTTAAAGGAAAAAACTTGTAAAATTCAGAACGCTAAAGGTGAGAAACGCATAAAATGGGACACAGACAAACTAAAAGATACAACTAATGAAACTTTGTACGAAAATGAAGTAGGAAGACAACTAACTAAATATGTCCCGTCCAAGAACATCGATGAAGAGTGGCAGAATATAAAAACAGCGGTCACGGATTCAGCCAAAAATACTATTGGGGAGGCAAAACGTACAAGAAATATAGAATGGTTTGATGAAGAATATAGGCAGGCACTTAATAAAAAGAATGAAATGCGGCTTAGATATCTACAAAGCGACAGTTTAAGGAACGGAGAGCTTTATAGGACTGAGAGAAACAAATGTAGGAAATTAGCGAAGCGCAAAAAAAGGGATGCAGAAAGAGAGCGATTTAAGAGAATGGAAGACCTGAGGGCACGTAATTTTACACGCCCCTTTTATAGGGAAATAAACAGCCTTCGTAAGGGATACCAACCCAAAACCAACGCATGCCAAGACAAGTCAGGGAGTCTACTCACGGAAAAGGCAGACGTGCTTAGGAGATGGCGGGAACACTTTAACGAACTCCTAAACATATCAAATGCAGCAACAAATAAAGAACCCATCTTCTTCGACGTTGAGGAACGGCTAGAACCACCCACGCGAATGGAAGTCCATCTAGCCATTCGTAGTCTGAAAAACAACAAGGCACCAGGGCTTGATAATATCACCTCAGAGCTACTCAAAAGAGGAGGAAGCGATATCGTGGAGAGAATGCACGGACTCGTTACTCTGATATGGGAGGAAGAAAGAATCCCCGAGGAGTGGAATTCAGGTATTATTGTACCTATATTCAAGAAAGGAAACAAGAGTACCTGTAGCAATTACAGAGGTATTACAGTCCTCTCAGCGGCTTATAAAGTTCTGTCGGGAGTCATTTATAAGAGGCTCTGTGGTTATGCTGAGGAGATACTGGGAGAGTACCAATGCGGATTTCGACCTAATCGCTCTACTGTGGACCAGATTCACCTCCTGCGGCAAACACTGGAAAAGGCATATGAATACAACATCAACTTGCATCATATGTTTGTGGATTTCAAGCAGGCATTTGACAGTGTGAACCGTACACAAATACTCTCCAGCATGCTGCATTTAGGCGTGCCTAGCAAATTGGTTAGGCTAGTCGAAGCAACGTTAAAGCACTCCAAAGCTGTTGTAGGAATACAGAATGACCTGTCCGAGCCTTTTGAAATTCGTTCGGGAGTGAAACAAGGAGACGCACTATCGTCTATAGTCTTCAATCTGGCACTTGAGGCTGCCACACGTAAATTGAATATTAATGGCCTGATTGACTACAACACCTCTCAACTCGCTGCGTATGCTGATGATATTGTCATTACCAGCAGGTCAAGAAACAGGATGGCCGACCACTGTCTAACGCTAGAGACCGAAGCCGCTACTTTTGGACTGCGTGTAAATGCATCCAAGACTGAGTACCTTGCAACAGCTAGACAGCCTGGACAGCCACAAAACGTTAACATCGGCAATCAAACCATAAGCGGCGTGAGCAGCTTCAAGTATCTAGGAGCAACAATTACCTCGCAGAATAGATCTGACGAGGAGATTAAGGCACGGATAGTTGCTGGGTACAAATGCTATTACGCATGTGCCAAACCCCTAAGTTCTAAGCTGCTTAGTGTGAAATCGAAACTCACCATCTATCACACCATCATCAGGCCTGTTGTGACTTACGCCTGCGAAACCTGGACCTTAACCCAGAGAGACGAAATGAAGCTTGCCGTGTTCGAAAGGAAAGTGTTGAGAAAAATCTATGGTCCCGTGAAAGAGTGTGACGGTATCTACCGTCAACGCATGAACCATGAACTGGACGCACTTATCGGGCACGAGAACATCGTCAGGTTTTGTAAGTCGCAGCGACTGAGGTGGGCGGGTCACCTTGAAAGAATGCCGGACACAAGGGCCGTAAAAGTAATGACAAAGTGGACGCCGCAACAAAAGAGACCGAGAGGCAGGCCTAAAAAGCGTTGGAGTGACTGTGTGGAAGAAGATCTCAGGAGGATGGGAAAGTTTACCAGCTGGAAGAAGGTTGCCAGGCACCGTGACAACTGGAGGAAAATTGTGGAGGAGGCCAAGACCCACAGAGGGTTGTAGCGCCAGCGGAAGAAGAAGAAGAAGAATTTATAAAAATAAAATGTTCCTGTAAAATTAAATCAGTTAAATAACTTAGTTGATCATTAAATTTGATGAAACTTTAATAATAATCTTAATTATGTTCCTATATTTTGAGATACCTAGATTTTGAGATTTCGGCTAAGTAATTTTACAGTAGGGATAAGAGAAGTACTGAAATGTGTTAAGTTTATTAAAAAAAACTATTGATTTATTTTGTAATGTTTATTGCAAATAAATAGCATAGAATGTTAAAATTTTATTTATTACTTTTTTATTAAATTTAAACTAAATTTCTATTATTAATGTATATCCTTTAAAACTAGTGGTCTTCTAGACCACTCATAGGTGGTTGTGTTTCTGAAACAGGACGTAGGTAGTTAAGGGTTAAGGTAAGTATTAGATAAATATTTTATGCTTCCTATTTTAAACCAAACCTCAAACCCAAATTGATAGTGACACACTTACAAAGATACAATTCCCGACTTTAGTCGATCTAGAATCTAGATCAAAGTCAACAACAAACATCAAATTAAATTGTTAATTATATTCTATTCTCAGTAAGCGTCACCGAGTTAACCAACAACAAGCCGATGAAACGCGGAGAAAGAGATAGCTCACTCGCAACAGGAATATAAATTGATTCTCTAACTCTCTCGAGCAATTAAAATTCTGCGGTTCGTGTAGTAAGGCTCGCTGTTCACGATATGTTTAAATTCAATTTAAATGCCATGGAAGTCCCACTAAATTAAATATTTGTTTTATTTATTTATTTATTGCAATTAATTAATTACTATAAACTAGCCGTTACCCCGGGACTCCGTACAGTTTTCCCCCGTCCCCGTCCGGCGCATTTATAAGTACAATACAATAACTCTTTATTGCACACCAACACAGTTAGCAGTACATAAAACACAGGTATAGACATGAACATTTTCTAAGGTAAGCAATAAGTGGGATGCGAAAGTTTCTAATTCTGTTTTTTAATTGTTACCTCATCACGTCTACACCGCTGAACTGATTTAGATGAAATTCGGTATACACGTAGGTACTCGTAGTTTGAGTTCCGGGGAAGGACATAGAATAATTCTTATCCCGGAAGATTGCATAGTTCCCGCGAGACAGCGATTAGTATAATTGAATTTTGCAGCGTATTCCTGTAATAATGCAACTTGTTATTCATAAATAAGCAAATCTAACATTCCACTTCAAGGAACCACATCCTTAACGATTTAAACTCGAGCCATTTTATTGATTTTTACTGCAATGCTGTATTGTTTTGTAAATAAATCTGACCTTCTGCTTCAAGGAAGCACATCCAAGAAATCAGGATCAATTTTAATAAGTTACGTGCATAGCTAGCTTTACACACGCCGTCTAAATTGCAGGAACACGAATGATCCTACTTCATCCAACCATTCACGTCACGTCTGCGGATTATAAGGCAATCATCGATATGAACGCTTAGCTCGATTACGATCGCGATTAATAATCGCTGCTGGCAACACTAATTCAGCCGAGACCTGCGTAGTGTCAAATTGGTTACGTGGGTGCACACTCACCGGGGTTCAGCTGAAAACCAGCGCTGCAGCTCTGGTTGCAGGGCTACGGCATATGCTGAGCTGAGTCCTTTTGGCATCACACTACAGCACATTATCTCTTATTTTCCTCTCTTCTCCTATTTATGTTTTTACTGTGTTTTTGTTGTGATGTAGTGTGTTTTTCTTGTCAATAAATGTTGTGAGTTTGAAATTGTGGTTGTGTAAATTACACAGACATTTTGATGTATATAAATTAACACTACTTCGAATTCGAGCTGTCTATTTTTTAGACCAGTCGGAGAGAAATGCTTTCTAAATCGTTTCCTGTAGTTATTTAATTTTAATATAATGTTCTAAATAAGTACTTAATAACGTTTTGAACATGAAACTACCGTGAGACTCACTCATATTAAATATAATAACCCGGATAACTCACGTCTTAAATCGAGTTTAGCTCGACATGTGCTCCGAAGACGAAGGGCTACGGATTAGCCCGAAACATGTCGAGCTAAACTCGATTTAAGACGTGAGTTATCCGGGTCATTATATTTAATACTTAATAACGTTCGTTTGATTTTGATGACGTAGGACAGTCTAAATTGTATTTTATTCTGGGAAAATAGATTCTCGACAATTCACGCGTGAATTCGATTTGGACCCATAATCTGACATAACGACACTGTCAGTGGCAATAAAAAATGTATAAAAACATTACTGTGGCAGACCTAGATTAAACTAAGACGTCTTAAAAAAATAGTTTCAATTATTAATTTACATAAATCTGATTAGCGTGAAAAATATCGAAATTGGTGTATAATCAATGGCGTAGCTACGTGGATAAGGGCCCCGGTGCATAGAGATAGAATTGGGCCCTCATCCCCTCTTTCCACGTAGATTGAACTTATATTGGCCTTCAAAAATATTTTGAACAAAAATGGCTCAAGCCTGCTCACAAGATTTTTTTTTTTTGCTCCTCTTTTTACAAAGCTTAGGTTACAGGGCCCCCGAGCTCCGGGGCCCTAGTGCACTGCACCACCTGGCCATAAGATAGCTACGCCACTGTGTATAATAATTAATTCTTGCGTAGAAAAAAAAAGCATTGATATTTCCCAATCCCAATCCCAATTCGTTGGCTAAAATCAGGGGGATCATGATTTCAAAAAATACTTACGTAAATATAACCCTCAACAAGTCGTGTACCAGGGACTTGCCAGGCGGCGCTAGGTGGGTTTTAGCCTCACATATACTTCTCAGAATACAGGCTTGTCCGTTCAAGTTGTGACTGAAAAGAAACATTCCTTATATATTTAAAGCTTACTGTACAACTTTTTACACAAGCAGCCTGTGGGCAAACTACACGCAGAAGCAGTATAACGCTCTGCGTATTCAATATAATAACGCGTTCAGGATGCTGATGGGGCTACCGCGATTCTGCAGCGCTTCGGGGATGTTCGCGGAGGCGCGTGTGGACTGTTTTTACGCCATAATGCGTAAACGATGCGCATCTCTGGCCAGCAGAGTCAGGGCTAGCGCCAACAGTGTCCTGCGCATGATAGCAGACAGACTGGATTGCCCGTACGTTAACCACTGCTGTCAACTACACGTGCGGCGCAATACCTGAATGTTGTGTTAGTGATGTTTTGTTATGTATTGTTTGTAGTTGTCCTTCTTTATGTTTTAACTAACACTAGCATAAGTTTTATTCAATTGTATTACTAACTCAATGATCCAAGTTGGTCGAAAAATAAATTATTATTATTATTATTATTATAACTGGACGACCGGATGGCCAAGTAGTTAGAGAACCTAACTACGAAGCTCAAGGTCCCAGGTTCAAACCCCGGCCGGAGCAGATATTTGTATGAATAATAAGAAAGTTTGTTCTCGGTCTTGGATGTTTATATATTATTATTTTTTTTGATTTTTTGAAGCATTGCTTAGTTTGGGACATAGCCCATAGGTCAAATGGTGTCAAGTGTCCCATGATATTTATTTATTTATAACTACTAATCTTTCTTATAAGTTGGTACACTCTTGACAGAGTGCCCACTGGTTATGGTCGGCTATTGAAGATCTGAAGCCAACATTCATGACGATTTTCTCTGGAAAACAGAGTGGTGGTTTCCTCTTCCCTTCCACGTGCTGGAGTCCGAAGTTCTTGGGAACAAAAAGAGCTGCAACTCATTTTCTATATCAGATCCTTTATTGACCTTTTACGACACTCACGGGGAGAAGTCTGCGCTATTGGGTACTTTAAGTTTTCTGGGATGGTTCATATTACATACATTTTTATCGATAATAGACTTATAATGTAGCTCCTGTAGATAGATAATTTTCTTTCGCTTGTCGTTTTTTTGTAAAAATAAATTTTTACTTTATTTCGGCATACCACACGTTTCGTGGGATTAATAAGTTTTGTGCCTTGGTCTGTTTGATTTTAAAAATATATGAGGGTTCCTAGTTAACTACGGAACCCTAAAAAAGATCGTATTGACAGCTAGTTATCAAATTTATTTAAAATTTACGATTTCGGCGAAAAAAAAATTATGTCAAATGAACATTATGACTAACAAAAATTATGCGATCAGTTACGCGCCCGTTGAAATTACTTACAAGTCTATAGCAGTCTGCAGTTTCTCCCAGAACTGACGCTTTTGACGATGGTGCAGCTTCCTCCTGTAGGAAGCGTTGGTGAAGTTGGCATCAGGCATGGGGAACAACACGTCGATCTCGAGCACTACGTTCCAGCCAGACGGAGCGTGCGTCATGAACGCTTTTACTAGAGATATAGTTATCTGAAAACGAGGAAATCGGCAATCGGTATCACCATAACTTTCGTGATTTCCACTCATGGTCAAAATACCACAAATAGGACTTATCACGCTAAAACACACAAGTAATATTTACCTCGACGTTTCGACGACATGAGGCACTTGTCCCACCGCCGACGATGAGCGATAAGCGAGCAGAGCGAGTAACTAGAAACGAGTGGCGAGCAGTGAAAGCGAGTGTTCGAGCACGACGGGCGATTACTTGCTCTACTCGCTCGAGCCGTGCGGCCGCCAAGCTAACAGTGCTGAGCGAGTCTTATAGCTCTTGTCGCTGCGACAAATGATGTAAGAGCGAGTTCTCGCCGGCAGTGTGAACCGCCAGCGATCAACTATTAATATAGTGTCTCTTTTACTCACACAGGATCTTATATCTTTTGTGCGTTTCTTGAAAGAGAAGCTTAGTCGATAGCCAATCGTTTCCTCGCCGGCGGTGAGACAACTGCCTTGCAGTGGCCGTGGTCACGACACGACTAGACTGAAGTGTGGGGTGTCGAGTCTGCCTAGCAGCGCGAGTCCTTCGAACTACCCGCACTTGATCACAAATAGTACCGGCACTCGTATCTCGACTACCCGCACTTGGTCATTTTTATTGACACCCCATCTCACCGACACACAACACTACGGACATTGTTAGTGTTGTGTGTCAGTGACGGTGTGATGGGGTGACAAATAAAAATGGCCGAGTACGGGTAGTTCGAAGGAGTCGCGCTGCTAGGCAGACTTGACACCCCAAACTTCAGTCTACTCGTGACCACAGCCACTGTAATGTGATCGAAACGTCGAGGTAATTATTACTCGTGTGTTTTAGCGTGGTATACCTATTATTTATCACAGGTGGAGGAGTGTTCCTCCATAAACATTTTAGTTCATTGATATGGACCTCTGCAGAGTAACGCCTGATTCAATAAAATTTATCACCATCATCATCATGTCAGCCGAAAGACGTCCACTGCTGGACATAGGCCTCCCCAAATTACTTTTAATTACCTTTTATTACACCGAGTTAAATAGAAAAACTTTCCTCGCATTTGGAGTCAACGCACAATTTATAAGATACTAGATGAAAATCCGGCTTCGCTCGGGTAAACGTAGACTCATAATACATGTTTGAATTTTTTTTTGCCAGTGTAATTATCGAAAAATCTGACGTATATTCCTAGCCTTATATTATTACAAACGTACTTTCACAGCTAACCTATGTATCGGTATTTCTCTAGTAGATATTTCTCCTAAATCTTATTTGCCCAAATAATACGATGTCTCTTTCTCATAATCAAAGAAATTAGACCTAAAGGGCCCCATATACGGCACGATTCGTCTGTACGATCGATCTGATGAAAATCGACGAATCGTACCGTGTGTGGGACCCTTAAGAGGTCACAATGGAGAACGAAACGAAATGCAAACCTGTGACACGTGACGTGATGACGTGACACTAACGCCACTTTGATGTGATGACTTTGACATGTTTACTTCGCAACGCCATTATATACTTAGTAATTTATTCAAGTTTATATGGAAAATACTCGATAATCAGAATTTTCCGCCTACAAGTTGTCGACTCGGATTGACTAATTTTTTACGCTCTTCAATTTGATGTGCATTTCGTTCGAGTCTACCGTACCCCTTGACGAAATTATTAATATAGATTTGTGAGAATCAATCTTCATGACATGTCAGATAATTAATGTTACCAAAAACAGATAATATGAAAAATACGAATGTTTGTTCTCGGGTCTTGGGTGTTTGTATGTATCTATCCATATAATTATATTTATCCGTTGCTTAGTACCCATAACACAAGCTTTGCTAAGCTTACTTTGGGACTAGGTCAATTGGTGTGAATTGTCCGTGATATTTATTTATTTTAAGTCACAATGTAATGTTTGTCATAATTTTTGCCGCAGAAACCGTATTTTTCAGATTTTTTTAACGATCATGCTGTATAGCTCTATAACGTAGGTTAAGTTTTAATAGGATCAAATAAAGCCGAATATGGACAATCAGGGGAAAAAAACTCGTGTAGTTTTGAAAATTGGTACAGTTTATACCTTACAGTATCCAAATGAATATACTAAAAGTCCTCAAGGGTGGGGGGGGGGGCTTGGGGGTGCTGACGGTGTAAAAGGGGGTTGAAGGTATTTTTTTTTAGGTTTTTGCTCATATCTCGAATATTTGTACAAATAGCATTATGATTACTTCGGACAAAAGTTTCTACATAAAATTTTCTACAAATTTGGTCATATATATTTTTTTTCTCTATTTCTACATGTGTATCTGTAGCATCGACTTAAAATTTGGTATGCAAATGTACTTTGGGTGACAATGCAAGTACAGTCAGCAAAAAAGTTTGTAAGTATTAAAAAATGAAATTTTTAGGGTTATGTTATTTTATGATTTTAATTCGGGTTTTGTTCCGCGTACCTTGATTTTAGAGAAGCTCGTGGCGTGGCGCATGCAACTGTGCAAAATTAGTAATGACCGCGATAGTCTAAAACATTGTGAACGATATTAGTTCAGCGAATTTTATCAATAACGGATTCCTTAAATTTTCTCTTTTTCATACAATTTAAATATAATTATTAATGTACGCCAATTTAAAGCCTAATTGAATACGGCATTTGACTATTTTGTATATGTTTTATAAATGAAAACTACACAATGCCGGTTATCGAGTAGAGAAACATTTTTTAAGCTACCTTTACAAATAACAAAGTTATAAAGGTTTGAAATTCAAGATTAGACAGAGAAAGACATACTGGCATGTGACGTCACACGCCAGTAGCGCCATAATTGCTGTACAGAGAAAAGCGTTTGAGAAAGAGACAGGTATATAGATTTTTCAAAAAATCACTATAAATCCAATTTTCAACCGATTTAAGTTTTCTCTTCGCTAAACATGTCTGTATATCTATATTTTCATAATAATATTAAGATATGGCAAATTCAGGAGTTGTCAAATACCGTATTGACGACATCAGTCACGCTACAAATATCAAAAAGTTTCCTTTACATTGCTTCTTCTAACAAACTTTAAAGTGCAATAAACATAATAAAAACTAATTATGTCGTCCATTGATGAGTACGAGCTATGTTTTAATTATTTTGCTCCTATCAAAGGGCCCACCCGGTATACCTATTAGTGAATCACGCGTCCCGAAATAATGACATTAAGGACTCCCGCAAGCCGCACTTTTCTAATTCTTCAATGTAAACAAAAAAAAACTTACCGCAAAGTTAGTACCTTCGGGAAACACCAAGTGCCGTCTCTTTCTAATACCACTTAACTCCGTTCTAACATTTGGGCAATCACTGTCGCTCTCTATCGCGAAAAGGAGAATCGTAAGTAATTTGAGGCACCTCATGTTTTTCACACATAAACGTATTAAGTGACTACGTAATACTCGACTCGTCCGTCGCGGGTTTTCATACGAATGATCTTTTTCGAGCGACAGGAATAGAGTGGATGGTTTATTCATTTGGGATTTCTTTTGTGAACGCGTGAGGGTGAAAATGGTTTTAATTTTTAATCGTCTGTATCTGTTCTATTATTTTATGAGAACTCTTAGGGTCGACGCTAGCTGACGCGGTTTGCACGGAGCGGGTGGGTTCTTGTTGAAAAATAGTATAAGCAGCGTTAATTACACTAGTCGCTTGCGACATATTTTACCTGCACCCGCGCCAGCTAGTGTATTCCCTTACACATACACATACAATGCTTGGTCTAAAAAGTTTGTGCTCAGTGTACAGTCACCAGCACCAATATCTGACACAACAAGCGTTCGTAGATATCTGATACGCCTCTATTTCTAGGGCCGGAAGGACGTGTTAGGTATTTTTTCACGCTCCGCTGGGGCAGATATTAATACTGGTGACTGTACAGTAGCCGTTGGAGTACCCACCATGCATAGGTCAACAATTTAATGTTAGCCTAGGTCTTCTTCGCTTCTAGTCAGATTGACAATAAATTTGGAATACCCACTTAGTAGGAGGGGTCGATTGGCCATTGGGTAACAATGTATGGGCAGTCAGCCCAAAAATTTTCTTTTACCAAAAATTTTTTTTTTCTCTGACTACTTAATATGGCATTAAGTCTTATTATTGATATTCTGATGTTGGGATTGGCTTAAAAAACTGGTCAAGTGCGAGTCAAACTCGCGCATCGAGGATTTAATTCAAATTTGTAGGCATGTCAAAATATACTTAACTTACGCTTTAAACGGACGTATCTACAAAGGTCTAATGTAAGGAGAACCCTGCTTGCTGCTAAGAAAATGCATACATAGTGATTATTTTATATTGCTTGGTTGGGATCACCTTTAATTTTTATTATAATTTTCGTTGTTGTTGCGGTAATAAATATGCACATATACATGAGTTTCGGCTGTCTATTATTACTGTTAGGTAGTGACTAAGAGACAGTTCTGTGACAAACAGATAGTATAGAACACTAAGGAAGTTCCGATATAAAGCACTTGCGTACGTTTATGTATCTCAAGTTTGTTTCTTTATTTTTGTACAAAATGTTCACGATACCTACAGTCGCAATTAGTTATTTCGGAGCTGACAAGTTGGTCAAAATAATAGAGTGCGTGTGCCGATATTTTTGACCACCTTGACTGCTCCGAAATATCTGATGGCAACTATACATACCTATACTTGATCGATAGTACAGTCGCCATCAGATATTTCGGAGCGGCCAAGGTAGTCAAAAATATCGGCACATGCACTTTATTATTAAGGTATTAGAGTTCATGTATCGATATTTTTGATCACCTAGCCCGCTCCGAAATATCTGATGGCGACTGTACAGTCGCCATCAGATATTTCTGAGCGGCCAAGGTGGTCAAAAGTATCGTTACAATATGAACTCTAATGCTTTAATAATAGACTGCATGTGCTGATATTTTTGACCACCCTGGCCGCGCTCCGAAATATCTGATGGTTACTGTACATACCTACTTAGTCGATAGTACACTCGCCATCAGATATTTCTGAGCGGCCGAGGTGGTCAAAAGTATCGATACAATATGAACTCTAATGCCTTAATAATAGAGTGCATGTGCTGATATTTTTGACCACTCGCGCCGCTCCGAAATATCTGATGGCTGCTGTACATACCTACTTAGTCGATAGTACACTCGCCATCAGATATTTCTGAGCAGCCAAGCTAGTCAAAAATATCGGAGCATGCACTCTATTTTCAAGGCATTAGAGTTCATGCTCAGATATATGGCGAGTGTACAAAGGAAAAAATCCCAGCTTACGAAATCAAAAGAATGTCCACTCTAAGCTGTCGCGCGGCAAAACACAGAAGCTCAAGCGTGTCCGTTGACCCGCGATGTTTGCCCTGCGAATTAGAACGCGCCTGTCGCCTCCACTCATTAGACTGTCACGCTTAACACCTTCTTGGAATTTCTTGTCTGTGTCGCCATACATTTTGATTTTCTGTTTTATCGTGTTAGATAAAGGGTTTAGAATGAATCAACGTGTGGTAGCTGCAATTGTTATATTGCAGTGGTTTAAATTCGGGTACAATGTAAAGGGGATGGTTAATTGAATTTAGTTTGTTTGAAGATGTAGTAAGTACTTAAATCAATCTTAAAGTAGGGTGAAGACGACAGAGTCAGTTCTGGTCTTTTAATTGTTTTAAGTTTGACGTGTACTATACATAGAAATACGCACAGTTATTATTTTTATTTGTTAGATTTGACTACAGTTTGAGAAATATTATGATGAACCCATTGTTCCTTTATTTCTAGGGTTTCGAATCTCATAAGGAAACAAGGAATACTTGTAGACCCTTTTTCATATGAACGTGCGTCGTATTAAGTTTAACTAATAGTGCCTGGGCGACCGAGCTTTGCTCGGGCTAAAACTCGATAATAAGCGTTTTCCCAAAGACAAGACCAAGCTAGATCGGTTTTTCATCCCCGAAAACCCCCACATACCAAATTTCATCGAAATCTTTGCAGCCGTTTCCGAAATCCCCGAAATATAAATATATTTATATATATACATATAAGATGATCAAAACAATATATTTGTGCAGGTGGTAGGACCTTGTGCAAGGTCCACCCGGATTGCTACCACCATCTTGCTCGCTAATCCTGCCGTGAAGCAGCAGTGCTTGCACTGTTGTGTTTCGGCGTGGAGAGTAAGACAGCCGGTGAAATTACTAGCACATGAGGTATCCCATCTTAGGCCTCTAGGTTGGCAACGCGTCTGCAGTACCCCTGGTGTTGCAGATGTTTATGGGCGGTGGTGATCTCTTACCATCAGGGGACCCATTTGCTCGTTTTCCATCCAGTCAAATAAATATATATATATTGAAAGTGTTTTAAGCAAAAATCCAGCCAATGCGACTCAGACTTACGGACTGGGAGGATAAGTCAATGAAGTTACAGAATTTATATAAATAATAATCTCTTAAGGGTAAGCTCCTGGTTAGCTCATGAGCAATGTCCCGTTAGATGGCGCTGTTATCAATAGTTCCTTTTTTCAGGTTTTTTCGTAAATTATGAAGAATTATTTCACCAAAAACTAATGGCGGGAGTATCTAAGCGTAACCGATTTTTTGACCCCACACTCGAAATGAAATATTCCGCCAAAGCCGCAAACGAGGTGCTTTACTTTGAACGTCAATTGCGGCCGTATACGGACACTAGGAGCTCACGCACACACTCAAATAGACAGCGCCAGCTAGCGAAAGTCTTTTGCGACACTTAGCTACCCGATCGGGGTACTCCTTCGAGTAATATTCACATTTTTTTATCGAGTCACGAAATTTTGTACCAACTGTACTTTACTCGAAAATTTTACTACGACCTATAAAATCTATAAGTATTTTATTGATAATTAGAAGCAGGGTCTTGGATAACTGTTCGCATATTATAATACGAGCCAAACGCCTTTCAAGTGTTCATAATATGTGTACGATAAATTGAGAAATTACCGAGATTCTGACCACGGTTTCTTGTCCTGGTTGATGGTCTTGCTATTATTCAGGTTATATTTATAGTTACTTTTCGTAGTTACTACTCTTGCTAAAGTGGTCATGGTCGTCGGTTGAAAATCGGTAGCAAATCTACAGGACGAGTTTCTTGGGAAAATAGTGCGGTGGTTTGTCCTTACCTTCCACGCCGCAGAGCTGGAGTTTGGAATTCGTAGTTGGCAATAGAGAGCGCTGCCACCAGGGCTCTTAGTCACCTTGTACGACACGCACAGGAATGCACAGGCAATCAAGTTTATCAAGGGCATCCGTAAGGCCAAAGTCCCTTAAGACACTGTTACACATGCTCTTTAGTAGCAAGAAAGCATGCTACTATTGAGCAAATGCTAGCTAGTAGCATGTGTGAACAGGACATGCTACTATCGAGCATGCTTATTAGTGGCAAGCTCGAGACGGGGTGGAAGGGGGAAAGGTAATAAGCAAGTGTGAACGCGTTTGCTTCAGTCCATGAGCATGCTCATAAGCATTCTTATAAGCATGCTAGTAACGAGCGTAACAGTGCCTTTAGACATACCTAATATTTTATGAACAGTGCTTCGTGTAAGCTCTTTCTATCAAAAGAGGTAATAAAAAGCATACAGAGTTTACTACCCTAATTATCATCATCATCATCACTCAATTTCTGTGGTAAGACTTTTGGTAGAGAATTAGTAATCATAAGCTGCTAATATCAATTATTAATAAGTTGCTAACCATGAAAAGAGTTGACGAAGAGTTTATCTAGGCTTCTGCATCTGGATTTCTCAGTTCGTATATATAATTACTAGCTTAATCCCGCGGCTTCGCTCCCGTTGAAGAAAAAATCTATTCTGTAGTGTAGGTATTTGAATTAAAAAAAAACTTCTTGCACCTCTGCGATCCTCAAGGAGTATTCCATAATTCCAATTGTATGTTTGCCAAATCTCATGCATTTTTAGGCCATGTTTTGCCTTTATAGGTATAAATAAATACTTACGAAATACTTACATAACAGCAAAAGTTCACCCACTCGCCGATAACTGGTATCAAATTGCGGTAAAAAACTATCCCGTGCTAATTTTGTACCTACATATCTCTATAAATTGATTTTGTTAGGATAATCATAACCGATGATTTGGCACAATCAGCAGAAGACTACGAGCAGTTCCAAAATCATCTACACTCCCTTTGTTACCTTCGAGTCGAAAACAGTTGTCAATTCGTATCATATAACTACCTATTGTAAGTATTATCTGCTAGGATTTTTATCCGATCCAGCAGAGTTGTAGTCGTGCGTACTGGATTATTGGCAGTGCTTCCTTTGGATGTTCGTGCTATGGAACTACTGCGTTTTTTTGCATTAGTTCCTTTACAAGACTAGAAGGAAAAACTGCGTTTATTTTTTTGTCTTTGTTCCTTTCGCAGTAGCATCTTCAGTTCTTGCAAAGGTACAAAGGCGGAAAAATAACGCAGTTCTTTCTTCAAGGTCTTGTGAAGGAACTAGAGCTACCGCAAATAGTCCGTCGTATTTGCAGACTACGGGCACGTTCAGTTTAGCTAACACGTCATCATCGGAGACAGATGTTGCATCAAACCTAATTCGAAGCAGTCAAGCTCATAGGTAGCTGAACAGTTTGGTACTTTGTCACAGCAAGCTACAGTGCCAAAATGAGCATTTCTAAAAAAGTTTGTACATTTGATTTGCGACTCCGATTTGGGAAAAATTTGCAGGTAGATAGAGTGAATCGTTTACTGAGTTTAAATAACATAGTCTCCTGAAATGACCCAATTAATTTGTATGGAAAGTTCCTTTTTTGTTACCGCAAATCCATAGTTTTGGTAACAAAACAGGAAATTTCCATACAAACCAATTGGGACATTTTGAGAGGCTATGTTATTACGACTCAGTATCGTTCACTCTACATACCTGCAATTTTTTATCAACAAAA
>NC_133473.1:8554307-8594632 GCF_025370935.1 Choristoneura fumiferana
TATAAAGTACATTCGGCCGTTATTCTTAGTGTTAATTAGTCCTTTCTAAAGCACGCGAGGACTTAGGAGGTTAAGTTATATGTACCTACCTACTCTCTATGGCAGTAACCTACCTATTTTGGAGTGCAAAGATACATTTATGAAACGAGCTAAGACTTCGTTTATTTTATCATTAGAAAAAGGATAAACAATCTTGACGAGTGTTATTAATGAAAACGGTTTATAAAAAGTGTTAGATACTTATGAATCCTAAAGAATTAAAGTAAATTACCAGATACATGTTCGTGTTCTTATTGTTTTATTCATTCTACTGTTATAAAAGAAGTAATAAGGCCAGAAATGGTGCAGATAAAATTATATTTAAGCCACATGCGCATGCAGTATATTGTAGGAATTCAACCGCGAATACATACAACCTTCATACAACATTCATACCTACATACAAGTAACCATTGACAAGAAGCAGTACGAAGTTCGTATTATTAGTAGAGTCAGGTCCACACCGCACCTGTCGTGGTGTCATGGATTACGCGACCGCACCGTCTTGATACTTGCGGTTTAATACAAGTACCTAAGTTGTTTTATGTTCTATTTAATGTTACCATGTGCTACCAGATAAGTCGTTACAAAATTGACGTTGAAGACTCTCTTGCCTTAATTTGTAAACAATCAGTTCGTGTGTTGCGCTATGTAGTCATGGTAATTTTCATTTGTCCGTGTAACGTGATCACATTTGTGAAGAAAACAAAGTTTGTAGTCTAAAAAACGTAAGTTGAGCTTTAGTACTTTTTTGCCAATATTATTGGTTAGACTATAAATAAATAAAAATAACAGGCTTTATAAAAATGGTTAAAAATTGTTTAAGTGCCATTTACCCCACCAATGTTAACCCCGAAATCTTCATTCATGTCAGATTTTCATTTGTTTTTATTGGTTACGATACGAGCTTACGAGGTTGCTCAACAATCTCTCCGAAATAAACTTGACCGATACGGCCGAAGAGCTGCCCTAATAGCGGGCAAGTATCAAGACGTCGGCGCGGCCGTGAGAGCGCGGGTCGCGGCCGCAGCGTCCAGCGACCCGTCATCTCGGCGGGAACGTTGACAAAAACCGCCGCCTACGTGACGTCCTGCCTCCCTCCCCGCCAACCCCCACTCCACGCTTGACCACTTTTTACCGCGCGACATTTGCCCGGAGTTCGATCCGTGTCATCCGACGTATTCCTTTTTTAAATTGCGCCGTCGATTTTGTTTTTTAATTTTATAAGGCTTCGAGAAATAAGCCCGTCGAGCGGTAAAAAGCGACAGCGCATAAAAAAGTCTATGAATAATTAAAGTGAGATAGCTACCGGCCAGCTAGCTCATGGGAACGGAATTATTTAGCGGCGACAGGTCGGCGCGGGCGCCGGTGAGAGACGGGTCAATTTGCGGGAGACATTTTTGCTCTTTTTGAAGTAGCCATTAGTATTAGCCAGCCAGTAACTTTGTTCTTACAAATTAAAAAGATTCTCCAGTGAAACCATGGAAGTATTCTTCCAGAATCATGTTTCCATTACATATATTCGTCTCTCCTGCTATTACTTTAGTAAGGTAAGTCCATATTTTTGTAGCTTTGGTAAACTTCAGTAAGCTAGTTGAGAAGGCAAAATTAATACCTACGACCTTTTCCTACAAAATACGGTGGAAAAACATTATTCAATAGATCAGTGAATGCATTTACCTCATTAATTGCGTGAACGGAACGCTGAGTTTTGTATTGTAGCTCAGATAGGTAGGTAAACAAAGCGCCGGTGTGACCCGGACGACCTTCGCCGATTGGTTTGGGGGCATGTTTTATTTAATATGGGTTACCTTTGGAATCGTTTCGGGATACTAATGTGCGTGCCCCCAGGTCAGGGCTGACCGGGCCAAATGAAACGGAATGATATTCGAGAAAATTGTTTAAGTGGGGGTCAAATTACAGGTTTGAGGAATGATGCTGGACCAGTTTTACTCCTGTCTTCCCTTTAAGGGCTCGTATCAAAGCGCGGCTCGGATAATAGCGTAGGTACATGTCGGAGTTCGAAAAAATGTGAGTTTTCATTGTCAGGGTGTCAGCTTGTTTGGTCAAGCAATTATCTTGTCCTGCGTTTTGATTCAGTTTTGTTTTTCACCAGCATTTATTTAAGTTGTAGTGTCCAAGTTTTTTAAAGTTAGTACTCAAACCGTATGTATGAATATCTAGATATAGTTTTAGGTTACCTTATTTTTTGTTACATTGCCACATCTACCAACAAACAGTGGTGTAGCTAGTTGGACAAGGGCCCCGGTGCATAGAGAAAGAATCGGGCGCTCACCCTCTCCCCCTCTTTCCATGTAGCTTGAACTTATGTTGGCCTTCAAAACTAAACGATAACAAACAGCACATGCTTATCGAGGACGCTTGGCGCATGTGTTGAGAGTCTTAAATCAGGAGTTCTGTAATTGTTGATGTTAATTTAAAAACATAAAAAAATTGTTGTGCTTACAAGTTTTTTTTTCTCTTTTTCTTTCATGCTCCTCTCTTTTCAAAGCTTAGCTTAGAGGGCCCTCTGAACTCAGGGGCCCTGGTGCACTGCTGGTGTAATGAGGGCTATCGTTTTTTGTCTCACTAGATGGCGCACTGTAGCGTGAGGTTTTTAAGTATGGCTTTCAAAGTCTGTTATTACGGGCGTGAAAACAAAGTTTAGATTAAAATCATATTTAATACACCTTAAAACCGAGCCATATAAATATCGAGCATGTCACAGTGTTGCATAGTCCCCGTTTTGTTCGGAAAAAAGGGAAGACAAAGGTTTCCGAAAGACAAAACTGTCTCAAAACACAGACATTCATTGCCCCGGAACGCATATTTGCTATAATTAATTTCAGATATTGCAAAATATTCACAAATTTATCCTAATTATAAATAAACCCGCGTAGCTCACCCAAAAACTATGAGATTTGACATTTCGCAGACCTCACGCTACACTAGCGCCTCTAGTGGCGAATTCACACGCGATAGCCCTCATTGGTTTAGGATGTACCTAGACTATCGTATTTTTTTGATTTCACTCTTATTAATATTTGTGTCTGTATGTGTTTTTTCCCAAATAACGAGAAAAACTCGAAAAGTCCAAAGTTTTTTTATGACAATTAATTTTTCGTTAAACTCATGAAAAATATGAAAACTGTGAACTTTACTTTTGTGTTTAACGCACGTTAATTCATCGATATTTGGGCATGTCAAACACGTATTTAAGTTTGTTGTGGTATGTTTTTGTTAATTTACGCGTAGCCCAGTTATTCAAGCGCCTAATCCATTGTAACAGCCCTACATGATTCCGCGATATATTAAATACAGGCACATTATATTTACGTAGGCTGTATAGTTAACAGGTCCGAGATACCGCGTTTGGCCCATGGCCATGATCTTTAAATTGCCCGGGCATAGGCACAGCAGCACCGTCCTGCGAACAGGTTGGGAGCAAAAAAGGTTAAAGTATGGTCCGGAGGGGTTCCGCGGGGGGTAGGGGAGGGGGGTAATGACGGGGCGGCGGCGCCCGCGGCGGCTACCGAGCGCAAATTGATGCCCGCGCTGTGTTGCCAGACTGTAAATGAATTTTGTGTTGCTTGTAGTTTCTTGGGCTAAGTGGGATTCGTGTGATAGCTGGTGTAAATAAAAGGTAGCTAATGTTTAGGCGACGATGACTTAAGTTAGGAAAGATGCTGCCTGGCATCGTGTTAGGTGGTACGGTCAAAAGCATAAATATAACCATTATCAAGACATCAAAAATATCTATACACCTTTATGTCACTAAACATGATGTGCATTCGACTGTACTTTTATAGTAAAACAATTTCGTTAAACCATGCTATACTAATCTATATTCTATTAAAATTTGACAAAGTAAGCTGTATTTGGTTGTGCGTTTCTTTATTTTTAGACAGGTAGAAGATTTTTCGAAACTACAGTGATTTTATAAATAATTTAATTACAGAAGAAGCGACGACGTGTAAAAGTGCCCATTGCGGCCTATTTACTGAATAAATGATTTGAATTTGATTTTTTTTTAATTTTGTAGTGGGATTGGGCAGGACATGTCTGCGAAAAGAACACAGAACACTTAGGCAAAAAGTATATCGTATTAGAGACAGACTGAAGCAGCGATGGGTTGACCACCTAGATGCTTATCACGTTGGATGGTTGGAGTTCGCGTTTGATACCTAGGTGAGAATAAAGCAAGAGAGGAGAGGCCTTTGTCCAGCAGTGGGACACAAAACAGGCAATTTAAATAAAACAAGAAAGCTATACTACTATACATAGACTACTTTTTATCCGGGAAAATGTCAAGTTCCCACGGGACACTTAAAATATGCAGGCAACAGCTAGCCGTAAATAAAACAAGCCAAGAATCAGGCGAAAAATCTATTAAGATTATTTTCCGGTCTTCAAATTGAATAGACAAATTAGTTGTTTCCAACTAACTAAATAGAAACTTTTTTCTTGAAAGTAAAACTAACATTTTTAATGCTAAGCATTTTTATAAGTCTACGTACTATAAAAAAATATAATCCTATACCGGTTACATATTATATTAGATCAGAAATTTCCCCACAAATCAGGACTTTTTTAATCTGGTATCCCTGGCTGCGCCCTCTGTGGAACCTTTGCTCCCGGCTAGTGATGCGCTCGCTCGATAAATTGTGACAGCGCGCGCGGGAATTATGGCCGTTTATCGATCGGTAGTGCTAGTTAAATAAACGATGCACGCGAACGGATTTTAAGGATGTAATGTTTTTTAGAAAAGTAATATTACGTATTTTTAAAGTGTAATATGTTCATGGTTGAGGAGTGAGCCACAAGTTCTTTGATGATCTTGTTTTTTTTAATTACTTCTATTTAATTGCATTATTAAAGCAAAGGTTTTGGAGTTATTCATTTAATTGTCTTACAAATTATCATTTTATTCATTTCAATGAATGATAGTAATCAATCTGAAATCATACTACAACCCATACAGCTGTCTTACTATTTGACTATTAAATCAAAGTGACAATGTAACTCTAGTGCACTGAGATATAATTATCAACCACTGCCTTTCAAGTCACGCCCTTGGACATACCGATATAATGGTTATCGATATCGATGATCAACAAATTCCTGACCTCACTATCCGAAGGTATTACAACATAAAGATTGCTATTAATTTTAAAGCATCGAGGCACTGGCTTATATTTACAGCTGACGGTGCGCGGCTCTTCGTAATTATATCTGAGACCATCGCCATTTCTTTTCTTTTTCTTTTAAAAAGTAAGAGGTAAGGGGCTAAGGGGTCATGAGACGGGACGGTTTTTTAACAATTGTCGTTTTGGTCGATTGTACCACTTTCTAACTTTTACCTCGCGATGTCTTTTTTTTGGCAAGTTTTAGTTGGCAATGTGGTGCGGTGTTACATAACATAATACAAGTTGCCAATAAATATTGCTTCGAGTATTTGACACGGTCTGAAATATT
Source organism: Choristoneura fumiferana (assembly GCF_025370935.1). NCBI lineage: Eukaryota > Metazoa > Arthropoda > Insecta > Lepidoptera > Tortricidae > Choristoneura > Choristoneura fumiferana. The sequence goes on from NC_133473.1 coordinate 8,559,822, forward strand.
GTGTAATAAAAAAAATTATATTTATCTACTTGAAAAACAAAAACTAGATTAGTCGTTAAACCTGGTTTAAGCTTAATAGTTTTTTTTTTTTTACCGACTTTGACCGACCAACTTTGAGATACTTATAATAGTGGTAGTAATCTAGTAACAGATACTTATAGTAGTGTAGTAGGTAGTTGATAATACTTAGTTCTGTACATTTTCACATTACTATAGTTACCGTGTCTAACACTAAATCGAGATTTAGTTTTTTTACACGAAGTAGCCATTCTCATTGATGTCTACGGCGCTGCACTGAGTTTAAATTTTTAAAGCTATTTTTTTCTGCTCCTATTTTAAAGTACATTAAACTGATATACCTAACTAATTTAAATCTAAAAATACCCACAGTTAAATCTGCATAAAAAATTAATCTACTAAAGCATAAATAGATTCAGTTACAAATATGTAATAGTTGTAATTGTAAGGTCAGAACTAAAAATAAACAACAATGTAAATCGAGGTTTTACCGCCTAACCAAGATTAGCTTTCAACAGCACAAGTGGCGTCATAACATTACTGTCAAAACTTTTGTTGTTCTAACCGCAACACCGACTCATTCTGTAACGAGAAAGCTTATCTTCTGGCATCGGCATCGGGGCAAAAAGCTCGCTCAATAATTGGAAAATAGCCTAACGTTCTGTGGGAGTGGCAGGCGTTAGTAGCAGTAGACAGAGACAGACTGGTCCAGAAGCCGTGGGACGGACGAGGATGGCGACACGCGCCCGCGCAGGTGGGCGGGCTAACACGCCCGAGTTCACCCGAACGCTTCCGAACACGGACGAATTGAAAACGCCCAGTCGCTGGTGTTCGCGCGATGCGACTAGTTTAAAGAGACCTTGGGAGAGTAAGACTTTGGTATAAGATTAGGTTTTTGTTAACTTGGTTGTGTAGGTACGCTCGGTAATGCTAACAATGTTTGAGCAATGCGGGTCCATTACTAGTTTGTATCGGTGTAACATGTGCTTATTCGTACAATGGATGGAGCACCATTGCGATATCCTTTATAGAAGGTAATTAGCTTGCGAGGATTTGTGTAATTGGCAATTCTGTGTAATTTGATTGCGTTAAGTGTATTTTGCTAAAAGTACTTACCTAGATAATTTCAGTTTCAGAATATTTCGAGGATGTTTTGTTCTCGTTGTAAATGCTTCTTTGATTTTTATGACATTGTTTTGTTTCCGATTTAAATTATTAGCCTCACTTTTTGAAACTGTATCAATGTAATTTTGCAATGTCGGAAAAATTAAGGTAAACATGATGAATCAGGATGATGATTTGATGCACCTGAGATGCGCGGTAGTTAACATCGAAACAAAGATCTTAATGAACTGGGTATCTAGTGCTTTAATTTTAAAATACAAACTAAAACCAGAAACAAAAGATACAAACAGCGCATTCCCAGCGAACACTATAGGTACCTAGTGTCAGCCACGAAGACGCGTTATTTTGTCAAAATTAGACATTAATGACATTGTAATAAGAATCACGGCACGCGTCATCGTGAATGACTCTACATTTAAATAGTGAAGATTTGCCGCACTGTATTTAATAATTTATTATTCTACCGTATGACGTCACAAAGCAGTCAGGCCCGTAATGTCACAAATAAAACATTTAGTTTCAAATATTTAGCCGAAGGTTACAGAGGTTCATTAAAGGTCCAGTAGTCGTCGACCGTTAGCCAAACAGCGACCGTTAGTTAAAGCTCTGTTAACTCACGTTTATTGCGCTGTTGGTTTAAGCGCGTTTTGGTCGGCTAAGTGGTTTTGAGTAGTGTTTGAATTTTTGGACGAGTGACGAGATTTGGAAGGCTTTTATTTTTCGTTGCGATGAGGATCTTTTATATTCTTAAAAAAAAGTCAGCAAGAACGAAAAAAAAAATAGTTTCAAATGTTAGGTTTACTTTTACATGTTTATTTTTTTTGTAAAGATTCTATGAGATATAGCTTTTTTTACAGATCTTAACTTACTTCGTTACTAACCATTGTCGTATCGTATTGTATTTCTTATCATCATTAAATCAGCTGGAAGACATCCACTGCTGGATGTAACCTCCCTCAAATATCTCTACATTGATTACCTTTGTGCCACCAGCAGCTGATTATTACATGGTCCGTCCATCCTGCCGCCACTGAACGTAGGTACTACTGTCTTTGAGTTCAGTTAATTTTATTTAGCTTTGCAAAATCACAAATTTAAATAAAATAAAATCATTTATTTCAAATCAAAAGAATCCATATCATGTCATAAGATTATAAAATGTAACAATTACTATTAAGATTAATAAATCAATTAAAATGTCAAGCACCTATAAATTACAATTTAATATTAAAACACTACTTTTAAGTCATTTGTCCCCACGTTAGTGTGGCAATCAATGCTACAATTTTATTAAGTACACATTGCGCACATACATCAGGTATTAATAAATTTTGGCCGAAGTCAAAATATCGATATTGGCTTTACCCAAAGATCCAACACTAAAACTCTTAAGTGGTTTTGTATGGTCACAAAGGACAGGTGCGAGGCACGTACGCTGTGGGTGTATGATAGATTGTATGTTGATTTTAATGCGCGTACGATGAGCTAAATGCTGCAGTTAGGTGTTGGGTCAAGGTTCTTGTATTTTTTCAGATTTTGTTAGCAGAAAGAGTAGGTACCTACCTACTCTTAATAAATATTTTTTTAATTGTCATTTATTTATTTATTTTGTATATGTGATTTTTCATGTTTTTAAATTTACAGCGCACTGGTACGTACTGTAATGCTGTAAATTTTCATTGGTTTATAATAAATACATTTGAGAAATCATTCCCCGAATGTGTGGTTAAAGTAGGTAAGTGACATAGTTTTTTCTAAGAGGTAATTGGGTGTTCTCTTATACTTATATCGTGATTTGATATTGGCTTAAAAACAAATCGATTTAGTGTTAAACCCGACACAAAAAGGTTGATTTTTTATGCAAAATGATACATACTAATATTAGCCTGAAAAAAAAAACAAAAATTTCCTTTCACTATTTTTTCAACATTAAATGGTTTACATAACTTCACTCATTATGCTATTAAAAAAAAAGTGGCGTTCATTTTGCATGCAATATTAAGAGATAAGTTTATTGAGTTCAGTTTATCAACTTCGTTCGATACGCCTCGTTTTCCTACTAGTTTGTACAACACTACTATCTAACCTCTTTGAATTTAAGCCGGTGTCGATTTCTCCAGCGCGCCACTACTAGTCTAATACAGATGGGCTATAGATACAGAAGTAATATAGATGTGCTATAGATGCCTGTGCCTGTGGTGAAACAATCTAGTTGTATCATCGGCGGAATAGATACTATCGCGGCTCGTGCCACTTGTAAACTCGATAGGTATGGGGTGCGGTCGATGTTTTCCTGTAAGTTCATTATCGATAAAAAGTCGCGATTTTTTTTCTTTTGAATGAGTTTTCGTTATTTTTGTGTTTTTGTTGTAGGGTAATGTCAAAATTTTGTGGGTATGAAACACATTTAGTTAGAAAATTACTGTAAGACTAAATTAACTGAATTATAAAATTTAATTCATGTTAAAGATAGTTTCTGCTAACGTAATGTAAAGTTTTGAAATAAAAGGAAATCGCGTGACATAAAGAGTCAGCATCTTTGACTCGTTTTCGTGACTTCGACTTCGTGAGAAGCTCGTGTCAGTTTCTATGTGCGTGTACATGAAAAACAGGGGCGGTATTTCCATATTGGTACTATCCGGACCGGTAAAGAGTGTCACCTGTCAAAACAAACGAGTCAAATATGCATAAATTCTTTTTTGAAGTTTTTTGTTCTGGGCTATGTGGAACAACCCGTAACCAACCGGACTACCGTAATTTGGTGGTAAAGAAAACTCTTTAATTTTTTAAAATTAATTGATGCTACTTAAAAATCTGATATTTTTTTCTATTAATTATTAAGGTTATTCCAATCGATAAAAAAAGTTTCAAGCGTTTCTAAAATTTTCATCCATTCCTCATTGTTGAAGGGTGGACAGTAATTGACATCTTATACTAAAATTTAACTTTGTTTATATGTGACTAGAATTAATTTTAGTGTAAGGTGGCCAGTATAAAACGGTGGCCACTAATTACGATTTAAAACTTATTGACGATTTACCCTACATCGATATCGATAGAACAGGCACGGCGTAACAGCCCTAGCTGCGCACGAGTAGCGGTCGCGTGCCGGCCCACGAAGAAAGTGCGCCACGGACGCTTAGATATATTACTCCGTTTACAGCGTTTATTATCTATCATTGCTTTCTAGGAGATAGCTCTTTTTACGGCGTTTCCTGTTGCAGTTCGGATTGTAAGCTTAATTGTGATTGAGCTTTCTGCATGATTGTACATGTGAATTAAAGCTAAAGGGGAGTAACTAATGTTTGTACATTTAAAGTGTATTAGTTTAAAGTATCGATGCTAATATCGACAGCTTGTGGGAGATTAATGCGTACATTTTATCGATCTTTTTTTATATATAATAGGCAGGGTTGGCATGAGGTGTGGTGCCAGAGAACGATGACAAATATTAAAAATGTGTAATAAGGTAAGTGGATTATTTATTACAGACTCATTATTAGATGGTAAAAAGCCCTGGTGGCCTAGTGGTTTGACCTATCGCCTCTCAAACAGAGGGTCGTGGGTTCAAACCCCGGCTCGCACCTCTGAGTTTTGCGAAATTCATGTGCGGAATTACCTACATTTGAAATTTACCACGAGCTTTGCGGTGAAGGAAAACATCGTGAGGAAACCTGCATAAACCTGCGAAGCAATTCAATGGTGCGTGTGAAGTTCCCAATCCGCACTGGGCCCGCGTGGGAACTATAGCCCAAGCCCTCTTGTTCTGAGAGGAGGCCTGTGCCCAGCAGTGGGACGTATATAGGCTGGGATGATGATGATTAGATGGTACATACAGTTAAGCAATCAAGCTAGGGTAACCTTATGCCAGTACCTTACTTTGCAATAGGTAATTTTAAGTATCACGCTTGTACCTATATAAAAATGAATCCCTATTTCCCTTGGTCATGTCAACTTGAGTATGACTTTATCGATTTTATCCATTTTTTTACTTTTATAATATTATGTAGAAGGTTCTTACAAAAAATAAATAATAATTAGAAAATTGCGCAAGTGCTAGGATTAGAGACATGAAATTTCAGATATTATATTATATTATATACAGAATTCAGTAATTTTTGTTAAATCCCGGATTTTCAATTCGAATGTTTTACGCGTGCGAAGGCGCGGGTAAAAGCTAGTAGTTAATAAATACATTTGTAGTTTTACAATTAGAGGTGTGACATGTTCCAAAATGTAAGTATTATGATTGTAGTCCGAGGTCTGTTAGTGTATGTTAATTTGGTACTTGCTCTGAACACTTCATGTCAAACAACGCCTTTATGGAGTCGTTTAGTCGTTATGTCGTTTAAGGCTGATGAACGTACATTGTTACGTCAATATACGACAGGTCAGAGTGAACTCATGAGTTAATGTAGAAGACTGCTATGTAGTTTAGTTTGTAATATTATAATAAGTAAGTTTACAAATTACTTAATAATGGTTTAACATTTTACAGCTAAAGTTATACCTACACTGAAGCGTAAATTGCAAAAAGCTGAATACTAGTCGATGTAACAATGACATAGAAAGATAAGGTAGACGTTCGAGTGCTGTTCACTGTCCCAGTAGTTGCCATCTTGACCTCTATGCCATTAGCAATAGAGGTGATAGTAGAGTGTCATTTATCGGGCATTAGCATGTCAAACATTATGACATTTACTTGAAAAGCTAGAGATGACATAAACTTTAACAAAATCACTATTAAATCCACTACAGAAGCTCATCGTATAAAGTAAATCCCACCACTCCTCCCTCACAAAACACCGTATAAAATGGCAGCTAAGCCGGACGATCAAAGAGGCACTTACACCTCTATATAAATCGTGATCAAATGATTTATAAGGGCCACCGCGTTGTAAAATTTGTTAACACGACGAGGAAATACTCTTATAAGTACCTGGTATTGTATAAGTACGGTAATACTCGTAGTTGCCGAGAAAATACTTGCATTATGTTAGTGGGCGATCTGGTAAACGCATTAGCGGATAATGGAATGTATCGGTAAGGCGAACAGAGCAGCCGCGGTCTGTGAGATTAACATTAAATGCTGGCTGAAATTAAACGGCTTTAAAGTGCAGTTATCTATCTATTTCTATATATATATATATAAATCGTAAAATGTGTTGCTAAGCGCAAAACTCGGGAACGGCTGGACCGATTTCGCTTAAATAAGAATATTTTGTTGTGTTCGTTATTGCCAGTACTTAGAAGGTTTTTATGGAAGAAAACTTAGAAAAATTACGACGGGGGCGAAGCCGCGGGCAACAGCTTGTTTAAAATAAACGTGGGAGTGTGTGAGAATAATGATCATTTGTCGACCGAGTATTGGTGGCACCGATCTTAAGATTGGTGACTCCCTCTTTCTGGTCGTGCATTGAAATTTAACAACTTACGAGCTCCTGCGGGAACTATGCAGTGTTCCGGAATAAAATCGTCCTATGTCCTTCCCCAGGACTCAAACTATCTTTATACCGAATTTCATCTAAATCAACAGAGGTAACAAACAAACAAACAGACTTACAAACTTTTTCATTTATAATGTTATAAAACAATAGTAACATTTTTAGATAACAATGATTTACCGTAAAAAAAAATCTAATATTCTATATAAGTACTTGTATAGTGCGTACTGTGACTCCGTTTCGCCCACCACCACCACGTGTTTGTCATGAACCAATAGAATTTTTAAAGTTTCAGAATAGGACGGACCCTTCCCTTCCCGATGGTGCCATTAAAGGCGACAAAGGGACCTGATCAGGTTCTGATGTGAGAATGGGCAGCAGCGCTCTCTATTGCTAATGACGAAACCCGGACTCCACGTGGCATGAAAGGAAAGGGGAAATCACTATACTATTTTCCCAAGAAAATCGTCATGAAGGTCATTACTGCTCCTCAACTGGTGACCTCAACTAGTAAAAAAAAATCTATAGATCTTTAAAAAATAAAATAAAAAAATCTTTCTTAATGTATTTAACCCGAGGTCACAATCATAATCTCAAGATATAGTGTGCTCTGTAAAGTGTATCAGTATTACTTAGTGGTATAATAGCGCTAATAGCGGGTACGCTTTCATCGGATAACTGGTCCAAGCCGTATAAGGGACGCGGATGTGGCCACCTTGTAGCTTGTAGCTGAATTGGAGCTGCCTCATTAGTACTTTATTAAAATTAGAACAGGTGCAATGTTTCGGGCGCTAGAGAGGCTATTTATAAATTATATCTGACTCAAAAAGTGAAAGTAAGGATTTCATATCGCGAGCGCGTTGATGTCTTTTGTACTAATTTAAGCCAATGTCAAATAAAGGTCGTATTACGAACTTGGATTGTACAAATAGGCAATACATATTAGGAACGTTGTTTCTATTGAATGGAATATTTCCTGTTTATTTGTTTTCCTTAATTTACGCCTAGAACCCATTTTCTTAAGATTTACTCATCACACATCGTGATTTTGTGACAGTGGGGCCTTATTGAAACAATTTCAATTTAATCGAAAAAAAAAAAACGGTTTATAATCTCATTCTTCTTTGAAAATGTTTAAAAATGTGTGAAATTCACCTTGTGCAATACCACTAAATCGTATACTTTAAAAACAACCTGAGAAAATAACGCACGTTTTGCGGTTATCATTCAGACAGATACAGGGTGTAGAAAATATTAGCAACAAATCACTTTAACAGGTAAAACAGTATAAATGTAGTGTATAAATCTGGCAACACCCACTGCGCGCGCGGCGATCCAGATTTTATCGTGACACTGGCCGCTTTGTGGTGTCTGGACCAAATGATCTGTACAAACCGACAAGAAGCGAAAACGAACAAAAAATAAATACAATTTCTCGTACAAAATCGTTGTTTGTTCAAGCAATCTAAGTCAAAAATGTTACAGAAAGAAAGTGGTGCCTTCTCATATTTTTTTAATATATCTAATACCACAATTTGCACGTAGTGTATTTTTGTGCATTAAGACTTTATTATTAACCTAAAGCTAATGAAACATTTTTCATCATAACCGTGATGGTTCCAAATATATATTTTTTTGGATTAGGACATTGTCTAAATATGGTATGAAATGACATGTGCTAAAATTATTCAAATTTTTAGTAATATCTTCGGATGAAAAATTATAGCTAGACTAAAATCATCGGAGTAGCAATACACTGCGGTATTTGCGAAACTTTAATAATACATGCCATTATAACTACTCAGTAACTCCGCAATCTAAAGTTAAACGGAAAAAAAATCCTACGGCTTTAGTGCTCTCTCAGCGACTGGCTGTATAGAATAGACTGATCCGTATAGCAAAATAACCAACAAGGTGACTCGGTACAGGCAGGTAAATAATGCCATCGATTACATGTTAGCAGCACAACAATCATGTTCGTTTCCTTCTGCTGCCGCCGCTCGCATCCGGACCGCAGGGTTGTCAAAAGTCAGTGTCGTAAATTTAAAAAAACAGCCTGTATATGTCTCACTGTAAAGCACATGCCCTCACGAATACAGGCCCTGGGACTATGTTAGAAAAATCTTTTTTTTTAAAGTCAGTGATATAGTAACTTAAGTTTTGTGCGCGCGAATTTACAGTTAGCTTATTCTTAAAATTTAAGTATCAAATATAAGTTACATGGTAACAAGTACTACTACATTACATACTGGTACGATATGTCGTACCACTGCCTTTGATATTTGACCGAAGATTATACATTTATCGAAATCAGTTACAGACAATTAATTTTTAAGCCATTGTAGAACTTTATCATTATTACATTTACGTCTTTTGACAAGCGTCATCATAGACAAATATGGATTATATTGCCTATCGTTTCTGGCGCTTCCGATCGCAATGAAATGAAAGAATTCCCATACAAAAACTGTAATTTGATTGCGATCGGAAGCGCCAGAAACGATAGGCAATATAATCCATATTTGTCTATGATGACGCTTGTCAAAAGACGTAAATGTAATGATGATAAAGTTATACAATGGCTTAAAAATTAATTGTCTGTAACTGATTTTGATAAATGCATAATCTTCGGTCAAATATCACAGACAAAACGCTTCTAAAATATATCTATAAAACACCATTTTATCACAAAAATCAGGCACAATTTACTTCAGAACCGTAACGGTAAACTTCGGTAACCACACGGTCAACCCTGATCAGATCAGGCGATCTCTCTTTAATTATATTGTTATACCGACCGCCGGCCGCGAGGTCGTGGGTTATACCAAATAGATTATCTGTAGATGAGACTGGCTGCCGCTTTGTGAATAGCCCCTTTCATATTGACTGGGGGATTCGATGTGTATCGGAAATGTCGATGTTTAATTCCATTTGGGGCTTTATCGAAAGTATCGATATTTTTAGACCCTTTATGATACTCAACCCAACTCAAGGCATAATTAAGTCGGACTTTTTTACTCGTATTTTAAATCCTATTGAAGTGTGACTAGCACCTATTGTGTTATAAAAGGTAAGTCAAAAGAAGTCCACATTTAATTTAAAAAAATTTAATTAACTAACATTTATATTTATGTGTAAATGTATAGCTTACCAATGCGCGTTTGCCTTCTTTGTCTCATAAAAAATATAGCTACCTACTACGCATATAAAAATTGCGTGTAGATTTTTCTAGTTATTTTTGTCTTTTCTATTCTATCATTGCAGGTTAAACATCTTGTAGCAGTACAAACGAAGTAAAAAGCAACAAAGCCACGTGCCAGCATACTTATCGCTTAAAAAACATCGATAGTTTTTGTACAGCACTAGCTCTCATATCGATTTTTTTCCGCCGCAGGTCATTATCATTACGGCACAAACGTCTTTGATTGCTTTTTGTAATTTGGAGCATTCAGTTATTTGAGGAATTCTTTTCAGGTCAGAGTTTTTCATTTGTTCGATTGTGCCAAAGACCTGTGTTAAAATTTTACAAAACAAATTGATTAATTTGTGCTGTCTATGGTTATGTGGAGTGCGTTCAATGAATAGAGAAAAGGAAACGATCTGTCCGTGCGTGACCTTTCAATTGTTTGTGTTTTATATTAATCTGGTAATGCGGTATTCAAAGAGCTGATAAGAATCTTTATGTAAACTTTTGTAGTCATGTGACATTTTAATACAGTGAACTTTGAGAAATTATAGACAAACAAAGACAAGTTGAAGGAACAATCAGGAAAGCTTTTTATCTTGTGAGTTTTTTATGTTAATATCTCAAGTCAATTATTGCAGGTGGTAGGACCTTGTGCAAGGTCCGCCCGGATTGCTACCACCATCTTGCTCGCTAATCCTGTCGTGAAGCAGCAGTGCTTGCACTGTTGTGTTTCGGCGTGGAGAGTAAGACAGCCGGTGAAATTACTGGCACTTGAGGTATCTCATCTTAGGCCTCTAGGTTGGCAACGCATCTGCAATCCCCCTGGTGTTGCAGGTGTCTATGGGCGGTGGTGATCGCTTATCATCAGGAGACCCACTTGCTCGTTTGCCATCCAGTTGAATAAAAAAAAAAAAAAAAACATGAAATATAGAAATATGCGTAGACAGGTAAGTACTCTAAAGTATTGATCGAATGGTATTTTTTGGATCTTCCATTTTGATTGGAGCTTAGTACAACGTATTTTTACACTTTTGTAACTACACTAAGTACAAATAGAAAAAAAAACTTTGTTCTAGACTACAACTAAAAAGTTGAATTAAATGAGGCCGCCACTTTCTTTAGAACTATCACATTTTAATGAAAACTTTATTTTCCTTTTTCTTCCATTTTCTACTATCATTACCGCAGTAATAAAATATCGCTGAGTATGTCAAAAAGTAAACAGTTTTATGCCATGTCCTCATTACATATATTGCGTGACAATCCAACTTTATCGTATACCTACCAAGATATTAATAAAACATAATATATACGAACAACGAACAACGAACTGCAAATGCAGCTATTACGAAAGTACACGCGACCGCAACGAAACTCATACAATTACATTGAGATTACAAGCAAAAAGTTAAAAAAGCTGACAAGCGCGAGTTAAACTTTAGGCTGTGAGGGTACCGTAGGTACTAAGAATTGACAGATTAGCATTTAGAGTTTGTCATAAGATGATTCGAGGATTTAAAAAATCATGATTTATATACATCGTCATCAGCCGGAAAACGTCCACTGTTGAATAAAGACCTGCCCCTTAGAACGCCACAGTGAACGACAACTCGCTAATTGCAGCCACTGGTTATTCGCAATTTTCGCGATGTCGTCAGTCCACCTTGTGGCCATATTTTTTCTTCCGGTTCCTGGTCGTCACTTGAGGACTTACTTTATTACATAACTAGGATTATCTCGAGGCTTCGCTCTTATGATAAAATATAATGTACTAGCCATCTATTTCGTGGGAATTTTGGAAAATCCCTTAGCGCTTATGATCCTCAAATATATAATATATCTGTCAAAGAAATTTTTAGCTCCAATTATTTAAGCAGTGCATTATCTGTCAGTCAGTCTGTCACGTTACGCTTTGATTGATGTAGTCATAGATGGAAGTTGCTAGTTTTTAAAAAAATTAAGTGAATTTGCAGTACTTATTAGTAAGTAATTTATAAAATAAATAAGTTACTATGCATACATGCAATTCAAGTACCACTGGCCAGACCCATAAAAATTTCCTTAACCTGACTATAAAAAAATGTTTTTCTTTCTATAAAAACTTGATAACTAAATAAACTTCTATTATTACATACCTGCGAAAGTAACTCATCAACACATTTTTTTACAGCACAGGTAGCTTTTCACTTTTGTGGCACGGGTCCCTAAAAAACTACATTTCGTTTGCATAATAACACATCTGCGCGCGCACCTGTCCCATTACGCGCACGCGCACGAAACGGTCTAATCTTGCGCGTTGCGGGAAACATTCAGAAGCACGCATGCGCTTGCCCGCGGCCCGGCGATGACCCGGCTCGCTTAGATGATGATGATTTATATATGTGATTTGTCATAGTAGTATGTAGGTTTCGGTCGTATTTATGTTTGTAATTTTTAGTACAGTGTACTGTATTAGGTTACTATTCTAAATTGATCTCTTTAATGCAAATAAGTTTTGATACTTGACTAAAGTAAGAACCAGTGGAGGAAATAAAAGGATTTATAAGATTACATTATCAAACTCAGTTTTTTTTACGTTTATATTTTTATATTGAATTTATGATTTTCATATTCAATGAACAACCAGGCAGGTTCGATTGTCTTGTTACAGTAGGACAGTAAAGTTTATTAAGTTAAATTATATAATTTGTTGGATAAATTATAGACCTTTTTTCATCTATCTTCTATTATTTACTTTGATTTACTTACTATCGAAATCTTTTCAGAAAGTAACGCTGGCAGCATTGAAAAAAAGTTGAGTTGAATTTTCTGTAGAATAAAATAATTCTAGCTTCACTGTTATCGGACTCCGTAGTTTTCTTTTTTTTATTTTACTACTGACAAGTAGGTATAGGTACATAATATTTAATTTATTTGGTCACGCGAAAAACTTTTTTAAAAACCTTGTTCATATGTACTTTGAAATAAAAGCAATTGTGAAATCGGTATACATATTAATGCGAAATGAAATATTCCAATCTAATTGGTGTAAGGTGGGGTCAGTCTGGTCTAATCCGCTCTACTCGTAGGACAAAATGTCAACTAGTGTCTGCCACTTTTTGCTCGCCTTGCATTAACAAGACTATTCGCGGTGCGTAACGCACTGGCTGGAAAGCGCGGTAACGTTTGTCTTTTGTCCAAAAAAAAAAAGATAGTATGTGAAGTACTTGGCTGTATGGACGACACTCCTTTGCCTTCTTAGAGGGAAACGTGCAGTAGTAGAAGTTCTACATTTTTTCGTTTGTGGTCATCCATTGTAGCCTAGTCTTCACAACATAAAACTACAAAAGATACTGTGGCAATGTCTCTTCTGTGAGTCTCTTTACGGGCTTTCTGAAAACTATGAATTTCTGTCATAGTGCCTCTACAGTCAAATCGTACCCTTTTTACAGTGAAACATCCACGTGTGTGTTTGCATCTTTAAGGGGGTTGCTCTTCCATACAAACCTACGGACACCCCGCATAGCTTCCACGGACATGTTTTCTTAGAGGATTTTTTGAGAATAGTAAATTATGGATATGCTCTTCAAGCAAAATCCAAAAAAAAGTAACTTTATTGCATCAAAAGTGCAGCGTGATGCAGTAAATTTTGATGCATTTTACCATTGTATGAGTACAACTGACAGTGTTCGCAGCGAGCATGTAGTGACATCTTATATGGGTGCGTGAGTCAATGTCACAAAATCAAACTATTGTAAATAGGTATCGACTATTTCGTGTGGTCACGTGACCATCACCTTTGGCTCAGATAATACGACAACTAAATGAAGAAAGCATGAGATCACTGAGAGATCAAGTTCAAGTTTCTGAGTCTAGTATCGACTTTTTTTGTTTTTAAATCTGTTATTTTCGGAAGTTGAAATGCCTAAACTATTATTTCTGATTAATGCAAGGAGGCAAACTGTAAGTAAGACAAAAATAGGTAAGTTACTTTTAAAATTGTCATTTAAAATAATAATTATTTAAGTAAAAGACCCAGTCCTCGGCAAAAATTATAACATTGCATACTTTACATACATTATAATGCGGTGCTTAGATCTAGGACAAGTGGTTTAAATTCAACTTACAAATTCTGAACAGATATTAGTTATTTACTCTTACGTAGACAGTAGCGCCACTAATTTATATAAAGCATATTTATTCTCACAATAAAAGGTGCTAGGTGTAATCACTAAACTAATTAGTTAAAAAATAAGGTCTACATTCAACATACATTGCATGTGTATGTATGAATATCAAGTTTTACAGTGAGGCTCAAATAAATTCCTACATATCACGGCATTTTTACGGCCGCTAAATCTAGGCTCGGTGAATAAAAAGGTTTTCACAATCGAAGTAGTTTTCGTACCTTTTTTATTATTATAACTGGCTAGATAAGTAAAATTTAAACGTCATTATAATACATTTTTGTCACAACGTCAAGTCAATGAGATTGATATTCAAAAGCAATTATGTTTGAATAATTATGGTTTGAACACAAATCAAGAAGTCAAAAAGTTGGCGGACGAGAGGAAATTAGCAAGAGTGCAACTCTTGAACTATTTATGTATGTACGATTTGATGATGAAAAAATTGGATACACGGGTATGTTAATTTTATCATTTTTGTCAGAAACATTAATATTTGTTACAAGAACACCAGAGGCAGGGCTGTAAGAATTTCATTCCTACTGGGTGGCCAAAGTATGGCTTATCGTGTGTACCAAACTTGTGGTCTGCAGCAACCTACTACGAAAACATACCAAATTTCCCTAACTCTTAGTAGCGTCGTGAACATTTTCACTCCATAGAAGTAAGTCGCTTCCCACCGTCTGTCTGCATATGTACGAGTATGTATAGTATGTACTCTATTATGAAGTGATTCAAGATTTATTATTTTATTTATAAGTGTAAGAAACGGCAGGGGTTATGGTTTTGGAGCGTATGTATGGGCATTTCTTTCGTACGCTATGCAACAAGGCGAAGGCAAGGAAAATAAGTCTTTGTTAGGAGTGACACAAGTTGTTAATTTTATGCGTACATGTCTTTCCGTCGGCTCATCCGTCCGTCCGTCTGTTGATCTGTCCATATGTCTGTCCGTCTGTCTGTGTATCTGTGTTTCGAAGTGAACACTACATCTTAGTCCTATTTTTTTAATGATTGTTTACCAACGCACACACCAAATCTTTTATCCTAAAAAGCTGAAATTTAAGATAAGGAAAAAATACCTACATAAAATTCTACTGGTTCGTAACTATTATTTAGTTTTTAGGATTCCGTACCTAAAAAGTGCCAACGGAACCCTATTGCTAAGACTCCGCTGTCTGTCTGTCTGTCTGTCCGTCCGTCTGTCACAGGGCTCTATCTCTTGAGTTGTAATAGTTAGACACTTGGAATTTTTACAGATTATGTATTACTGTGACCGCTATAGCAACAAATACTCAAACCAGAATAAAATAAATATTTAAGGGTGGCTCCCATACAACAAACGTGATTGTTTTGCCGTTTTTTGCATGATGTTAATAACGGCAATTTATTAATTATTCACAGAATATTTAGCTGTGTAATTACTTTAAAAATAAATAATTAAATTAAAATAAAACAAATATTTAAGGAGGGCTTCTATACAACAAACTTGTTTTTCTGGCCGTTTTTTTTGCTAATGTCTAATGTTGTATAGATAATGGTACGGAACACCTCGTGCGCGAAACCGACTTGCACTTGGCCAGTTTATTTTTAATACCCAGGGTAGGTATCATGGAATTCAATGTTAAATTTTACAACTCTACCTCTATATCACTAATCTCTGTAAATTTGACATGCAGGCAGAAAGGAATAGCAAAAATCTAAATTCAATATCAGGATATTTTGAAAAAGATAAGTATTGTTCACTAACCGATTTTAATGACGATGATGATGCTGATGATGATGATGATGATGATGATGATGATGATAGTCGAATGTCATCGCTGCCGAATTCTTACTTTATTCAATGAAAGACATGGAGAAACTTTGTCACAAAGACTTAATTCAGATAATTTGATATTACGCTGTCCGTCCGTCTATTTCTATAGGATTACTTAAAACTGAAGCAAACTGAAGTGGCAGTGGGCCGGCCATATCAGCCGAAGAACCGGTAACTGCTAGGGTAAACGAGAAAAAGCCTAGCGTGGCGTGGGACGCCCTCAGACTAGGTGGAGCGATGATCTTCACTGGGTAGCTGACAGTAACTGGATGAGAGTGGCCGAGGATCGTGCTCAGTGGCGTGCAATTGGAGACGCCTCTATGTCCAGTAGTGGGCTAAGATAGGCCGATGATGATGATGATGATGATGACTTAAAATAAGACAATAATCCCACTCATATTATAAATGCGAAAGTTTGTTAGTCTGTTTGTTTATTTCTTTATTACCTTTTCACGTCTAAATCGTTGAACTGATTAGGATGAAATTTGAGATACAGATAGTTTGAGTCCCGTAGAAAAACATAGGGTAGTTTTTTTTAATCACATAATTCCCGCGGAATAGCTATAAACGAATTCTACGCGGACAGAGTTGCGTGCAACAGTATGTACATTAGGGAATTTACCTACTGATAGTCTGATTTACGTCCTTATGCTGTAACTAAAAGGCATCGGTCACCTAGGTATCTTATAGTCTGTCTGCTAATACTATTTCTGTATTTATTAATGCACAATTCCTTTCAGATTCAATGATAACTAACTGCATATAACTTTGCCTGGGATTATTATATTGCTGAAGTAGCCTTGGTGCTGTCATGCAATATTCAAGGTGAAGAAAAGAAGAAACGTTTAATGTTGATATGCAAGAAATTTAGGAATATCCGACTGATTAGATTTATTTATTAACGCTGTGTTAAAAAGTTTGTTCTAAATAAATATGATGTACACAACGAAATAAAGTCTTCGTAGGCATCTTTCTTTTAGCGTTCCGTGGGAGGAAATTTTAGTGGAGCTTCTAAAAACAAGAATACCAACAGGTATGTAGTTTTCATTTGTTGAATGAAACTATAGTAATTTCAGATGATGAGATAATAGGGGTACATATATATAAAGTACTATAAAACCGTACAACTTTGACCTTTGATATAACTTTGCCCAAGTTGTAATTTTTTAAAACATCTGAAATAAAACAAAATTGACTGATTTGTGACCACTTTGTGACATGCACATTTCTAAATCATTTTTGTATATTTTTTTCCCTGTTGTCACGAATAAATCTTTTCTTTTCCCTCGATATTGGAATATTTCTTTATTCCTGACGGGAGTTACTTCTCCTTTTTAGGGTTCCGTACCCAAAGGGTGCCAACGGGACCCTATTGCTGAGACTCTGCTGTCTGTCTGTCTGTCTGTCTTCTACTGGTTCGTAACTATTATTTAGTTTTTAAGGTTAGGCCAACGGGACCCTATTGCTGAGACTCTGCTGTCTGTCTGTCTGTCTGTCTGTCTGTCCATCCGTCTGTCACAGGGCTTTATCTCTTGAACTGTAATAGCTACCCGTGTGATGTCGGGTTAGAATTAGACCTCTCCATTTCTTCCGTGGATGTCGTAAGAGGCGACTGAGGACCGTAGGCCACAGGCTAGCAACCTGTCACTATTGTACCGTTTTTGTCAAACTTAAAACGTAAAATTGCTAAAAGTGGCTCCGAAGCTGTAACGTTTCGTGTGCTTTGCCTACCCCATTTAGGCATACATGTTTGTGTGTACTAGACACTTGAAATGTTGACAGATTATGTAGGTATTACTGTGGCCTCCATAACAACAAATACTAATAATAAAGTAAGTAAAATTAAAAAATAAATGGAGTTGTCATACAAGAAACGTGTTTTTTCCCAGCGTTTTTTGGTTACTAGGCGTTGCTAAAACTTATAAGTGAACTGTTTTAAAACATTGTACGTACGGAACCCTTCGTATGTACGAGTCCGACTCGAACTTGACCTTTTTTATCCTGCTAAGGCCTTTTTGTTACAGCTTATATTTAACTCCGCGGGCAAAATAAATATGAAGGGCAAAATTGGACGGTTTTATAGTACTAAAAAAATAGTCTTCTATTTATAACAGAAAACGAACGACCAATAATTGAAGGATTTTAAATTGTGTTTATGTATGTAGGTAAATTATTTGATGGTGTTACATGACTCTCATGCAGCTCGTGAATTTGCTGCTCTGTATGTATGTGTGTTCTGGTGTTCTAAGTGACGATTAAATATTCACAGAACAAAAACAACCAAAATATCTAAATATCTTACGATATTAATGTTTATTTGTTAGGCCTTTACCATATGTAATTTGACTTTTTATGAAAGTGTAGTAGGGAGGATTTCTGCATGACACACACACATGTGTCGCACAAACACAGTTGTCTTGCACTTGTGTTTGCGGAGTGGCAAAGGAAAACGTTGAAGTTATTAATATGATTCAATCAAATAAGTTTACACTTTATGACCTAGTCTCTATCACTTCGTGTTTGAACTGAAATAAGACTCAGAAAACAAGTAAACGATAAGTTGGGAGGGAGATCACTAATGGTATTTTTTCAGGAACGCGGTGAGGTATCAGCGGCAATTTCTCGTTACCTTTATCAAATACCTTGCTACCCTTTAAAGTAGTGATAAAATCAAACTTCTATTTCAACGCAAACAAATTGTATAATTTTATGACACAGTCATTGAAATAGTACATTACTGCAAAGACCAGTAAGTAAGCCATAAAGCTTGTATAGTGCTTTTCTCAAAAATGATGACGATGATGATGGTGACGATGATGATTCTATAATGATGATTTTAATGATGATGGTGATGATGATGATGATAATGATGATGGTTGTTGATGATGATTTTGATGATGATGACGGTTGATTGTGATTATTATGATGATGTAGATGATGTAAATAATATAGATGATAATATAGACGACGTAGATAATGATAATGATGATGATGCAGATATGTATATGATGATATTGATGATGATGACGATGATGATGATGTAAATTATGTAGATGATGATGATGATGATGCTGAAAACGATGATGATGATTGGGGCAGAACAAACATGACATGTACCTATGTAATATTTCTTCTGACATGTGTAATATTTGTAACACCTGTGTAAGTTCCTGCGGATTAAATAATTTCATTTTATTTCATTTCATGATGGTTAGGATGTCGATGACGACGATTTATATGATGATGATGATGAAGATGGTTGATTGTGATCATTATGATGATATAGTTGATGTAAATTATGTAGATGATTATATAGATGAAGTAGATGATGATAATGATGATAATGCAGACATGTATATGATGTATATGATGATATTGATGATGATGACGATGATGAAGATGTAAATTATGTAGATGATGATGTAGAAGATGATAATAATGTAGATGGTGATGATGCTGAAAACGATGATGATGATTGGGGCAGAACAAACATGACATGTACCTGTGTATGTTCCTGCGAAATAAATAATTTCTCACCCTGGAGATCGCATAGATCGATATTTACTTGACATCTTATTCCGAAACTTATTTATTATTTTGTCACTAGTAACGTGCTAGCACAAGTCTTTTCGCGATAGTTTTAATCTTCTTCTGCGTGAAACATAAACATTGTAGTAGAAAAATAGTAGAATTATTATATGTTCAATTTTTTTAACAAACGAGTTGGTGTTATGCTCTATGTCACAGGATGACTAAATATTGACTATCCATATCGATAATAATATCACTCATGTTTAGACTTTGCTCATGTCTAGCTTTAGAGACATTCTTGACTGAGCCGGCCGCGATAACTGTAGTAGGTAGTATGGCGTTCTTTTTCGAGTGTCATTGCTACTGAACTGTCAGGTTGCCTTACAGAAGAAAAGGAAACTCGTGTAAAATGACAATCTCGCATACAGATACCCAGAATCAAGAACCAAAATCAGAAGAATTGTATAAGCTCATATATTGATAATTTTTTATTGTGAGCTTACTTTTTTTTAAATATGTGTAACTATTATTACAAATTATATATTTTTAAGCTTCTGGTACCTTGACTTTTGTATTTAGGACTATTGCATGGTAGGTGCACGCGGCTATTAGCTAGTTTTATAAGATCTCCGCTTACAAATTGTATCTTTCGCGTCACTGCTTTCATTATAGTGGCATCATAATAATGTTTGATTTTGAGTTTGCATTACATTATAGGCACTAAGTAAGTATAGAAGTTAGGTTGGTCAAAACTGTCTTATTGGCTGTACATTAATTTTCACCCAATCTAGTGTCCCAAATTTCAAATTTGTCAATTTTCAAAATCACTCAATATGCCTGACTGAAATGTTTTGAATGAAATCTGGGCCATATTGTCCGAAATAAAGGTCTTTACTTATTATTGTAATAGCTGGTTCAGATTTTCGATCACGAACCCATCTGGACCCGGTCATTTGAAAGGCATGGGACCACAGCCAACATATCTAATATAGATGAGATGAGCAGAATTTTGGAGGTCTATCCCCTAATACACTATAAGGATGTGCTAGCGGACAGGCCTCTACAGTTGTCAGATCCGAACAGTAATTCACATGGAGTGGGCTATGGCGTTATAGGATGCCGTATACAGCATTACCGAGATATGGAGTGAGATAACGGACACCTACCATTCCAATTTTTCCAATATCATATAAATTGTACTTTTAGTAGACGATGACATGCCGTTCACTAAATGGGCCGCTCAAACTATTGACCCCCCGGAACAACGAGGTGTAGTATAATATAATGCTTCAAAAATGTGTTTCACATACTTTTATTCTGACCTAGAAAGACGTGTAATAGTATGTGATATTTTTGATTGGTTCGATTGCATCGAAATAAATACTTGAATAATTGAGTGGTTTCGGTGTTACCAGGTTCCTTGACCCTTGATGCGTGGCTTTACTGGTACGTCCATGAGGCATATGTGCTATATGACCAGTGATGTAAATAATGGAGTTGTTCTTTCAATAAATAATAAACTTTATTACATACATTATAATAATTATTTTTATTCTTGAACCACATTTAGATATTGTTGATTGACTGGACAGCGGGAATATTTAACTTGTATCACAGTTTATACCTTTTTTTTGTTCTCAAAGTATTAGCTGAATCTAATGCCGACGTTGTTCACTAGCAGACCTGACCCCCTGATCCTGATAATTATTCTCAAACGCTGTCTAATGCGACATACTGCATTTTACTTACCCCAAAGAAAAGATTGTATGGTAGAACTGCAACTGTCACAGGCGGAACGGCAGTGATGGGCCTGGTAATTGCAGCCTGCTCGCGTGCTCGGACAGATGAGAGGAATAGAGCAACAAAATAATTAAAAGAAACTGGAATTAATCAAAATACCACGCACAGGACTTATCACGCTAACACACACGAGTAATATTTACCTCGATGTTTCGGCAACATTACAGTGGCCGTGGTCACGAGTAGACTGAAGTGTGGGGTGTCAAGTCTGCCTAGCAGCGCGAGTCCTTCGAACTACCCGCACTTGGTCATTTTTATTTGTCACCCCACACTTCAGTCTACCCGTGACCACGGCGACTGTAATGTTGCCGAAACGTCGAGGTAAATATTACTCGTGTCTAAAAATATATTGTTTCCAAAATAGTTACTTGATTTATAATGCATAATATTTGGCATGATAATTGGGATATGAATTTACTGTACCAGCGGGAAAATTACAAATTAATTATACCCACTGCCCGGTCAACCAGACTAGTTAGCCGTAGATCCTACAGGCAAAGAGCGCTCAAAAAGTAGCAAAGTAAATACATTCCCTTTTTACTCTTAGTATTTGAGGACATGTATAGTTATTTTCACACCTCACCTTCAGAAAAGTAACTTTTCCTCCCTGACGAGAGGGAGCAAAGTGGAACTTTTCTGTTCAAGGCTTTTCTAAGTATTTTATTGCAAATGCAATTTTTTGAAGTTGATAATTGTAAAGCCACGCCATTTTCTATGCTGGTTGTTCTTTAATAATATTTAGAATTTACTTCTTTCAAGTTTCTTAATGCTCGGTGTGAAAAGTTGTATGAGCGACTCGGGAGAAAAATTATTTTCATCTTGTGCGTTAACACTTGAATCCCTCATTACGCTCAGGATTCTACTTTAGAATCCTTCGCTACATTCTGGATTCTACAATAGAATCCTGAGCGTAGCGAGGGATTCTAAAGTAGAATCCTGAGCGTAATGAGGGATTCAAGTGTTAACGCCCAAGATGAAAATATTTTTGCTCCCGAGTGGCTCATACAACTTTTCACACCGAGCATTAAGAAACTTGAAAATAACAAATTCTGAATATTATTAAAGAAGCATAAGCATAAGCATAGAAAATGGCGTGGCTTTACAATTATCAACTTCAAAAAATTGCATTTGCAATAAAATACTTAGAAAAGCCTTGAACAGAAAAGTTGCACTTTGCTCCCTCTCGTCAGGGAGGAAAAGTTACTTTTCTGAAGGAGAGGTGTGAAATAGTTATTTGTGTCACAAGGGAGCAAAATGGTATAGAAAATGACGTGGCTTTCCAAAAATTGTATTTGCAATAAAACACTTAGAAAAGCCTTGAACAGAAAAATTGCACTTTGCTCCCTCTCGGTAGGGAGGAAAAGTTACTTTTCTGAAGGAGAAGTGTGAAAAAAACTATTTGAGCATTTCTAAATAAAGTTTGTACATTTGATTTGCGACTCCTATTTGTGATAAAAAATTGCAGGTATGTAGAGTGAACGATACTGAGTCGTAATAACATAGTCTCTCAAAATGTCCCAATTGGTTTGTATGGAAATTTCCTGTTTTGTTACCAAAACTATGGATTTGCGGTAACAAAAAAGGAACTTTCCATACAAATTAATTGGGACATTTCGGGAGACTATGTTATTTAAACTCAGTGAACGATTCACTCTATCTACCTGCAAATTTTTCCCAAATCGGTGTCGCAAATCAAATGTACAAACTTTTTTAGAAATGCTCATTTTAGCACTGTAGCTTGCTGTGACAAAGTACCAAACTTTTCAGCTACCTATGAGCTTGACTGCTTCGAATTAGGTTTGATGCAACATCTGTCTCCGATGATGACGTGTCAGCTAAACTGAACGTTCCCGTAGTCTGCAAATACGACGGACTATTTGCGGTAGTTCTAGTTCCTTCACAAGACCTTGAAGAAAGAACTGCGTTATTTTTCCGCCTTTGTACCTTTGCAAGAACTGAAGATGCTACTGCGAAAGGAACAAAGACAAAAAAATAAACGCAGTTTTTCCTTCTAGTCTTGTAAAGGAACTAATGCAAAAAAAACGCAGTAGTTCCATCGCACGAACATCCAAAGGAAGCACTGCCAATAATCCAGTACGCACGACTACAACTCTGCTGGATCGGATAAAAATCCTAGCAGATAATACTTACAATAGGTAGTTATATGATACGAATTGACAACTGTTTTCGACTCGAAGGTAACAAAGGGAGTGTAGATGATTTTGGAACTGCTCGTAGTCTTCGGCTGATTGTGCCAAATCATCGGTTATGATTATCCTAACAAAATCAATTTATAGAGATATGTAGGTACAAAATTAGCACGGGATAGTTTTTTACCGCAATTTGATACCAGTTATCGGCGAGTGGGTGAACTTTTGCTGTTATGTAAGTATTTCGTAAGTATTTATTTATACCTATAAAGGCAAAACATGGCCTAAAAATGCATGAGATTTGGCAAACATACAATTGGAATTATGGAATACTCCTTGAGGATCGCAGAGGTGCAAGAAGTTTTTTTTTAATTCGAATACCTACACTACAGAATAGATTTTTTTCTTCAACGGGAGCGAAGCCGCGGGATTAAGCTAGTAATTATATATACGAACTGAGAAATCCAGATGCAGAAGCCTAGATAAACTCTTCGTCAACTCTTTTCATGGTTAGCAACTTATTAATAATTGATATTAGCAGCTTATGATTACTAATTCTCTACCAAAAGTCTTACCACAGAAATTGAGTGATGATGATGATGATAATTAGGGTAGTAAACTCTGTATGCTTTTTATTACCTCTTTTGATAGAAAGAGCTTACACGAAGCACAAATATTAGGTATGTCTAAAGGCACTGTTACACATGCTCGTTACTAGCATGCTTATAAGAATGCTTATGAGCATGTTCATGGACTGAAGCAAACGCGTTCACACTTGCTTATTACCTTTCCCCCTTCCACCCCGTCTCGAGCTTGCGACTAATAAGCATGCTCGATAGTAGCATGTCCTGTTCACACATGCTACTAGTTAGCATTTGCTCAATAGTAGCATGCTTTCTTGCTACTAAAGAGCATGTGTAACAGTGTCTTAAGGGACTTTGGCCTTACGGATGCCCTTGATAAACTTGATTGCCTGTGCATTTCTGTGCGTGTCGTACAAGGTGACTAAGAGCCCTGGTGGCAGCGCTCTCTATTGCTAACTACGAATTCCAAACTCCAGCTCTGCGGCGTGGAAGGTAAGGACAAACCACCGCACTATTTTCCCAAGAAACTCGTCCTGTACATTTGCTACCGATTTTCAACCGACGACCATGACCACATTAGCAAGAGTAGTAACTACGAAAAGTAACTATAAATATAACCTGAATAATAGCAAGACCATCAACCAAGACAAGAAACCGTGGTCAGAATCTTGGTAATTTCTCAATTTATCGTACACATATTATGAACACTTGAAAGGCGTTTGGCTCGTATTATAATATGCGAACAGTTATCCAAGACCCTGCTTCTAATTATCAATAAAATACCTATAAATTTTATAGGTCGTAGTAAAATTTTCGAGTAAAGTACAGTTGGTACAAAATTTCGTGACTCGATAAAAAAATGTGAATATTACTCGAAGGAGTACCCCGATCGGGTAGCTAAGTGTCGCAATAGACTTTCGCTAGCTGGCGCTGTCTATTTGAGTGTGTGCGTGAGCTCCTAGTGTCCGTATACGGCCGCAATTGACGTTCAAAGTAAAGCACCTCGTTTGCGGCTTTGGCGGAATATTTCATTTCGAGTGTGGGGTCAAAAAATCGGTTACGCTTAGATACTCCCGCCACTAGTTTTTGGTGAAATAATTCTTCATAATTTACGAAAAAAACCTGAAAAAAGGAACTATTGATAACAGCGCCATCTAACGGGACATTGCTCATGAGCTAACCAGGAGCAAACCCCTTAAGGGTATAACTTTTTAACTACGCATTTATTTTGGTCATATATTAAGATATGTAAGTTTCTTAACAAACTGTAATAATACCTTAAGTACACATAAAAAGACGTAACTTAAAAAACTAGCAAATGTATTTTTTAAAAAACTTATTTAAACAGGCTTTTATGCCCCACTCCTAACTAACATTTACGTAGTCTGGGGTCATTTTAGATGGTTACTGATAATAATATAGACAGACATAAGAAAAACAAGATTTTCAGACTTTTCTTATTAGTTGTGCTATAAGAGCTATCTTTATACCAAATTTAAAGTTTCTGATACAAGGGAACGACCCTCTAGCTTTTTAACCGACTTTAAAAAAGAATTTTCAATTCGGTTGTATTTTTTAATGTTTGTTACCTCAGAACTCCGTCATTTATGAACCGATTTGAAAATTTTTTTTGTTCGTCTAGGACTGCTTTCAACTAGGTCCCATAAGCACCAAATTAGGATCTGGTGATTGGATCCTAAGGAAATCGAGGGAACTCTTCAAATATTGTAGGGACACCTATGGTAATTTCGATATATTTAGTAGTAACTAGTGCATTTGCTCTTGATAATCATCATTTGGTGAAGTGGAACTGATGACACATTTGACCAACGGAGCGACTACTCAATAACAAGTACTTCACGGGTTGAATTTCAATTACCTTAAAACAGTTGCTAAGCAATTTATGCTCATCATATGCATATGGTGAAATGGAATGGGTTATGAAGCACCAGGACTCCTCACAATAATAAACGTCTCTGCATCGGAAAAAGCAATTATTCGTAAAAGATTATTACGGTCAGTTGACTTTAAACTATTGTATCTTACATCTTTTAGGTACACTAAAAATCGTGAAAAAACATTTTACTTATAACAAAAAATTGAACCGACTGCAAAAAACCATGAAAAAGCTGAAGTCGGTGCCTCAGCACGAGCCAGCAGGAGTGATTGAAGTATAAATAGTATGTAGGTGAGGTAAGCGACTATAGGTCCACTCCTTCTGGCTCGTGCTGAGGCACCGACTTCAGACTGGTAGAAAATTATTTTCATGGTTTTATGCAGTCGGTTCAATTTTTTGATGACTTTCTTTTGACTGCGCTGACATAGAATATATAAAATAATACCTAACATTTTTTTATTCAACTTTAATCAAGGTACTGTATTTGAAGTCGGTGCCTCAGCACGAGCCAGAAGGAGTGATAGAAGCCCATCAGGTACTGAGGCACCGACTTCAAAGTAGTACCTAGATTAAGGTTAAATAAAAAAAGGTTTATTATTTTTTGCTTTTCAGTTTCTTCGGCGGTTTATTTTTTTTGTAAAAAAGTTTTTATTTTATACTTTCTTCCCGGCCTTGGTGTAATTTTTTTTATCCAAATTTATATAATACTAACTTCAAGGTATACCTCATCCAATAATAAAATAATTATCAAAATCGGACCACTGTATAAAGTTATGCCTGGTCATACATATACAATCAGTGACTGAAAAATCAATCATCCCCTGTTTTCCTACCCTGAGGATAGGATTTTTTCCCAATTGTTATGGGACTACCTCGGGTATACTACGCTTCCAATAAAAAAAAGAATTATCAAAATCGGACTACTCTGTAATAAGTTATGGGTCGACTTGAGAAGCTCCTCCGTTTTTTCGTCGGTTAAAAATCATTTCATAAGTGATCCGTTTTTAGGGTTCCGGAGCCAAAGTGGCAAAAACGGAACCCTTATAGTTTCGCCATGTCTGTCTGTCTGTCTGTCCGTCCGCGGCTTTGCTCAGGGACTATCAATACGAAAGCTGTAATTTTGCACGGATATATATGTGAACTATGCCAACAAAATAGTACAATTAAAAAATCAAAATAGTTATTTGTGCAACAAGAGAGCAAAGTTGTTTTTTGTTGCGAGTGTTGATTTTGAATCCCGAGTAGGTAAGCGAAGTATTCTATAATTGAATCACGAGCGTCAGCGAGTGATTCTAGGTTAGAATCCTAAGAGCAGCAAGGGATTCAAATACACGAGATGCAAAAAAACTTTGGTCTCGTGTGACACATACAATTTTTCACCTCAGCAGCGAGAACATCATTTAAATGTAACTTAATAATAAAACCACATATACCAGTTTACAAAACAAACACATTTTTTTAAATATAATTAATCCGATTATTAAGAAACAAATATAATAATCTCATTTAAAACCATAAAAAAGTGTCCAGTAGATACAATACAAATCTCATACTTCTTGTGCTAGGTATCACACTTATTTTTTAATACTGCAAACAGCCTCATCTTGGAGTCATTAAAAAGGTTGAACAATAAACGTAGAATTTATTATAAATGTTATTAAACCTTACGTTGCTGCATTGAAATGTAACCGTTTGTTTCCTAAATAAATAAAAAAAAAAAATATGAATTTTATTAAGATTTCTATTACATAAACATAAATAGATTAATTTTTCAAAATTCATTAAATTTAACAAATATTTATTCCAACTAGAGGCAGTATACGGAATTATTTTATTAAAAAAAAAAAAACAAGAGAAGCAGCTTTCGTGCAACGAGGTTGCATACTTTATTAAAAGATGGGGAAAATTATAATTTTGGAAATATTTCATTGTCATGTAATTTATTAGGTATCTATCGATATATTTTTGATATCAAAAAAATAATTTAAGATTGTTATCAACACATTTGATCCTATCTCTCGCTTTTTTCGTGTTGAAGTGAAATGACAGATCATAGTAAAGTTCAAATATTTGGAATTCAGTAAGTAGACCCAACACTGTACTCAGCATTTAAAAAAAATAATTAAAAAAGTTACTTTGTCTCACGGAGTGAGCAAAATGCGATTTTGCTCACTTCTCATAGCAAAACCTGCCTGTTTGAGGTGCTGAGGTGAAAAAGTTTTTTTTTAGGGTACCTCCCATAGACGTAAAGTGGGGGTGATTTTTTTTTCTCATCCAATTCTATAGTGTGGGGTATCGTTGGATAGGTCTCTTAAAATCATTAGGGGTTTGCTAAGACAATTTATCGATTTATAGATTTTTTTAATATTCAACTTTAAGTGCAAATTTTCATTAAAATCGAGCGTCCCCCCCCCCCCGCTTCTAAATCTCTAAATCTAAGGGTGGAAAAATTTTAAACATTTCAAGATGGTAGTAAGTATATCAAACTTTCAAGGAAAACTATAACGGCTAAGTTGCTTGAGAATTATTAGTAGTTTAAGAGTAAATAGCAGCCTAAGGTATAAAATATACCTAAACTTGGAAGATTCCGTGTAAAATATGAAATCCTGAGAAAAATATTACTTTATTTTTTCTTAATGGCTACGGCACCCTATTTCGGGCGTGTCCGACACGCTCTTGGCCGATTTTTTTTCTTGAGATACGGAACACTAAAAAACAACTTTTTGTTTTCAGGCACACACATTGGAGGGACGTTAATTTTTATGAAAATACTAGCTATGCAAAAGTTTATGGCAATCGCTTCTGTAGTTAAGGCGTAAAAGCGAATCAAACAAACAAACAAAAACACTCGCTTTTATATGAATTGTATAAAAAATAGTACAATAAATAATTCGTCAGGACAACAGTGCTGGAGGAAGCTATATGTGCGACAAAATATATACCTAAGTCGTAAATGGTAAATGGAACCTAAGTCATAAAATACCAAATACGTCCCGCTGAAAACCCGCGGCCCAACGTAGTAATGGCTTTAACAACTCATAAATACGAGAGAAAATCGTAATGGATACAATCAAAGCTGAGAAAATGTGTATAGTTATTACTTTGCAATTTGCAGTAGTCAGTTTCATCTTTATCTTTACATATTACGAGTATACAACAGTCGTGTTCTCCCGCCGTCTGTCCCTCTGTTTGTATGAATGCTTACTCGTAGATCTTCCAAAAACACAACGGTTTTTAATGCAGTGTTCATCGTAAGATAGAGTGTTGCAAGAGGAAGGATTGTTATGATTTATAAGTAACTAGTGATTCGCTTCAAGGAAGGTGAACAGTCTGTACTTAAGTACCTACCGTCTTTATTTATAGGCTATCTGTTTTATTTTTTCAAAGTTGCACGTGATAGTTTTAATACTTAATACTCAAAAACATCGAAATAAAATTAGAAATTTTTGAGTTTTACAACAAAATAAAAGTGTTGTGTAATAAATTATTTTGCTTTAGATTTTAGGTGCAATAATTCTGCAAAGATACCTACCTATCTTTACAGTATTACAATCAACTCAACGAAAACGTGTAAGAAATAGTTAACGATAAAATTCTTGGTACCTGCAGCTTTTTAGTTACGGTTTAAAAGCACTCAGGTGACCATTACAGATTATTGCGCTGCGTAGCTGTTAACGTCAGTTTTATTGTGCCATTCGCCTTTGGATGCTGTCGGCTTCATGAAACACTAATTAAACAGCAAACTAATTACAATTCTAACTAATAAGTAATATAAACGCGTTTATGGATTTATCCTCGTACAGTATAATACGTCAAAAGTTATTCAAACGATTTCACTACAATTGAGATACAGGTAGCTTAAATGGCTTGGGAAAAATACAAAAAAAAGATCTAGAAGAGAAGTAGTTTTATAACTCTTTATTTCTTGGTATAAAAAATACAACTTTTTTTGTGGGCTGTAACTGCATTGTCATCACAATACAAATCCGTGCCAAGTTTCAAATCGATGCCATTAATTATCGAGGAGTTCCCTCCTACAGAGACAATCCTGGCCGGACCACTAGAATTCCACTACCAGATATTAATATATACACACACACACACACGCATCCATATACACATAATCTGTAAAGATTAAGAGCTACACATAGGATAATAAATGTATTAAAAGCAATAAGCAATTAATTATAGTTAGTTAGATTATACATAGACATACTGTAAATTGAAATCGTTTAAATACTTTAAACTAGTCTAAGATTTAAAACACTGTCAAAATGTACTATTGGAGGAGCGAGGTCTCCTGATACAGGTATTTTTTTACCTACTACTGTAACCAGTCTTTGATTGCCAGTAATAGGTGATGATATAATAAGTATTTTTTTTTTTTTTTAATTATCTTTAATTGTACTTGACTGAACTTATGCTGGTCACGGCCAACAAATTGTAACAAGCCCTTTGAGTACTCTATATTATGACTGAAGTTTATTGAATCCTGGTCAGTACGGCACCCTATTGTAACTGTCTTTTGATGGCTTTATTTTTAATTATACTGGCCTTGTGATCGTGAATCGTCTAGTGGATAGGAACCTACCTTATGCCCAGCAATAACCTAAGTGCTTTTATTTGAGAATTAATTTGAAAAGCCTACAGTTGTGTTTTCTAATGTTATAATTAATTAAGCAGTACCTAACTTCCTGATAATTTTGACTCTAGATTGAACTCTACTGAACTTTAGGGTGAAACTTTAATTACTGAGATGTGAATTTAGATATACTAGTATGTTTAGACTGGATAGTTCTAGAAATGGATCTTTCAGGTTACCTAGAATAATCAGTTTGGAAAAATGAGAGGAAATATTTCTACTACGGATAGTGTTTGTGTTTGTATTACTTCTGAATCTATTTTGACTTAAAACTAAGTTTAATACCGGGACCTTTAAGGTCCCGGAAGGACGCTACCTCCTTGCCCCTTCGTCCTTCATCCAGTCGCACACCAGAGCAATATATCTCTATGGATATGTCAAGTTGTGATTTTACTAGACTAAGCACTAACTTTCGGTGCATTCAAATCAAAGTATGGAAATACAAACACAATGTTTTGTAAGAAGTTGAATCTATTTTTAGACTTATGGTTACTTATTCTATGCTTATATTAGAGTACTCTATGAGATGCTTAATTATAACTTTGGTAATTAGTTCAGGAATGAGTTTAGACAACTTTGCTATTCATTTTCAGCAGGCACTAGTATCTCTTAATTTAGATTATGTCTTATCTATCTTAGATATATGGAATGTCTTAATTTGACATAATTTTATGTTGGTATAATTACTAATCTCATAGTGACTTTCACTTATTTTAATGAGCTATCTACTTAGTCTAATTTTCTAGTTCTACCAGCATTTGGCGTTACCAGAGTAAAGCAGAAAGTAAGTACCGATTTCTATACTTTACGCCCTGAACACGAGCGTTAATAATAATCTAACTAGCTTATAACTAGATAACCCTTGGGTATTCAAGATAACCTCTGTATTAGGTTTTGGACTCGTCTATGACTAGTTTTGTCTCAATTCATATATTTTAAATGAACAATAAACTGTTTCAACTATCGATCCTTAATCAATTATGTTTAAATCGAGATCGAATGAAAAGTACATAAATTTTCCAGATAGACTGTTGCCTGGTATGTGTCAACGTAAGCTATCGACCGTAGTCAGGATTTCTACATCCGTTCACTCAATGTTAGGACGACAACTAAACAGATAGTATGTATTTATAACACGAAAGACTTTTGTATTTTAATTGATAGATGGTCCACAAACCCTCTACGATTTTATCTCTAACTTATTACTAGATATAATTTGATGAGATCTTAATCAAAAGTATGAATATGATGTTGATATTAATTTTATTCAAAACAAAGCTTATTTTAGCTGGCAATCGTAATTCAAATCGAATTAGATGATAATTGTGTTAATATTATTCAGTAAATTATCTGGCATTTAATTGTCCATTTAGCTATGAGATCGTGTCATATCAATTCCCGCTTATTCATTATAGGAAAGACAGCTAAAATATGTTATTGTATTTACTCTTAACAAAATGATCAAACCGTATTTTGGTTTTAAATTGAAGTCAACTTACTAATTTAATAAAGTTATTCGTAGTCAAGTTCTTATGAACTAAGTTTTGTATAATAAAGCATTGACGTAAGTACTTAAATAAATGTTATATTTTATTTTCTTAAAATCTAGTTTATGTCTTAAAACTATGTGTGTGCGAGTTTAAGCTTTCCCTAGCTCTGTGTTGAAGTTAGCAATTGGAGAAAACCCTCATAGGTGAACTAATTGTGTGGTGAGTTAAAATAGTAACTTTTTTCCCGGTGTAAGGAAACGCTACTCTAGCTAAGCCCTATGAACTTCCCTACCTATATAGCCCTAATAAATCCTACAATTGTACTTTAAGCTTGCCTGAGCCCCTACTCTCTGTCTGTGATTAGCAAAACTAGGAATTAATCCCACATGTACATTTAGTGTAATGTAGAAATTCACGGTGCAATGAATTTCTTCTAATCTCCTATCAACAATGATGGTGTGTATACCTAAAGCCCTATCGGTCCCTAAATGGTGCTGAGCTCTCAACTTTCCCGAAGGAAAGTCCCTATGACGGAGAGCCCCGCGGAACAGCAGAATACCTAACGTTGTGCATAAATACGTAAATAAATAGGGACAGGAATTCTGAGTTTCTTAAGTACAAACCAAGCGTCAACAAGACACGCATTCACTTCGACGAGCGCTACTTAGTCGTTACACAAAGACAAACAGAATCCACTGGTGGCTGGTACGACAGTATTTTGCCGCTGAAGCCGCCACAGCTTCAGGAAGTGGAAGCCTATTTCGTCCACGGTTGTCACCGTTAGGTGTCAGACGATATAGACGGACTTAAAGCTCAACCAAGGTACGTTATGGAGGAACCAAAGTCATTTCCATTAAGTTGGGAAAAACACAGAAAAGTTATGGGTTAGTACAAAATATACGTAGGCTGAAATGAAACGCTATAAAACGATCACCCCACACTACAAGAACAAATAAGGACTTCACCGCCACAAGACCGCAAAGGTTCCCTCACACAAAGATTTTCCGAATGAAAATCAGCACTAAATATTTCACAAATAATTAAAAAACCAGAGAGTTAATCATTATTCCGAAGATTAATGATCAAGACCCCGACACTTTACTTCCTGAAGAAAAACTCAATTACTCACATTTCTTGTAAATTAAAATTAATTCAAATTAAATAAAATCAAAACCCCAATTAAAATTAATGAAATAAAAATTACCTGATACTATTGACTCTAATTTGTTAACAAAATGGCGCACAGAAACTAAACCCCCCGACTAGCAAAATAACGATGTTGACTCTACGAAATCTAAATCCATCTGGCTCCCGCCCTTTTTGTGTCACCTCTATTTATAGCTTTTCTCCCGGGACATCTGGTATATCCGCGACAAGCGTCCAAACGAAGACAAGCTTACCAAAGTTGACATCGGTGACATTTTACGACCGCTCTCGCTTTTTCTGCTGCCAAATCTTATCTCAAAATAGCAAATTTTAACCGTAAAATTTATTTTTGAACTAAAATTTCCTATTTTTCTTGACACTATCCTAGCTTAACTATTCTAGTAAATACGTTCCATTTTTATATTGTGCCTACAACAATAATTTTCAATAAATATTTATATGTATTTGTCAAATACTTCAATTTTACCTCAACGTTTTAATTTTTTAACATATCTAACAATAATCTTACTTCTAATGATAATTTCTACTATTACTCCCTACACTCTTTGAATATAAATAGCCAATTACATACTTCTATTGTTCGTTATAAAATAGCTAATTTGCCTACAATTATAAACTGGTATCCCCAATTCGCGCCGTTTATTATAAGATCAGTGTGACAAAATATTTGTAATTTCGTCTTAACTAAATGTGTAATTACTCTGCTAATACTACTCCGTTTTGAATGAAAACTTAAATTAATAATAGATAATGAACCAATGATCTATACTACGATTACGTAATGCTTGCATTTTCGGTTTTTCTTAACTTATTTAGCTAATTTCGACAACTTGCCGTTTCCATGATGCTTCCGTTGATATTTCTTTAAATTAACATAATTATTAACATCAAATGTATCTAAGATCTACTGTAGACTAATACTAATGATTCTATTACTATATCAAGTCTATTTTTGATGAATTTGTGACCATATTTCTTGTTTTTAGATAAAATTTACATTTCCATTACCAAAAGCGACCTCTATAATTCCCACGTGAAACTAACTAAATAGCCTCTCAGGTTAATCTGCCGCTAAACCCAGTTCGGCATTAGCGCACTATTTTCCATGGCGCCTACTATTAATTCCTCTAATTGACCATAGATGGCGTTTCTTTACAGTAATTATTTTACCCGAACAACAAATTCTAATCTCCAATTAAATTTAACATTTACTCATTAAATTGACTGCTAAATTATCCCTGCTTTAATTACATCGACATTCTAATCTCAATTACTCTTATTTAACTGTCTTTGTCGACATGTTTTTGTTTCGAGTTTCCATCAAACCTTCATAGATGGCCCCACTAACAATTTTCTACTAATTTATTCCCAGTGACGGTCGTGTGACACATCCGAACCGTTACAGCTTTTCCCCTTGATAGACTAAGAAGTAGTTAATATACAATTTAACGCCCGAATTGGTCTATCACACTTATGTCAATATTTAAAATTTAAAATAAAATTTTATTAGTCTTTATAATTGAAATTGTTTTGTGTTGGTGTGTTTTAAACCAAGCTAAGACTATCACTATTTCTAGCCTACATTTGAACCAGTGTTGAAACTCACAGATATGAACACAGTTACAATCCAGTCAGAATGTCTAAGACTCTGCGAAAGATCTGGTTGTGAGGCAAGATAACTCTAGTAGTAAATCGTATCTCAGCTTCTAATAAAGATGATAGCAAGGTCTAACTATCAAGTCCTAGTAGAACTACGATTCTCCCTTAAGCCCAGGCATTCCTTTCGATTATTCA